>NC_057788.1:2486841-3108551 GCF_014905175.1 Aphidius gifuensis | reverse complement strand
ATAAAATGGTATGCTGACCGAACATATTGCTGGGAATGACAGCTGCTGAAGTAACATTTTTTTATTTATTATAAAAAAACGTATAAAAGTCAAATTCAATTAATTACTAAAACAGTAATTCTTTTATTTTATTTTTACATATATTTTAGTTATTTTTTTTTTAATATTTATTTTATAAAAAATTTAAATTTCATGTAAATAAAATTTAATGAAATTTTATATAGAGTATTCCAACTGATTGATTCGATGGAAAAAAAAGATAAATATATTATATTAATTTGAAATTTTAGTCAATACAATATTTTTGATTAATTAAAAGTTTAAAATTTCATATATATTTGAGATATTTGATTTCAATTGAATTTATTATTTGAATTACTTGTCGGGCATTGATAAAAAAATGTCGATACGATAAAATTTATTCATCGGTTAAGGGTGGAAGTAAAAAAAAAAAACCATTCACTTCTAGCCATCAATGTTGAAGTATTTGACCTAGAATACTGACTTTAAGATTTGGCAGAATGCATTTTAAATTGACATTTACATAACCGTAGAATTTTACAATATTGAACGTGATGTGACTTTGAAACGTCATGTTTTCATTTGAAAATCATAATGATAAAATTATATATATATATAATTTATTTTAGTGTATTCTTATCGAAATTGAATAGAAAAAAAAAAGTTATTCCTTTTTTTTTTATTTTTATCAAAGTTAAAAATAAAGTCGTATCATTGGTTTTATTTTGTAGATAAGAATGTCTAAAAAAGTATAAGATAAAAAATAAAAATTATAAAAATTTATAAACAAAAAATAGAAATAATTTATAAATCTAAAAAATGATAATAATTATTTCTACTAAATTTATTATTTATAAATTTTCTTTAAAAAAAAATTAAATCAATATTGCAATTATTTTTTGCACCGCATAAATTTTTACGAGACAAATTTCGTTCTACATGAAAAATAAAAATTAAAGTAGATATAGGTATTGTGTTTTAATCTTCACGTATATAAAATAAATAAATTTTAAATTTGAAAAAAATAATATAAAAGTTATAAATACGATTAGAAAAAAAAATAAAAATTTATTGTTGTTATTCTTCAAGGTCAAAATGCAAATAAATCATAAAATTTATTATAAAAATAAGTCGACATTTCAACAATCCCAATGAAAAAAAAAAGATTATAAAGTTTGCTTGTTAACTTAGAATTAAATTTTTAATTTATAATTGTTTTTTGTCATAATGGTCTGTAAAATGTGGACAAAGTCAGCGCGTGTAATGAGACGTAACCCAGACCGTGATGGCAAAAAAATAAAAAATTAAGTACAACTTAAAAATTAAATTTTAAATCGAAAAAATTAATTTTTTCATATGATTTTTTTTTGCATTTAGTTGGTTTAAATATTAACTAATCAATGTAATATAAATTTTAATAATTAACCTTGAAGAATAACAACGAAAAAAAATTCAAATCTTTCTCTTTCTAATTATCACGTATTTAATATTGAAAAATAGAGTTGAATAAATGAGCTTGTTGTTGAGAAGTGTTGAGAAGCTGAAATTTTATGGTTTTGTTTTTTTTATTTCGGAGCAATTATTATGTCAAGATTAGCGTCACTTGGTGAAGCTTTTACAACTCTCTTCTTTCTTGCAAACACTTGCAAATAAAAAATTTAAAAACAAAAAAAAAAAACAAAAGTCTGCGCACGCATGTAAGCTGATTTGCGACGCAATTTGACAACCTCACCGCATTTTATCCAGAAAGTTTGTAAACAAATAACATTATTAAATTTCAAAGTTAAAAAATGGCAACTCAAGAACCAAGTATATATGACTTGGCTTATCAAGGAAAAGTGACAGCAGTTAAAAATCTTGTTGACGAAAATGATAAATTAATAACTCAAACTGATCCTGTAAGATTGAATAATTAAACCGGTCATTTTATAAAATTTAAAGAGGTTATAAATTTTTATTTTTATATTCATTTTTAAATAGAATGGAAGAATGCTGATTCATTGGTCAGCATTAGGAGGACACAATCAGCTTGTTCAACATTTTTTATCACTTGGTGTACCAGTTGATCCTGAAGATGATGTAAGTTTACTCTAAATTATTATTTTAATCAAATGACTAATTTTGATTATTAAATTATAGACAAACATGACACCACTAATACTTGCTTCATCAGCTGGTCGTGAAAAAGTTGTTGAAACATTATTAACTGAAGGTGCAAATCCAAATGCACAAACAATTGATGGTCATTCAGCTCTTCAGTATGCTGCAAGTAAAAATTGGCATGCAATATGTAATTTACTTATTGAAAAAAATGCTGATATTAATATTATTGATAAACGTGGTGCAACACCACTTCATCGTGCAGCATCAAAAGGAAACATTGAAATTGTCAAATTACTATTGGAACAAGAAAAGAAATTACAAATTGGTCATTATTTTTATTATCATTATTTTAATATTATTAATATAATTAATTTCTTTTTGTTCTTTTATTTGTACAGATAAAACAGATATGTATGGTAATACAGCTCTTCATTTAGCCTGTGAAGAAGATCGTCAAGATATTGCTAGATTATTAACGACTCATGGTGCTAAAATTGATGTTACAAATAAAGAACGTAAAACACCAATTGATCTTGCAACACCATCACTCATAAAACAACTTAAAAAAATTACTGAAAATAATTTATCATAATTATTTAAAATCAAAAATAATAATTCATCAATGAATATTTTTTTCAACTTATAATTAAATACTTTTTTCATTAATAAATTTTGTGATTAATAAAAACTATAAATAATCATTTTTGTTTTTTTTTATTTTAAATTAATTTTGTTTATTTATAAAAATGTACTAAGATGTTGTTAACGATCGTGGTCAAATATTAATGTATAAAATTTATCAAAATTCACTCATTATTTTAGCATGAATTTATACTTTATATAATTTTAATTTTTATCATTATTAGTCTGCCACTTGGTTTTTACCAAATTACAAGTATTGGATTATTTAATAATTATGTTTCTTTTTGATTTATCCATTTATTGGAAAAATAATTGTTTACATGGAGCAAGTGGCAGACAAAATATATTCGACATCTTATATATACACAATTAACATTTTTTAAATTTATTTTTTACTTTTTTCAATTAAGTTTTAAGTGTTAATTATTGATTCATCAAATCCTTGTTCAAGTCTTAGAAAAAAAAAAAAAAACAGTATATTATTTTGAATGAAATTTTTTAAGGCTTTTTTAATTTACTTTTTTTTTTTTTTTCATGTTGATATTTGGGCGTGTTCGATAAATTGAATTTAATGATTCAAGAATATACCAACATATAAATGATAAATAATTTACTGAGTAGTAATGTGTATCAAAATACATAGTGTGAAAAAATTAAAAAATTTAATACCAACAATAATTTTATATTTGAAAAAAAAATTTTATGAAATAAATTTTCTTTTTTAAATATGTACAGTTGTTTAATTTTTGATTTTTAATTTTTTCTAGACAGATTGAGTCACAATGAAAATCGTTTGAGTTAATTTAATTTTTTTATTCCATCTATTTCATTTAAAAGATTCATAAACAAATCTTGGAGTCACAAGGAATTATTTTTTAAATTAAGATCAAATTATTTTATCTTTTTAAGTACAAATTAAACGAAAAAAAAATGTTATTGTTATGTTGAAAAATCGTGGGTGCCTAATCCCTGTGATTTATTCGATTAACATAATGCCAGAAAAAAAAAAAAAAAAAAAAACAAAATTATCTATAAATGCAATAGTTGGGTACGCAATATAAAAATCGTTTAAAAAATAAAACAAACAAACAAACCAGCAAAAGAGAAAAATTAATGCTGAAAAAAAAAAAAAAAAAAAAATTGTAAATAAATACTGAGGCACCCGAAATATATTTATATTCTTTTTTTTTTTTTAAAAAAAAAAAAAACAATTTGTTAAAATGAAAATTATTACAATGATTATTTTAATTATTTTTTTTTCATTGAAAATTTGATCATATTACATTTTACTTTTACATTTCGTACATATTTTGTTAACTATTATAAAAAATAATCAACGATTACCTATTTTAGTAATTTTTTTTATTTTTTTCGATGTTTCATAATAACATATCGTAAATGGTAGTAAACATTAGTGTCTTACGTATACTTAAAAACGAAAAAAATGTTATTTCTTTTTAATTTATTTATTATTCATTTTTTTTTTTTTTTTTTTTATTTAAAATATATATTAAGTATATAATATATATTTTAATTGTTGCTTTATTATTTTTTTTGAATTTATTGGCGCATTTGCATTAGAACCGTTCGACGGTCAGTTAGTAAGCTGTTAAGTTATGTACAGGTTCTTTCATTTTATCTTCTCTTGATGGCATCTTGTTGGAAGTTATAAATACACATGTTGTATTTTTTTTTTTTTTTAAATAATATAAACATGCATAATATACTTCTGGTAGAAATGATATAATAAAATAATAATAATAATAATATATAATAATATAATAATAATAATTATAATAATAATAGTAATAATAATAGAGAAATAAATTGCTTTCTATGATATAATGTGGCGTTATTCATTGATGCTTATTTGCATGCAATTAAAAATCTAGTTTCTCACTTTAAATATTTGTTGTTTTTTTTTTTTTTCTTCTTTTAATTTTATTATGCATTATTTTAAATATTTTTTTAAATGTTTGTTTGTTTTTAATTTTATTATTATTATTTTTTTTTTGTTTATTTTAATTTTAGATTTTTTTTTAAACTGCAAATGTGTAATTTAATTGATAAATGATTATTAATTAATAGATTCTTCACCATCGATACTTTCATCTTGAGTTGTTGAATCATCACCAGAACCACCAGCTTGTGCAGATCCACGTTTAGTTATTCTTGTTGAACTCAAACCAATTGGTACACCACCACGACTAAAGATAAATAAATAATAAAAAATTTAGATATTTATAATAATAATGATTAATGATAGTTTTTTTAAAAAAAAAACTTACCGAAGTTTATTTTTAAGATTAGCAACTTCACGATTTAAATTTTCTTGTGTTTCAGCCATTTCATCAATTCTTCTTTGATCTTTTCTTTTTAATCCCTTGAGCCTGTCAAGTTCTTCTTCAGTTTCATCCAATTGTCTTTTAAGTGTTTTAACTCGTAAATTAGCTTTTTCAACTTGTTCTTTAAATTGATCTGAATTTCTTCTTTCATCTTCCAATTGTAAATTCATTTCTTTTAATTTTTTATCCAATTTACGATTAACTTTTTGTTGTGCAAAACGTTCTTTAGCTTCAGTTTCAAGTTGTTCATCAAGATTACTTATTTTAGATTCAAGTGCTTGTATTGTTGCTTTTGTTTTAGCACGTTGTGCTGTTTCAAGTTCAGCAAGTTTAGCTTTTAATTCTTTATTTTGTCGTTCAAGTAATAATCTTTGTGATTCAATTTTTTGTGATGATGAACGTTCAGTTGTTAAATCAGTTGTCATTTGTTCAATTAATATTTGTCCTTTTCTTGAACGATCAGCAATTATTTCACTATTTGATTGTTCTTCTTCTAATTCTTCTTCAAGTGTTGCTATTCTAGCTTCTAAACGACGTTTTTCATCAAGCATAAGTGTACCTTTATTTGCATTATTATTAACTTCTTCTTGTAATTCATCACGTTCATTTTCAGCAACACGTCTTGCACGTTCACTTGCTGCTAAATCTTCAGTTAATTGTAATAAATCAGCTTCAAGATTTTTAGCTTTTTTTTCAGCTTCTTTAGCAATAATAATAAGTTCATCACGTGCAACACGTGCTTCTTCAGCTTCACGTGAACCATCTTTCATTTGTGTTTGTAATTTTTTTAATTGTTTTAATGCATCTTCTTTAACTTTATTATGCATTTCTAATTGTTGTTCAAGATCTTTATAATCAGCTTCTAATTTTTTACGTGCAGCAATTGCAGCAGCACGTTGTTTTCTTTCATCTTCAAGTTCAGCTTCAAAATCACGTAATTGTTTAACAAGACCACGACGTTTTTCTTCAGCTTGTTCTTCTTTAGCTTGTAAATCACGCTCAAATTGTGCTCTTAATGCTTGCATATTAACTTCAAGACGTAATTTTGCATCTTCAGTAAATTGTAATTCATCTTCAAGTTCTTCAACTTGTGAACATTTTTCAGCATATTGTGATTCAAGTGCACGTTTAGCTTTTTCTAATTCATGTACATTTTTATCAGCTGTACCTTGATTATTAACAAGTTCATCAAGTTCTGATTGTAATGTACGACGTCCACGTTCAAGTTCTTCAACTTTTTCATTAAGTTCATCTAATTCACGTGTTAATGATAATACACGTGTTTCTTTTTCACGTGCTTCACGTTCAGCAGAATCTCTTTGTTCAGCAAATTGTTCAGATACAGCTTTTTCTTCAGCAAGTACTTTATCAAAATTTTTTTGTTTTTTTTCAAGCTCAATAACTTTAGCTCTTTGTACTTCAAGTTCAATTGTACCATCTTCTAATTCAGCTTGTATTTTACGTTTTGATTTATCTAATTTATCATTTGCTGCTTGTAATTCTTCAACTTGTCGTTGTAATGCTTCAATATCTTTCATACAACGTTTACGTGCTTCTTCAAGTACAATTGCTGCATCAGCCTCTTCATCACCACGTTTTTTAGCATCAATTAATTGTAATGTTAATGCTTGTACTTGTTTATCTAATGCACGTTTTGCTTCTTCTTCTTCTTCCAATTGATCATGAAGACTTTCTTTTTCACTTTCAATAGCACGTAATTTTGAGCTCAATGCTAATTTTTGTCTTGTTTCTTCTTCTAGCTGTTGTTGCATTTCAGTAAATTGTGATTCACATGCTGTTGATGCTTTAACAGCTGCTGATGCTTTTAATTCAGATGCTTCTAATTGTTGTGATACTGTTTCAGCTTCAAGTTGTAATTTTGTAACTCTTTCAGCTAATTCTTGTTTTGATCTTTCAATTTCAGTTAATTTTGCATTTAATTCAACTAATTGTTGTTCAGCTTGTTTACGTCGACGATCTGATTCTTGTCTACTTGCACCAATTGAACGTAATTCAGTTGCTAAATCAGCATTTTCAGCTTCTAATGTTGATTTTGTTTTTTCAAGTGCTGCTTTATTTTTTTTTAATGCATCCATTTGTTCATTCATACCAGTTAATTCTTGTGTATGTTTATGACGCATATCAGATATTGTTGCTTCATGACCAGATGTTTCATCTTCAAGATTTTTTTTTAATGTTGCAAGTTCTTGTTCACGTTTTGATCGTAATTCTTGTTGTGCTGCTGTTGTATCAAGTGAATCAAGTAATTCATTTTTTAATGCTTCTAATTCTTCATTTAAATCACGTTTTAATTTTTCAGCTTTACTACGTGCAATTTTTTCAGCTTCAAGATCTTCTTGTAATTCAGCAAGTTGTGATTCATATTCACGTAATGCTTTTTGTGCTTGTGCTTTAGCAGCAGCTTCTTCATCAATTTTTAACATAACTTGATTTAATTCTTCTTCACGTTTACCAAGTTGTAATTGTAATTCTTCAACTTGTGTTTTACGTTCAGCTAATTGATCTTTAAGATCAGATACTTCAGTTTCAACTTTTCTTTTTGATCTATCAACTTCTTGTCTTTGTTGATGATCTTTTAATAATTTTTCTTCAAGATCAGCAATTGTTGCTTCATGTTTAGCTTTTAATTTAGCTAAATGTTTAGCTTTTTCTTCTTCTTCAGCAAGTGTTTGTGATAAATCATTAGCTCTTTCTTCTAATAATTTTTTTTCTTTTAATAGCTTTTGATTAGTATCATCAGCAAGTGCTAAATCTTCTTCTAATTTTTTTAATTTACCATCACATTGTACTTTTTCAAGTTGTAATTTTTGTCTTGATGCTTCTTCTTCTTCAAGTTGTTCTTCTAAATCACTAATATTTAATTGTAATTTTTTTTTTTCTTGTGTTAAACTTGTACTTCTTTCTTCTTCTTCTTCAATACGTGCTTCTAAATCATGTAATATTTCTTCTAATTCTTGTTTTCTTGCTGCTAATCTTGCACGCATTTCTTCAGCTTCAGCACATAATTCAACTTCAGCTTGTAATTGTTCAGCTAAAATTGTTTTTTCTTCAATTGCCAATTGATATTTTCTTTCATATTCTTGTGCTGAATGTAATTGTGATTCTAATTTATCTCTAACTTGTTTTAATTCATCTTCTTTTTGTGTTAATTTTTCTTCTTGTTTTGTAACTTCAAGTAGAGGTTTAACTTTTGTATATAATCTCCACCATTGCCAATTACGTAATTTTAAATATGCAGCACAATTACGTTGTATAATACGTATTGCATTTAATTGTTGTAAACGTTTTTGATAATTACGACGTGCCAAAAAACCACGACAAAATGCTTGAAAATTAACAATAAGATCAGTTATTTTATAATCACGTTCCTCTTCAAGATGTGCCAATACACCAGCTCTAAAGAATATTTTCGATTGTCCAACACGATATAAATTTGGATCTAATTCAAGTGCTTGTATCATTTTTTCACATGCTTTTTTACCATCCATAAAACCTTTTGGTATGACATTTGGTGTTAATAATTCATAACGTTGACGAAATTCTTGGAATGGTATACGATTTGGAAAACCTTGACGACATATACGTATACCTTCAAGTACACCATTACAACGTAATTGATCAAGTACAAGTGGTGCATCAATTTTACCAGCTCTTTTTTCATGATTTGGTATAATACAACGTACAAAATTTGGATTTGTATTTTTAAGTGTAACCATAAGTTTAGCAAGTTGTTCTTTATATAATTGTGATACAGTACGAAACATACCTTTTCTTGTTCTAGCACCAAATTGTGTATCTGTTAATGCTTGTTGTGCCATACCAACAATTTCAGCATCTTTCCATATATGACATACAAATGGATCTTGTGATGCTTGTAATAAACTAACAATATTTTCATTAAGTGGATCCATATTTTTCATAAGCCATTTTGCTGCTGAATAATCAACTTTACCAGCATAATGAATAATAGCAAAATCAGCAACACCACGAAAATCTGTTTTCATAAATTTTGGATGTACACTATGTGCACCAACAAGTTTTTCAACAAATGTTTTATCTGTTGCTTTTGGAAACCAACATTCTTCATCAAGTAATGCCATAATACCCATTGGTTTATCAATAAGATCAATTGTTGGCTGTAAATCTAAACCAAAATCAATAAATTTCCATTCAATACCTTCACGTTGATATTCTTCTTGTTCTAATATAAACATTGTATGATTAAATAATTGTTGTAATTTTTCATTTGTATAATTAATACATAATTGTTCAAATGAATTTAATTCAAATATTTCAAAACCAGCCATATCTAATATACCAATAAAACTTGCACCTTGTCTTTTAGTTCTATCAAGTGATCTATTAACTCTATTAACTAACCAACGAAACATTCTTTCATAGCATGCTTTTGATATTGCCTCAACAGCAAATTCAACTTGTTCTTTTGTTTGTGCTTTTGTTACAAAATCACGTCCAACTTTAATTCTTGGTTTTAAAAATGCTTTTGTCATTTCAGTTACACTTAAACCCAATAAATGTGATATTTTTTGTGCAACAGTATTATCTGGTAATGTTGCTTGATCAGAATTTCTTTCTTGTCTAAATTGCATTGAACCAAATAACATAACTGCTGATACAATACGAAATATTGATGAAAAATCTTCATTTGTCATTCCCATTATATTCATTGATTTAACTGTTGATGCAAATTCAGCAGCATCATCAACACCAGATACTGGCAAATTACCACTTGATAAAAATGGATATAATTTTGGATCTTCTAGTATAAATTCTTTTTTTTGTTCTGGTGATGCACCAGCAAGTAACTGATAAAATATATGAAATGTTCTTTCATCTTTTGCTTGTCTAATTGCTCGTGATTTTTCAAGTAAATATGTTTCAATATTTGCACCAGCAATATATCCAGATGCATCAAAATTTATTCTTATAAATTTACCCTAAAAAAAAAAAGCCATTATCAATCTATTATATTATTTATTTATTTATTATCATTTATAATATTGATATTGATGATAACTTACAAATCTCGAAGAATTGTCATTCTTTACAGTTTTTGCATTACCGAAGGCTTCCAATATTGGATTGGCTTGAAGTAACTGTTGTTCCAATTCACCCTGAGTCAATTAAATAAATACATAATCAATTAGTAAATTATACTTTCAATTTCTTTTTTTATTTTTGACAAACTAACAACATGCAGCAACAATTAGACAGATGAAGATGATACACAAAACAATTTTTTTTATCTGAGAATATTTTAATAATTTTTTTTTTTATTTTCTTTTCCATATTTTATTGATAAAACTCACACCAATAATTTCATATAATTACCGCGAATTTCTCCGTTGTACTCCCAGTCCCCTGGATCCACAGGCAGTAGTCAAATTATTAAAGCACATTACAATGAATTGATTAGTATGTTTAATGAATTAAAAATATACACATAGTAATATTTTAAAAATGAAATTAAAAAAAAATTAAAATTTATGTTATACTTAATAAACCCCAAAATGATATTAATACATTAGATTTTAAAAACATATAATAATAAAAACAGACAAAAACTTGACAAACATTTTAAAAAATAAATAAATAATTAAAAAAAAAAAAAAAAAAACTTTGCATTTACAAATAATACAGTTTTTTTTTCTTTTTCTTTTTTCTTTTTATTAAACTTACTATTATTAATGCTGGACTTGGGGTCTAGTTGAAGTGGTCGTAGAAATCAGCACCGAAAAAAAAAAGTATCAAACAAATCAGATTACATATCTTAAACTAGTTGATCAAAAACCACAAAGAAAAAAAAATTGAAAAAATATATTTTTCTATGGCTTTCAATAGTAATTACATTTTCAACAGGAATATATTTTAAAAATTAAATAATTCCAATATTTATCATTTATAAATTATAAAAATAAATAAATAAATGATAAATATAAAATCATTAAAAATAGATCAATTATCGATAAAATAAAATTAATAAACTCCTCTTTAAAAAATATATTAAATGGCTAAAAAATTATAGATAAAATCTCGTTTTAATTTATGTATAAAATTACTTGGAATAATATAAATGATTTGAAGAATAAAAAATTGATTAATTAATATTTTATTAAATAATGTCATAATAAAATTTATTTATATATAAAATATTCAATGTAAGGAAATATAAAATAAAACATTTTTCAAAAATAATAATAAACAAATCCAAGACATATTGAAGACATCTGACCTAAATCAATCACGAGCAGAGTACCAAGAGTAATCAGATGACGTGATCATTCAACAATTGCAAAATGATGTTCGATTAAAATCAATTGCAATGTACCAACATGAAAACCGGTATTTAATAAAATTCTATTATCCAAGCTATTTCTTTTTTTTTATTTTATTTTTTAAAAATAGAATTTTAAAAATAATCATTTTATTGGATTATTATTTATTTTTTTCATCACGTAATATCAAAAATAAAAATTCACATTAATATACTGTTTTTGATAATTTATCTTTTCACAGTTTAAATATCAAAACCGATTGATTTCAACAAAAAAAAAGTATTAAATTTCGCTTACTGCAAAACTATATAGCTGACTAAAAATTTACTTGCTCAACAAAAATAAAAAATACAAAAGTGTATATATATTTAATTTAAATAAATAAAAAAATTAAGTTTGATAACTTACAGCATTTGATTTGGGTTTTGATGCAGCAACATAGGCCAAATATTGAATAACTTTTTTAGTATTTTCTGTTTTTCCAGCACCAGATTCACCAGTACAAAGAATTGACTGATCCTCACGATCTAAAAATTAATAACCATATATAAAATTTAAAATTATCATCATTATTATAATGAAAATCAAAAGATTCAATAATTTATTATGTTATTATTTGTAACATGAGTCATACGATAAACAAAAGAATACTTGGCATCGTTTGAATTTGCGCCAGATAAGCAAAGAGAGAAATAAAAAATTTATATACATAATTAAATATAATAATTCGATACAATAATAATATCAAATTTTTTTTTTCTTCAATGTAACAAAGAGAAACACTTGCGACTAAATTTTCATAGCATTCCAAAGTAAAGCAACATTGATTTATACTTTGTTTAATTATCATGATAATATAATTGAAATATTTTATTTTTTTTCAACACCTTAGTACATTAGTATTATCATTATTTATTTTTTATAATATACCTTGTAACATGGACCGGTAGGCAGTGTCAGTAATTGCAAAAACATGAGGTGGTACTTCGTGTCTTTTGATGCCCTTATATCTTTCCATAATCTTTTCTGTATAAATTGGCAATCTCTTGTATGGATTGACAACAACACAAAACAGACCAGAATAAGTCTGAAAAATTAAAAAATAAAATTAGTAAATAATTACAGTTATAATAAATAAATTTATTAAAATTAAATTAAAATAATTATTTATATTCATCTATATTTTTTAGCTTTAATCACGTATGTATATTTTTTTTTAATTATCTCAAATGATTATAGCTGAAGCCAATGAGAAAAATATCAAATATGGCACGTATATGACTCATCTTTTCAGTTTCATATATGTGTATATAAAAATACAAGAAGAATGTTTCTTTCATGCTGTAGAAAAAAAAATATATGTGGATAATATGAGTATATATTCAAAAGATAAAGGCTTTTTATTTTCATTTTTTTTCATTCTATATGTCAATTTGGCAGATTGGCTTTTTGCACGTCTACATGGATATTCTTTCTTGTCAAAAAGTAATCGAGGTGTGAAGATAATAAACAAAAAGAAAAAAAAAAGTTTTATTGAAACATACGAGAGAAAAGAATCATAAGAATTTGTTGAAGTATTTTTATATATTATCTGAAGAGTGCACTGACATGATTCGCGGAAATATGATGGGTGTGTACAATCTCACTTGGTGAATGAGAGTTGATTTGATGTTTAGTATACATTTTGTTGTATAAATGTTTCATGCATGAAAGTATTTCAACACAAATTCAAGCAAACCTCCGGGACCCAACCTTTCAAGTATAACTCAAGGTATTCGAAATACTTTTTTTTAGTAAAAGTATACTAATAATATTAAAAACAACAAATAAAATGAAAAAAAAACAATTTATATTTTATTGATTTTTAATAAATATATAAATATATTCAATTCACAAGTTTTGATACTTAAAAAAACTAGCTCTGAGTAATAATAATTCAGATATGTAATTTATTATCAAATAAATATAAAATTAAATGAGAATTCCAAAGGTGAAAATTTATGTTTAAAGAGTATATCGACATCGAGACATCGAAAAATAATATAAAATTATATATCTTGAAGGTCGTTTTTTTTTCAGTTAGCTTTAGGCTAAAAGGGAAATTGAAGATAACATTATAATAAAATCAAAACCAAGTTCATATAGTTTTTATATATAAATAATAGAAAGAAAATCTACGCATTCATTGACGTAGACAATTTTAAAACTGTCAATGTGAAAGCCCTTGTGTAATCTTAATTCTTCAAGACGTCATTCAACAAGAATCATCAGCATCGTCATAAAATAAAAATTTATTTAAAACATGTTAAAATAAATAATAAATAAGATAAAAAAATAACAACCGGATTTAAAATAATTTTATAATATATATATTTGAAAAAAAAGTCTGTAATTTGATGACCAATTGTATACTAAAATTATAAGATCTCAGTGAGTCAGTATCATCATTGGAAATTTCGCTTCCTTTGGCTCTTTTTTTTAACCTTATGATTCATCAGCTCACTTTCCCCATGACGTTCTTCATGTCTTCGTCATTTATAATAATAATTATATCAACTTTACTGTAAATATTCATGTACCACATAATAACTATGTACAACAACAAAAAAAAAAAAAAAATTTAATTTAACAAAAACATATTGTGTAAATAATTATTTACTACTAGTTGAGATGAAAAAATATTTGTTGTATTTGGTGTTAAATTTGAAGCAATAGAAAAAATATATATAAATTTTTTTTTTGTGTGTATTACAATGTGGTTTGCAAGGATCCAACGGTATGGTTCCAATATTGTTTCGGTCGTTTTATTCATACGAATGTCCGAAGGCCCCCGAAACCGGTCCCTCGGGGTCCTCATGTCGTCGACCTATTCGACATTCTTGCTTGGCTTATGTACAATCATCAAACTAAGCTTCTACTATAATTTTTTTTTTTTTTCAAATCCAAAATGATATTTGAAAAAAAAAAAATACAGTGATAGTTGTTTAACAATGTAAAATTTTATTGAAATATTTAATTGATTATTGATATAAATTACTTTTTAAATGAATAATTATGTATTCAAAAATATGCTAAAGTTAAAATGTATATTTACTAAAAAAGAGAATCTTGAATTTTTTTAAAAAAGTTTATTTTTGGGACTGAGAGTGAATCTAACTGGGCAACCTTGGTATTTCTTGCATATATTTTTAAATGCATACACAAACGATTGACCATGATGATCATGATGATGATGGCATGACTAAAATTTATCAAAAAATATTTAAAAGAATTTAATTGAAAATAATAGTTAATTAATTTTTTTATTTAAATAATAAAGTTGTCAGAGTATACATGTGTGTAATAATGTAATGATTTTTTTTTATATGAATGTATGATAACGGGTCTTATTCGAAGGTAAAATTTTGCAAGTAATATATTTTTTTTATGGTTTTATTTTTTTTTTTAAATATCAAGAATATATATATGGAAATATGGGTTGACCATAAATGGTACAAGACGTGGTCCATTCGATGTTGTTTTCATGGATAAAGCGTAGTATTGTACTAGCCTCGATGATGGTGAGGCACTTCCAAACCGGGTTAAGGACGATTGGTCCTTATATGGATAAATCTTTGATTCAATATCTTGTCTTATACAGAGATACATCTTTTATGATTTGATGTTTTTTTTTTTTATTATTATTTCAATTTGTTTACGTAATTAAAAGTATAAGAAAAAAATGTATATCAGCTTGGCTTAACAAAAATGTGTTGTTTAAATACTAGAAGCATAATTTCATAAAATTTTTCTTTAGAAATTTTTTTTTCTAAACAATTAATGTCATTTTTATAAAAAAAAAAAAAACAAAAATCATAAATTAATTTTTTTCTTGTTAATATAATTATGTTAAATAACAATAATTGTTAATTACATTTAAAGCTATTAATTATTAAAATTTTCTTTTTTAAAAATAATGTCAATTATAAAAGTAACATCTATATTATTTTTGTTATTTGTTTGAGATATTTAAGTAGGCTAAACACAACAGCTTGTGTACATGAATTAAAAATTTTTTTTTCATGGCAAACACCTGTCAGATTCCGGTATCAGACCACCTTACCAAAAAAAAACCACAATTCTATGTAGTAATGATAAAAAATAAAGTTAAAAAAAAAAAAAGCCAATACGCATCAAATAAAGTTATTAGAAAATGTTAATTTTTTGTCTATAAAAACACTGATTGAAATTTATAAACTAAATCAAAAATATTAATACTCCAAAAAATTATTTTCTACATTCAATATTATATACATATTCCAATGGTTTATTATTTTTCTACTTGAAAGAAATTATTCAATACATTTCGTGCAAAGAATATATTCAAAAAAAAAAAAAGATTTTTTTTTCTAGCCTCTGGGCAGCAAGTAGAAAAAATAAAAAAATAATAAAACAAAGACTTTCAGTTTGCTATAATCATTCTTCTTATTATTATGATAATTTCAAAAAAAAAAATTATTTTTATTTTTATATTGCGATCAAACGACCGGCATGACATCAGCCTCAAGCGTCTCCGGACAAGGCTTGCCGGTTGACACATGGTTGATCTTGGTTTGTGTACTGGATATATAAACTTCACGGTAAATGGCCTTCCTCATTCACTGTACATGTATTTATCATTTGACTCAACATATTTAAACATTTATAAAATCATATCAATAGACATAAAAAAATCTAATGTGTATTTCAAACTCGATTTTTCTTTAACTTATTTTTTCTTAACTATACATACACACAAAAATTTATACAGATATGTTATTAAAAAAAAAAAAAAAATGTATGTTAAAGAATTTTTATTACTCTTAGATATGCGTCGACAACTCACGATTGAATATGACGTCATCATTAAGCTTACTATTAAGGAAACCGTTCAACTGGTACTCTCTGTATACCACATTTATATAAAAAATAAATTTTCAAAGTTACAAATCAATTTAATACGATATGAAAAAAAAAAAAAAAATTGTAAATAAAATGTGGCTCACGATACCAAGGCAACTAGTGCTTATTAATAATTATATATTTTTTTTAAAATTATATTTTAATAACGTAATATATCGATGATATAGCCGCAATATTTTTGGAGCAGAAATTTTTTTCTGATTTGTTTTAATGAATTTTATAAAGTTTGTAGTTAATTATATTAATTAAATAAAAAAAAAAAAAAGAATTTGATGACTTTGTTGTATGAATTTTCATTTACAAACTAGCATGTTATTAAAATTTTTAAATATATATACATAATTGTTTGTGAAAATATAAAAATAATATAATTAAATATCATCACAGGTAAATTTTCATTGTTATGATATAAATTGTGTCAAAGATATTATTTTCATATTAAAAGTATAATATAAGTTGTTGACATTTTGTCGTTGAGTGAATAAAACTGGATTGTGCAAAAAATAATAAAAGCAACCACGTGTATGTTAAAATTAAAATTAAATGAATGAGTAGTAGTAGAATAAAAATTAGAATAATGATACAATAATAGTATTTGTGTATTTAACCGCGAACTTGAACGGATATTAAATCTATTTTGGCAATAAATGTTTTGAAGAATAAATTCATATGAAAAATACTTTGGCAATTTGCCAATTTAAATATCTCGCTTGTTTATATTTTGTTAAACATTGTTTTTAATTTTACTAATAATTTATATTAAATATATTTTTCTTAAAAATTATCAAATAATTTATTGTTTATTTATTTATTTTAAAATAGTTCTCTCCTTTTTATTTTATATATTTATAATTACAAAAAAATATATATAAATAATTTCTCAACTCATTGACATTCTTTGGGTTATTATTCATTTTATTTTTTTTTTTAAACACCAAGTGGTACTGATGATATAAAGCCATATATTTACAATAAAGTTATGTACTCGAAGCATCATTACCTCGGTGAAATTCAAGACGATGTCAAATACAAACTTGACGAAAAAAATACATATATACTTGAATTTAAAAAATTAAAAAGTCACGTTATATTAAGCTCATTTACAGCTTTGATTTAAAAAAAAGAAAAAAATTTCTTGAAAGAAATTTTTAAGAATTTCATTGCAAAAATAAAATATTAAAGAAATTTTTACTTAAAGAGACAGAGAGAGAAAGAGAGTATAATTATATTAATAATATTTTGAATAAAAAAAAAAAATTATAAACATCAATGTTTTATTGTATTAATTATAATTTTTTTAATTATCAAAAAATTAACCAATGTCATGTTTGAGTGATTCAATATGTGGGTGGAGCCAACGCGAAATTCCTCAAAGGTTGTTTGAACAGGTGCATTTACCAACAACCTCCCACAATAATATAAAAGAAAAAAAATAATAAAAAAAGAAGAAAACTATACCACAAAGACAAAGAAATAATATTAATATATTTAAATAAACAGGAAATATTTTTTTCATACATATTTAAAATTAAAATAAATAAAATATTTTATTTTTTCGGTTTTTTTTTTCATTAAAAAATCTAATCTAGTTGAAATTTTATTTTATTTTTCGTTTGAATAATTAGTCATATGAACTACAAAAAAGATAAGAAACAAATTACCATATATAGACATGTAAAAATTAAATTTATATTAATTTCATTTCATTTTTGTATTATCGTATTTCGATTTTTTTTTTCTTTTAAATTAGCAGAGCCATACTTGTGAAATAAATGTTGTACATTATGGAGCTGATGTAGGGAGTGAAAAAAAAAATTATTAAAAATAATAATAAATAAAAGTTTATATAGTGAAACTTTGAGTTAAATAAAAAAAAAAAAGATAGAGCCGGCGCCTTTCGCAAGACCATGAACCGGTGTTCTGTGCATTTCGCGTAGACGCTTTATGAATTTTCAAAATGGCGTCATAATTTAATGTTTGTTCAAAAAGTACATTGTCGAAAACATTTACAAACATCTCAAGTATATAGTTAAGTTTTAATATTTTTTTTTTCAATGCTAAATCAACTGTTTACACAGCTAAATCAATCTTAGCTTTCTAGATTTTTTTTTCTATTTTTTTCATCTAATTATACACAAAATATAAATTATTTAACACATGGTAATAATATTTTTATAAATTTATCCTTTAAAATTAAATAATAAAAAATGTCTTGATAGAAATTTAAAAAAAAAAAGAAACAAAATTTGGCTATTTTTTTATACTTCTAAATATTTTTTTAAGCTCATTATTATTCATCAAGCAAAAACGAAATTATTTTGTTTTTTCTTTTCATGTTTTGAAGGTTTAACTACAAAAAATGCTAAAAGTTTGAATAATTTTTTTTAATACTTTAACTTCAAAGGTAGAGTAAAAAAAAAAATTATATTAAATGATTTTTTTTTCATTAAATTACGTCTAATAATAACTTGTTATTAAAATGATAATAATGTTAATTTATATGTTGTTAAATGTGGAGCATCAATACACATGTTAAAATATTTAAAAAAATTTTAATTCTTCACATTAAATAATTCCATGTTTCATTGAGCTTTTGAAAAATAAACCGACAATATTTTTTTTCATCTAATTAATCATCATGTTGTTGATATAATACAATAATTTTATTATTATTTTTTCAAGTTATTTTATCATGTTCAAGAAGCTAGGTGTAGTTCTTAAAATTTTTCTTTATCAAAAAAACAAACAATGAATGAAATAATTTTTTTTTTTTCATTCTTGATAAGTCAATATATAAAAAAACAAGTTTGAAAATTGAAAAAAAAGGTTTAAATATAAAAAAGATGTGAAAAACAAAAGTACAATGAAGATGAGAAGAGCAAAGAATAATATTTTTTCTTAAATAAGAAAGTATTCACATTGAAAAATAAAACTTGCTCATAGTTTTTAATTTTTTGCAATGAACAACAACTACATCTGCTCATAATTCACAATCTCATCGTGAAACCTTATCTTTAAAATGAACTACATTATCCGCTGAGCATGTTACGGGCGTGACTTGAAATATGTGAAAATAAAAATATTGAGCAATAAAAAAATAACAGTAATAATAATTGATAGACAATAGAAATAACAATCAATATAAGTAAAAAATATGAAATGAAAAAAATAAATAATAGATATAAATTACTAGTTGGTAAATATTAATTATAATTTATAATAATGATTAAAAGTTTATCAACAAAATGACCCTTATTATAAAAAATGAAAATATTCAAACAACTATTTATAAGAACTTTAAATCATTGTTATCATCATGAGACCAATTAAGAAAATAATTATCATCAAGTTGACACGATTGTGAAGCTTTAATTGATTTTAAAATTCCAATTTAATATTAAATTTTTCGTTTTTTTCTTTCTAATCTATTTTTACATTGAATAAAAAAAATAAATAAAAAAACAGTGATAATGGTTTTTTTTTTTCTTCAACTGTATTCCTATGAGTAGATATTATTTTTTTTTTTTAAATTTTAATCAAGTTCATCGTTATATTGTAACGTCACTGATATCAGTGTTTTGTATTTAAAAAAAATTTTTTTTCTATGACTCATAATGACTCAAAATATTGGCTCACGTGTAATTTACTTATCTAAAATGGAAATATTCAACTGATTAAATTTAAATTCAATATTATTTAAGTTAAAAAAAAATAGAAAAATAATAATAATCGAAAATTTAAAAATAATTTCTAGTTTATTTTTTTTCAAGGTAAAAAAAAAAATTGTTATCAGTTGGTTTTTTTTAAAAAAAAAAAAAAAAAGATAATTATATTTTATTTTTTAAAATACCCGTATATGGTGTTAAAATAAAATCAATATAAAAACAATTTTCAAGTGAAATAGAAACGAGATAATTATAAAATATATATACTTAGTTGTATTTAAAAAAAAAATTAAAAAAACATTTTTTATAGCCACGATATTTGAAAAATAAAAATAGATAATTTTTTTAACACGTATTAGCATCACGTGGCAGACGATAACATATTAAGTATAAATATTAGAAAGTGACAAATTAAATACTGTCTCTTGTCACTCATTTAAAAAAAAAATGAAATAAACAACAACAACGACGACAATACTTGTTGCATGAGTTGTAAAACAAATTCACGATAAAATAAAAATAAATTCAATATTTAATCCTCATAAAAACAACCACAAGTGCCAAGTTAGTTTATACTCAAAAATAAAAAAAAAAATAGATAGATAATAAATTCAGGATATGCATATAGATGATAAATATACATGTATATGTGGGTATTGAACACCTTGTTTTCAGTTTGATACACCATATATGGATCACCTTGATAAACCAGTGAGAACAGCTTGATGACATTTTGGAGTAAATATCATATTTTAAAATTTATAAATTACAAAAATACATCAACAAAATTGACACTATCAATAAAAATAATAATAATAATCAAAACAATAATGACAAATAGAAAAATTGACAGTTAATGTCATTTTTAAAGTAAAATAATTGACGAAAACAAGAAAAATTTATGAAAAAAAAAAAAAATATATCAACAATAGTCATAAATTAAGGATAACTTACATAAATAAGTCCAGAATAGTAACGATCTTTGAGGTTATGTAGTACAGACGCTTCATTGAGACACGTCAATTCTGCCATATCCTCAACCTTGTCGAATTTTGGTGGATTCATTTTTTGTATATCATCCTTGGCAACGAGTACACGTTTACCAGTTTCAGCATATTCAACTTCAACTTCATCTCCACGTTCTCCTTTAATACCAGCAGCAACAAAACCTTGATTTTCATGTGGTACCCATACTAATTTTTTTTGTGTCCATTCTGCTTGTGCTGCTGGATCATTTATATTATTCCTGTCGACAGATAAATAACGTAGCTCCGGATCTGACCGGTCTACCCTCTGTTCACCGTCCGCCATTTTTATTTAACGCGTACACAATGCGTTCGAAGTACAACGACTTTTATTTACTCCTTTTTTTTACAATGATAAAATTTAAAAAAAAAAAAAATAATAAATAAATTAAATGTTAAATATATGTATGTAGTTGTGTATGTATTTTTTTTTTTTTAAATTTTCTATCTTGCAAGCGCACCACACGCCTTCAATTCAACGCCAAGACGAATTTTTATTGTTTTTTTTTTTTTTCGTTGTATTTTATCCTCTTGTTTATAGTTTGTTGTTTTTAAATTTAATACTTTTTTTAATTTATTTTATTTATCAAACAAACAAACAAACAAAAAAATATATATAATGATTATATATATAATTTATATGAAAATGTAATTTTTTTTTTTTTTTTTTTTTGGTTTCAAGTATTATATTTGAGTAAAGTTAAAACTGCACATGTAAAAAAAAAAAAAAAATAATATTATTATTCCCCTTAAATGTCTTTCACTCGCCACAAACACTGTCACACTACGGCAATCGTGAATTCGTGCCTGCTTGCTTGCTTGCTTGCCAGTTGCCACTGAATCTACCACCCCACTTTTTCCTTCTTTAAATTTTGCCCCCAGCTGCCACGACAATTTTTTTTTTTCCTGTCTTTTTCTCTCCTTTTACTTTTCTTTTAAAATTTTACATTTATCTCGCTTTACACATTCATCCCCTCCATGAAATTTTATCACTATATTTTTCGTCTTTATCAGTCTTTTATGATTTTATGGTTTTTTTGCTTTGGCTCTCTCGCTTGCACTTGGTTTATTTTACTGCGTTTTACCACCCTCTTTCACCCGCTGCTAGTATACCGCCGCCACTTTCACCGCACATACAACCAACAACGTCTGCGGTGAAGCAGTGCTGACCTGTGTCTATACTGATCCCTCTCTTTCTTTCATTTTTTTATATACCTTAAAACATACCGTTCTCTCTCTCAGCCTTTGTTGTTGTTGTTGTTGTACATATACCAATTGTAAATACCTACTCATTAAAGCCACTAACTTTGTTACACATTGTTCAACGCCTCTTTTTCCGTATGTATCAATAATAACAATTTATACATTTTATTTATATTTTTTAATCATTATTTACTTATGTTTATTTTTTTATTTAATTTAATAATCGCTATGTCGGCAAGTTTGGTTTCTTTTTTTATATTAAAAATTGGACGTGTTTCAATATAAAAAGTATCAATATTTAAATGACAATTTAATATTTTTTTTTAATACAAAATAAGAGGTATTGGTAATGCTTTTTTTCAATTACTCTATGTACTTTTATTTGTGTTTATATTTTGCAAATTTATAGGCCGCGTTTTCATGATATTTAGCGGTAAAATATGGCGACCAAAAATAAACCGTTATTTACATGTTGGTGTGTGTTAGTTTTAATCAAATATATTTGTTTTTTTTTTTCGTGAAAAGTAATAATAAATTTTGATTAAATTAAACATTTAATTTTATTATCATTTTGATTTGTTGTTTATTGCCAAATATATATTACTCATTAAGGCCATATTATAACAAACCCAAATTTAAAAACAAACCTGATGACCTACAGTATTTCAAGGTTGAATATAAAAAAAATGCGTCATCCAAATGACTTGTTTATACTTTTTTTATATTTTTTAAATTAAAAAGTATAATAAATAAATACCTAATGATTATTTTAGAAATATTATTAAAATTTAAAAAATTTTTATTCACTTCCGGGAAGAGGGCGCTAATTGACAGCAAAATAAAAAAAAAAGGCGGTATTATTGTAAAACTCATCATTACGCCTGCGCAAATTATTAAATCAAATTCAATCAAATTATGACTGATAATAATAATGACATTAATTTTTCCATATAGAAAAACAAATAAACAATCAAGCTTATTATTAAAAGTTATTAATTTTTTTGAATAAGACAAATAATAGGAAATTAAAATAATAATTATATATTTTCAACCTAATTTAGCCCACGGGCAGAAAATAAAAAAAAAAAAACGCAAAAAAATGACTCATGTGTTACCATATTTTTTATATATTACGTAAGATAAAATAAATGTATGTCAGACGACGAATGCATGTTAGATCCGTACAAGGTAATTCGCACTTTTAAATTCACGGGCTGGAGAAAACCAAAAAAGAAATAAATAATAATAAAGAAAAAGGGGTAAAAAAACTATAAGAAAAACTAAAACAATAGACGGAAATTTTCCGCAAAAAATATTTTATGCGTGTATGAAAAATATATATCAAATTATCAGCACATATGGATGTTCAAAAGAAAAAAAAATATATACTCAATATTTCGTTGTTAAATAAAATTTAAATATAAATATAATTTTATAATAAATTTTAAAAAAATTATTGTAAATGAAAATTTAATTAATCCGTTAATGGATTTGTTTATTTACAACGGCTTCTATGGTTTTAAAGTATTTTTTTTTTCAGTTAAAGGTTTTTTTTTTTAATTTTTTTTCACTTAAGGCGATATGGTAAAGTGAATAGTTGTCATATCAGGACCACCAACAAACACCCACCTTATTTGGATAAAGAAACATCTTGTTTTATATTGCAACGCGACAGTTTTAACCTTCAATGTCGTGATATTACTTGAATTGAGGTGTATTATATTCTATGGACATAATATTGGTCAAATCATTCGTACAAATAAGGATATAAATGATTATATAAATATAATTCACATACACACATTTTTATGATTCACTATTTTAATTATTTTTTTTCGTTTTATTATCTTTATTTAATATTTCCTGAATTTGTGTGATACCTTGCAATTTTTTTAAATATTTAAATAAAATTTATTATTATTATTGTGTGAGATAATAATTTGTAACAAATTTAATTTAATTTTTTGAATTTTAATATTTATTCAAGTCGCGTGGTGACTATTTATTGATATGGTTATATATTCTATACACGTCCATTGACCTTGTTTTTTTTTTCAATTTTTTTTAATGTATAAATTCTTACCTGACAGAGGTATTTGTATCTGGAGGTATTTTAACATAAATTTGCCAATGCACCAACCGATTTAGGCACCACTCTTCTTTGGATTCAGATTTATTCATTTTTTATTATACTATTTTAGTATTTTCTATAATATATTTTAAAAGATATTCAACTTTATATTAAAGTTTACACTTGATTCTTCTACGCTTGTTATACATTTGTATATCATTTGTTTTTATTTTTTGTTTTAGCCAGCGTATAAAATATATACCATGTCTTATGGAGAAACAAGTAATCATCGCACGATGGCCGAAATGGGGGTAAATTCGGCTACGAATGTATGTATTTAAATAATTTTTAAAAAATTTAATTTTTTAAAATAAAATTCATTTATTTATTTGTTTTTAAAGGCAATTATTGTCGATTTGCGAAGTGATACAATCACAAAGCCTTGCTTGGCAATGAGACAAGCAATGTTTTCTGCTGAAGTTGGTGATGATGTTTGTGAAGAAGATCCAACTGTTATAAGTAATTTTTTAAATTGAAATTTATAATAATTGTAAAAAATATAAATTATTAATTTTAATAAATCCAACAGACTTAGAAAAAACAGCAGCCAATTTACTAGGCAAAGAAGCTTCATTATTTGTAACAAGTGGAACAATGGGCAATTTAATTTCCAGTAAGTACTTTTACTATTTTATATTATGTATATAAATTCAAGAGGGTTGATTATTTTTTCAGTAATGGTTCATTGTAACACAAGAGGATGTGAAATTTATGTAGGTGAAGATTCACATATTGTTGCTCATGAACAAGGTGGATCATCACAAATTGCTGGAGTAATTTTACGTACCTTTCCAAATAATCCAGATGGTACATTTGATTTAAATAAAGTTAAAGAAAAAATTCATGATCCTAGTGATGCCCATTATGCTATTCCAAAAATGATTGCTATTGAGAATACAATATCAGGAAAAGCATTGCCAATGAGTTGGATAAATCAAGTTGTAGAATTTGCAAAAAAATATAATTTAAAACTTCATATGGATGGTGCAAGATTGTTCAATGCTGTCACAAAAACTGGTCTATCAGCAATTGAAATTACTAGGCAATTTGATTCAGTAACATTTTGCCTTAGCAAAGGTCTTGGAGCACCAGTTGGTTCTATGCTTTGTGGAAGCAAAGAATTTATTAAACAAGCAAGACGAGTTAGAAAAGTCTTGGGTGGTGGTATGCGTCAGTCTGGTGTACTTGCTGCTGCTGGTCTTATTGCACTAGAAAATAGATTTAAATTAAATAAAGATCATGAAAAAGCAAAAATTATTATGGATACTATCAATAATACTGGATCAAGTCTATTTAAAGTTTACTCACATGGTCAAGAGACAAATATGGTATTAATTTATATTAATAATAAAACAAAATTAACAGCAAAATTATTTGCTGAACGTCTTGGTCAAGTTATTGATGATGACAATGATGATAAAACAATCATTAAAGCTTGGTCGGTTTCACCTGAATTTGTAAGACTTGTTTTTCATCTTGATATAAATGATGAAATGTTAATAGCTGCACAAAAAAAAATTACATATCTCATAAAAAAATATGATACAAAATGTATTTAGTCAAAAATAAAAATTTTTTTTGCATCATCATTGTAGTTTTTTATATAACTTTTTGAAATATTAAAATTTTAAAAATTACAAAATTTTCATATAGGTATAGTAGAAAATAAAAAAAAAAAAAAACAACTAAAATATTAATATTAATAATAATAACATTGATAAATATAATTCAAGGTTATTAATTAATTTTGAAAAGCATCATTAGCAGTTGGTTCATTATCATCATCATCATCGTCTTCTTCTTCACTGTCAAATGTATTATCAGGAATATCATATAAACGTATCATAGGTTTATTTGGATCTTTCATAATAAGATATTTTCCATCTTTTTGTTTTAAACAAATATCAATAATACATCTTAAAATACCCCAAGCATTGTCCATATTTAAGTTAATTTGTGTTGCAAATTCAATTGGTTTATACTGTTGTGTTCCCAAAATAACATGTTTACTTGAATCACGTACATTTGCACGTGAAACATAGCCAAATTTAATTTGATCAGAACCAACAAGTAGTGCTTGAATTGTCCATTTAGCAAGTTTACATGCATTATTACGTAGTTCATTAGCAAGTACAGCACCACGTTGACCATCTAATTTTTGACGCCATTCAACACCATTAGCTAATTTTGAATCCCATTCATTTAATGCTTTTATTGTTAAAAATTGTAATTCACCATTTGGTCCTTGTACAACAGCATCATGTTCACAACGACATATTAATATAATACCATTATTTAAATCCCATTTTTTATAACGATATGCAATACTTGCAACATCTGTTTCTTCGTCAGTATCAGTTATAAATGGATTATCTACTGGAAATTTATATCTTGGTTCATTTGATTTAAGTACTTGTTGTGAAAAATTATGATTTATAAATGTTGCTTCAAGTGCAAGATTTCTTGGTGAATTTAATATATTACCATCATCTTGTGGTGGCTCAATACTTGTTTCATTGACTGTTAATAAATCAAATTCTGTATTATCACGTTTATCAAAAAATAATTTATCACCAATTTTTTCAATAACAATATCCCATGAATAATTACTACGTGTACAACACATAATTGTTGCAAGTATTGCATCAGTTGCAAATACATTACCAGTATCTGTTTTAGATAATTTACGTATTATTGGATCATCAGTTGTTGTTACTGTATGAAATATACGATCAATACGTTGTAATGGTTTTTCATTTTTAACATTAACACGATCATATGTTTTATCATAATATTCCAATGAACCAGCACATAATACATCTTCACCATTTTTTATTGATGGTAATGATAATTTTGATAAACGTGAAAATTCCATTTCTTCAATTGTTTGCCAACTTGGTTTAACTGTTACTGATGCATCACGTATTTTTATTTGTTGTTGATTTCTATTTCTCATACCTTGTTGACGTCCCCATTTTTTAAATTGTTGTCCTTTACGTTCACGTTCACGTGATTTTAATTTACTCAGTTGTTGCATTTGATTTATTAAACCACCACGACCACCACGCATACGTAAATTTCTACCAAATCTACCACGTTGATACAATGGTTTTTGTACTCTTGTTGTATCAACCAAATGAAATGTTGATTCATCTTCATCATGATAGTAAGAATATTGACTACCAGATCCAAATTGTGATGTATACTTGTCTACACAAAAAATGCGTAAATTTAAAAACAATAAATTAAATATATTTAACGTTAAAACTTTTTGGTGTAAATTAAACTCACTCATGAATTTTTTATCTTGGAAAGAAGCTCCAGTCCAATCAGATATCTATAAATAAAAAAACAACAATATAATATTTTTCTTTTTTTTTTAAATTAGATTTATTATTGTCCTTTTTGTATAAGGATTTTACAAAACATCACATGTTTTTTTTTAGACCTTGAAATTGTAGATAGTCAGTCATAATTGTGTAACATGATTATGCTTACCTTACCAAGTCTGTCACTTTTTGAGAATGGTTGATATGGTATATCTTTAAATTGATTTGGTAATTCACATGGACCCCATCCTTTAGAATTATTTTGAATAGCTGGTGCTTTAAAATGAACTGATTCAATTTTTTGAATCACTTCTTCAACTTTATCGTCATTCATTATTTGTTTGAGATTTTATACAATTTTATATTAAAATAAAATACACGCTAATCCACCATAACTGTGAGAGAAAGCGAAAGAAAGATAAAAAAAAAACCGCACACATATTATTCGTAGTATCTTGAATTGTCATAAGGGTCGCTCTTTATTTGCATCATCATCAGCCATTTTTGCAAGCGCGTTATTCAAAATATAATATTAATATTATTACTTATGTAATTTTTAATCTAAAAAAGGTGAAACTTGAATGATGTATTTGTTGACATAAGTTATTAATAATAATAAAATTTAAGATATTTTTTTTATTTTAATGTCAAAATAGTCCATATTATTTTTAATAATAAGTCAATAAATTTTTTTTTCTTAAATATATAAAATGAATATTAACATTTTTCAGTAACAACATATTTTTTAAAGTCATTTGCAATATTTTTGAGTTCTTCAAGTCCTTCAGTTAATGATGAACGAGCTGTTTCTTTGATTGTTTCATCATCAGAACTCAACAATTGAAGTACCAAGTCTGTAAAAAAAAAAAATAATAATAATAAATTAATCACACTAATCAGTAAATTATAATGATAAATAAAAATATGTAAATTATATATTTTACCATGAAAATGAAGTAACTTTGTGACAATTGTTGGATCTAAATGTTTTTGTAAAAATGTTAAAATTGCTGAAACATGTCTTCCCGAAATGTGTAAGGCACATTGGGTTGAAGCAGTAAATAAAATACTTGTTGTTAAATGTAATGCAAGTGCAACATCTTGAGTTTGATTTAATTGTTCAATAAGTGCTTGTCTATGCTCAAGAACATTTGATTTTTCACGTTTTTTATCAAATTTACGATAAACTAAACAACAACTTGACAATGCCATTTCAACACTATCCAAAAAATCATCAATTGAATTTTTAATAATAGCTTTGTGTACATTACCAAGTGGCTCATTAACGTCTTGTGGTAATTCTTGTAGTAATTTTTGACGTGTTTCAGTTGTTAAATTATTTGGAAATTGTATCATATTTTGTTGTGCAGCTAATTTTAATAATTCATTTATAAAATCAGTAGCCAATGTTTTCATTAAATATTTTGTCAATGCAATTTGTGTATCTTTGCTTGATGATATACACTTGATACCTTTATCAAATATTTTTATATTTGTCATTAACATATTTAATTTATCTTCAATTTCACTTAAATTATTTGTTTTTGTTGTTTGTGCTAATTTTTCAGCCAATGAATAAGCAATTTTGTTCAATTTTGGCTGATAATAAATACATAATTCATCAACAAAACCATCAATGTCATTTAAATTATCATCATTTAATAATTTTTTTTTTAAATCATCAATTGTTACAAATATAAGCTCATTTTTTTCATTATTTTTCGATAATTTATTATCATCATCTGAATCATAATCATTATTTTTTCCATGTAAATATTTTTTTTTAGTTGATTTTGTTTTAGTTTCACGTCCTTGTCCACCACCACCAGCTTTACCACTTGATGCTTTTTTTCTACGTTCATCTTTTTTATCAATTTTTATTGATTCAATATTACGTGATGAACCACTACGTATTTTATTATCAGCAATATGTTGTAACCATTTACCATTATCAACAAATTCTTTAGCTTTTATTTCAGCAATTGATTCAAGTGGTTTATTTAATATTTTTAAATATTCATCAGAAACAATAACTGTTGTTGAAAATATATGAAATATCGATTTACTTTGTTTTTGTTTATATTTTAATATTGTTTCGATATCTTCTGGTGAAAATACTGATGGTAAAAGTGGATATATATCAATAAATGAATTTGTTGCAATGACATCTTCAATATTTGCATCAATTTGATCAATTATTGATGGCCCAATAGCAACTGTATCAAGTAATGTCAATTCATCTTGAGGAAAATGACGTTTTATATAATTTTTCGAATCAGATATACCAAGTCGAGTTAATGCATCATATTCTAAAATTTAAATTACAACAATAATAATTATTAATCAATTAATTGTTTTTTTGTTTATATTAACTTACCAAGATATCCATTTTGTTTGTAAAAATTATCAATCCATTCTGTCTGACTTTTTGAATATATTGATGGTACATAAATACCATTATTTCCATGTTTACCAGTTATTACACCTGGTACTTCAATTGCACCATGTAAATTGTCAAGTATTGCTGTTAAAAATTAATAAAAATACATTGATTATTTTTACTAATTAGTATTATTATGATTATTATTTGCTCAATCATATGAAAAAAAACAAAAAACTTACAAAAAAATATCCTTTCTGGTACATTGCATTGTCCCAGTATTGCTGTTAATGGTGTAGGTTTTGTTATTGCTGATAATGCACCTCTAATTTTAGCACGATTTTTAGCAATAAAATTTTCAGTATAAAAAATTCTTGAATCTTGTTTATCTTGTTTTCCATGTACTGTATTACCAAGTTCTTTTTCAACAAGATTTTGTATAAATTCAGTTGGTAAATCATATTGTAATGTCAATTCAGTTACATTAATATAACCAATTTGATTTAATTTATCATTAATTTCAAGTGATATTTTTTTTTTATAATTATTATCAATTACTTGTCCAAGTATAATATTAATATTTTTGTTATGTTTTTCAATATTTGATACAATTGATTTAACATGTGATAAATCAACATTTAATATTTTTGATAATTCAACTAAATTAATACGTCCACCACAAACATATAATTCATCACGTATTTCTTTTTCAAGATGTTGTGGTGTTATATATTCTTTTCCATCAGCAGTAAATATAACATCAAGTAAATTTGTCTCAATTAATTTTAATATTATTTCAATGCAATTACTCTCTGATAATCTATATTTAAAAAAAATAAAATTATAGTTTTATTCAACAGATGTTAATATAAACATTAAATAACCAACAATATATTTTACTTACTTTTGTAGTGTTGAACTTAATTGGGCTTTTTGAAAATCAGCTGCTAGACGTTTTATTTCATCCCAATCTACAGATGACATTTTGTATTGTATTGTGTTTTTATTTATTTGTCAAAATAATAATAAATCCAGATGTTTGGCTGATTGATACGTGGAGGTTGATCTAAAAACTGGAGTCTTCTGTCAAGCAGTAAACACTTTTCATTTGTGACGTCATCATATTTATAAATAAAAAGAGAAAAAAAAATAAAATATGTGTGTGTATATTTTGGTGTGTGTAAGATGGCAGCCTCATTGACTTGTGGTGAATTTTTTCATCGATTAATGTAAAGCCTGCATAGCTCAGGGGCAGAGCACTGGTCTTGTAAACCAGGGGTCGAGAGTTCAATTCTCTCTGGAGGCATAATTTTTGCTAATTTTAATTTTAATAAAAAATAATACATTGAAGATTTTATTGTGTGAATTTTTTTTTATACAAGGTAGTAATACATTTTCGTTTTTTTTTTGTATATATTAAATTGATCACAGAAAAAAAATGTTATTATTTTTGTAAAGAAGTATGTAATTATATGAAGAAATAATTTTATCAATCGAATATAACAAAACAATCACGTGTGCAATCATGTAGCAAATCATTTATAAAATTATATATTCATATAAAATGTTAATAAGAAATTTAAGCAGAAGAAATTTATCTAAATAAATTATTATTTAAAATTTATTTGATTTTTTTAAATTACATAAATAATAAGAATAATAAATTAAATTTTATTTTAAGCAATAATTAATTGATAATGAAGATATTTATTTATTTATTTATTTATTTATTTAATATTTTGCATAAGTCCAATTGTTCAAAATACTTAATTAAATAACTATTAGTAAAAATCATTATCAAAGTGATTTTAGCTTATAACAAAAATATACCTTGATTAAGTATATAACTTGACATAATAAGTTTTCCAAATAAATAAAGTATAATAACATTATTATAAAAATTATTATAAAGAAAAAAAATAAATGCTGAATAACACTTAACAGAATAAACATCCTTGAACTTAACACTAAGATTATTAAATAGTTAAATCGAATTGTTAAACGTATTGTTTAACTCAAGAGTAATTTAAAATAAGACAGTAAAAGGAAGAAAAAGGATTTATATAAAATATAAAATTATTATTGTCAATATAACTAAAAATACTTGAATGAATTTCCAAATCCAAAATAATCTGTAATTGAAAAAAAAAAAAACAAAAAAAATATAATTATTGTTTATAAATTAATTAATACTGTATAATAAAAAAATTGTTCACTTACTTGTTTAAATAATTTTTAGTAATTTTTAAATTATCTGTGTTTTCTTTAAACAGAAATTTATTAATACCCAACATACAGTTACATATATTTTGGTCCCAATCAAACTTTTCAGCATCAATATTAAATATCATATGATTTTTAGTTATTTGAACTTTTTCAACTAATTGTTTCATATTTTTTCCATGAAAATAAAACTCATTGCATTTAAAAAAATCATATGCATTTTGCATACGTTCATTACGTTTTACCAGTTTCAACATTCTGTAAATAAAATAAATAAAACAATATTTTTAATGAATAATTAGTATTAATTTCGAATTAAAACAATTTTTTTTTTTTACCTTGGTTTTTGTCTCTGACACATGTCAAGTAAATCAAGCATAAATGCAACAACATAGTGACAAAAAAATACTATGATATTGTGCAACAACCGGTTAGATGTGAATATTGTTCCAGGATACAAAACAACATGCTTTGAAGGTGATTCAATTGCGTATTTTGCTGTCAATTTATGGCAACGTTTCCATCTATTGAATTAAATAAAAAATTCATTAATTAGTAATTTAAGTAGAAGCAGTAAAAATATTTTTTCATAAATATCTAAATTCACATATTATGATTCTAATAATTAAGCAACACCTAATTATAATTATCCTAGAAATTTTAAATCTAATTTATAATTAATTTTATTTTTAATGTGATATTTTTCGTGACCTGTATAAACAAAATTTAGCATTTCTCATTGCGGGTCATATTTATTTAAAAAAAAATATTTCTAAACAAAAATTTCATGAAATTACACTTTTAGAATTTAAACAACATCTCAATATAGTGAAAAAAAATATTAGTTGTTAGTTTTTATATTATATTAACAATAAATGAAAAGAAAAAAAATTAAATTAAGATTTTTTTAAATATCAAAAAAGATTTATATTTTAAAAAATTACCTCAAAGGATTGAATGGTCCACTAACACAATTATATACTTGAATTTTATTTGATGGTTGAATAATATTATTCCAAGAAGCACAAATAAGTGTATTAACAACAATGTCAATTGGAATAAGATCAACAATTTTATTTTCTTCACCAAATATACTTTTAGCAAGTCCAACTCCAACTTGTGCCATAACTCCAGTTGCTCCAATAAAATTATCAACCCATCCAGGAAATGGTTCTTGTACAGCACCAGATATTATACTTGGTCGTACAATTGCAATTGGCAATTTATCTTTATAATTATTAATTAAATTTTCAGCAAAATTTTTCGTTAATGTATAAGTATTTGGATGTTTATCTTGTAATTTATTAGCTAAAAAATTAACAATTTCATCATCGAAATTTTTACATACATCTAAAATAAATTCTGGCTTAATTTTTGTTGGATATATTTTTTCATCAATTTCAAAAATATTTGAATTACTATATGCTGTACTGACATAAACAAAACTTTTTAAATTAAACATTTTTAAACAAAGATCAATGACTTGTTTAGTTCCTCCAACATTTTGATTTATAGCTGTTTTAAAAGGCTCATTAAAACCCACTGTTGCAGCACAATGAAATACAATATTTACTTTTTCAAATAAAAGACAATAATCATTTTCACTGAGACCAAGTTTTACTTGGCTAATGTCACCATTTATTGGAATTACTTTTGTAAAACAATCTGGATACTCAAATTTAATTCTATCAAATATCTATAAAATTAAAATTAAATTAATTTTTTTTTTTTTATAATGAATTTTAATTATAATCAAATTATATTACATACTAAATTATCCATGAGTTTTTCAAGTCTTTGTTGAATTGTTTGACCATTTTTTGATCTCAAAAGTATGTAAATTATTGAAATTTTTTTACAAGATCGTAAAAGTTTTTCAAGCAATGCTTTACCCAAAAAACCAGTTGATCCAGTAATAAATATTATTGATCCAGTAAAAAAATCTTGGATTGAATTTTCATCAAAATTATATTGATCTTTATGATTTATTTCGATAATATTAGGCTTCATAATTGACAGTTGTTTTGAATTATTTTTTTTTTCCATTTTACAATATTTACAAATAAAAATCAATTTAATAAAATATTTAAAATACACTTCACTCTCTCTATACCGACTGTTACTGAATGTTGTTCAAAGATGTTAACACGTATATATAAGCATCAAAAGCTATCATAAAATTTTATATATATAACACAATAAATTAACCTTGTAAAAAAAAAAAAAAAACGATTAATCCATTTGCGGCAATATATTTATTAAATTGAAGAAATCAAATAAATAAATTATTTCGTTCTAATAAATGATTCATTACAAACCAGAAAAACTTGATAAATTTAATTTTTTTTTCCAACAGAATTTAAATATTACGTAATGATTTTTTGTCAATAGAAAATATTAATTCAACTATTTATAAAAAAAAATTTATTTATAAAAAGTTTTTGACGTTGCATAATAATATAGATTTTTTTTTTTTGTTCAAATCAATTTTTTTTATGTGTTATGAAAAGGTGATTATAAATGATAGTAATTAACTCAAGTAGTGAATATATTTTGATAACTAATTATGGTATTTTTTTTTGAAAAATATTGTATGAAATATTAAAAATTTTTAACAATAAATCTATAATAATAAAGGAAGATAAAAATATACAATGAAAAAATAAAAACACGTTTCAAAATTATATAAATTCATTTATTTTTTTTAATTTATAATTATTATTGTTTTGGATTTTTTTTTAAATATCAAATTGATAGACGTGTTTATCGATAAATAAATAATTTATAAATATAAATTATTCAACAATTTTATCATTACACGTGCGTATTATTATAAAAAATAAAAATCAAGTTTGACTGACACTTTGCTAGTAATAATTTCAACACGTTGATTGATCCTTATTATTTTTTAATTTTAATTTTTAAATGCGTAAGCAAGAACAAAAAATAAGAATATAAATTTATTATTTTTTAATCAATAATTAATTATATATTTGTTAAACTACGACATCAAGGTTTTAAATTTTATTTTAAAAACACTGTACAATATATTTGATTTTATTTGTTGCTGTTGTTTTTTTTTTTTTTTTTTTGAATTCTTTACTTACAATTTGAACTTGAACATTTTCAAGATGACGTAAATATACATGATTATTTTAGAAAGTGCATCAAATGTTGCTTAAATAGAAAATAATTAAAAGAAAAAAAAATTAAATTAAATTAAATTTCAGATAAAAAAAAAAACGTCCTTGACCATTAAAAACTAGTTTTTTCAATATAATTATGATATTTTCGAACTCAAAATTTAATAATCAATCACATAATAGAATAATAGAATTAAATTTCATAATTAATTAATGTTTTACTTAATAAACCATGAAAATATATAAAAAACATTTTTCAAATTATTTATTTACATTCAATCAATTATTTAATAATGATTGATGTAAATGAATATTAATTAATAATATTTACAAATAATATATTTGTTATTTTATTGTCATAATAATGACAAGTCAATGATTATTTATAGTTTTTAAATAAATAAATATATAATTTTTATGAATAAGAAGTTGCACGACTAGCTGGTGAATCCATTGTTGTCATAACTTTATCCAACCATTTGAATGCACTGATCAATCGTATTTCAACCCAACATGGTGCCAATGTTATATCATATCTTTTTGGATACTCTGGTCCAAATCCTTTGACAAATGATGCCCTGATAAAAACAAAACCAATCACATTATTTTCATTTGTTTTTGTATTTTTAAAAAAAAAAGAAAAATTAAATATAAAAAAACAAAAATTACCTCATAACACACATTTTAGTTAATTCATGAACAGCTTCATAGCCACGATTAACACGTTGTGATATTAATGTTGAAAATTCTTCAAAATTAAATATCATAACAGCTTGTCCTGGTGATATTTTAATAACAGTATTATCATAAAAATTAGCTGAATTATTTAATGATACTGATTGTATAAATATTGATGATAATGAATGACATTCAGCCCATATTTCACCACCCATATAATGTAAATGTAAACCTTTACCAATATGTTTTCTAATTGATTCAGATAATGGATGACGACTTGGATTAATTAATTTACCAATTGAAAATCTTGATGTATTATCCATTGGATTTGAAAAACCATCAATAATAATACACTGTGAATGACTATGATGTACATCACCAACTCTTGTATTATATTCATAATATGCAATATCAGCCCAATTATCAAGTTCCTCATAAACAACTGGTGATATTTTTTGATAACTATTATTTTTTTTATTTATATTATCAATTGATATTGTTGATGATGATGATAAACATTCACTTGGTGTATAATCACTATTAAATGATAAATAACCATCTGGTAATATTATACTATCAGTATCGAAATTACTATTTGAATAATATTTATCAACAATACTTGTTGTTGATATTGTTTTGTTGTTATTATTATTTATTGTGAGATTATTTAATGATGTGTATGATTGTTCTTGTTTATTGTATTTATAATTTATATAATTATCATTTGTTAATGTTGATTCATTAACATTTAATGTGACATTATTGTCATCATTATCATTATTATCATCAATGTCGTATTGATGTACTGGTACCATTATTGGTGGTATTTTTATTTTATTCCAGTGATATGGATTAATACATATTTTTGTGTTGTTTACATTTTTATGTGAATATTGACAAATATCAAGTGGCTTTAATTCTGATTGTAATTGTAATTCTGGCCATCTCCATATTTGACTGGCAATAACATGAATATATTTTTCATCAAATTGACTTGTTAAATTATCAATTTTATCAATTGTTATACAATTATTATTTTTACCTGGATATTTTAATACTTTTATTAAATCATTTGAGCTATTTTTATTTTCAATATTTAATGATTTTATAATTATTTGAATTTTTTCTAATGTTTGTTCATCGTTTTTTTTATTTTCTCTTAGATCAAATAATTTATTGATATCACGATTTTGTGATGGAAACCATTTTTTTATTGACCACGACATTATTTCACAATATATTTTATAAATACTTTTTTTTTTTTTTTTTTTAGTTTTTATATTTTTTCTTTTTGGATTGAGTTATTTTTCAAGAAGTAAATTTAACTGTCGATTGGGACTGGCCACTTGTTACTGAATGAAAAATAAAGTTGGTGTTTTAATCATATGAAAACACACACACACAGTGTTATTTTGATTTTCTATTGTGTTGAAAATATTTTATTTTTAATTTAAAAACATTAGATTATTTTTGTTGTTTTTATATTTCAAGAAAATATTTTTCGAAAATAATATTACAGTGATAAATAAATATTTTATTTTTCATTCAAGGTTTTATTTATTTATTTATTTATTTATTTTTTTTGAATATTAATTTTAAATATTTAAAATGTAAATTTTATTTTAAATTTGTGGATTTAATAACAATGAATATTTTTATGTATTTTTTTTTTTTTAAATACACAATTTAAATAATAGAAATATATATTTTTTTATGTAATTTAAAAATTTGAAATTTACAATTTGTTTAATAATTATTATTCAATTTCTTATTCAGGTAAATAAAAATCAAACATTTTCATGTCATTGTTGTTTAAAAATTCATGTTTGTTTTTACTTTTTTTTTTATTTATTATATAATAATAATCAAATCCAGCATTAACAATTTCGCGGAATTTTTTAAATACACTTGATTATTTTAAAAAATGGCGAGCAAAACACACACACACTTGCGCACAAATTCCACGTGCACGTAAACACACAAACGTCAAACATAGATTATAAACAAAGATTAAATTACCATTAAACATTAACAATAAAATAAAAAATTAATCAAAATGTTTATAAAACCTTTCAAAGTTAAGTCCAACAATCAATTAAAAGGAACAGAAAGGTAATTTTTAAATAAAATAAACATATTAAACTAGGTTATGTTTTCATTATTTATATAAAAAAAACAATATATCAAAATAATTGATAAATAAACAAAAAAATTGCATAATAAATATTATTATTTTACAGAAAAAAATTATGTGAAGATGTATTAATTTCATTTCCAAATTTATCTGATGCTGATGTTCAAGCTTTATTACCAAAAAAAGAAACAATAAGTTCAATGAAAATAATAACCCATGGTGGTGAATTATGTAAATTATATTGTGTTGCTAAAGTACCAATGTTTTTTCAACTTGATCAACCAAATTTACAATTATTCCCAACAATTTTTACTCTCTGGCAACATCCAGATTTATTATATTATTATACCACATATCCACCAGTTGTATCAAAATTAGCAAATGGTGCACATCTAATGTTACCTGGTGTTGTTTTAAATGGTCCAACAACAATAAAATCATATGGTAAACTAGAAAAAAATACACCAGTTGCAATAAATACTGATGATAATAAGGTAAATCGAGTTATAAAAATGCAAATAAACTTGACAATTTACATTATAAATATTATTTTTTAGGCAGCTGTTGCTGTTGGTGTAACATCACACTCATCAGAAGAAATGTACATGTGTGGTGGACGTGGTAAATGTGTTGATGTTATTCACGTTATTGGTGATGCCCTGTGTCAACTTGGTAAACCTCCAACAAGACCACAAATTGATGATAAATCAGATACTCCAACTGTCAATGAAGACTCAACTTCAGATATTGTTGAAGATTTAAATACAGCTGCCATAGATGATGACATCAATGATAATAAAAATGATGATATTAATGAAAACAATATTGTAACAACACCACCAGAAATTAATAATCTTGATCCAATCAAAGAAATGGATAAATTACTTGAATATTGTTTTTTAAAAGCATGTAAAATTTTTAAAAAGAATGATCTTCCAATTTTAAGTTCAAGCTTTTTTAAAAATCATTTAATAGCTGCATGTCCTTCAGATCAAATTGTTGATGTTAAAAAATCAAGTTTTAAAAAATTATCAGCATTTCTTGCTTATATGGTATCAAAAGGTGTTATCAATACAACAATAATTAAAGGTGTTGAAAGTATAACACAAATTCAGGTAAATTAATATTTTAAATAATTAAAAAAATTTATATTTTAATAATAGTATTTATAATTTTCATTATTTTTAGTCATCAAATCCATTGATAAGGGAACTTGTTATTAATGAAACAGCTGAACCATCAAAACCAGTATCTTCAAATACTCCAGTTGTGTCTGAATGTTTTCGTGTTACTGCTGATGTACTTCCAATACTTTCAAAATTTGGATATGAGTAAGCATAAAGATAAATAATTAACAAATATTATTATCAATAATTTATTGTTTGTTTTTTTTTTCAATTTTAGAAAAGGTGATGTAATGAAACGTGTAGAAATACGTAAATGTTTTATGGATTATGTTAAAAAAGAAAATCTTCAAGATGGAAAGTAAGAGTTGAATTTTTTTTATTTAAATAATAATTATTATTTATATATTGATATTAATGTTTTTTTATTTATCTATTTTTTGATTATTAATGATTGAAGAATGATGAATATTAATCCTCAACTTGCTGGTACATTGCGTACAAAAGAAAATGTTTTATCATTGACAATAGAAGATGGAATTAATAAATTTATTGGAAAAATGACACATACTCATGAAATAACAGTTGGTAATACGACATTGTTGCATACTGGAAAATTAGAACCAATTGATATAACAGTAACAACAAGATGTAACAATAAAAAGGTAAAAATTTATTATAAAATTTGTCAGTATATTGTTTAAATGTTAATTAATGTTATTTAATTTTTAGGTTACTCTTATTAATAATTTAGAAACTTTTGGAATTAAACTTGATGAATTTAGTAAAGAATGTCAAGGTATTGGTGCAAGTGCGACAATAACAGATGTACCTGGTAAAAAAACACCAAATGTTCTTGTTCAAGGAAATCAAGTCCTCTATGTTTATAAATTATTAACTGGTAATTATTATTAATACTATTAATTATATAATTATTAATTTTTCAATTTAATTAATTTCTTAATTTTTTTTTCAATAGAAAAATATCGTATCAACAAAAATCATATTAAAGGATTGGAGTTTGCACCGAAAAAAAAAAAGTGATAAAAAAAAAAACATAAATAAATTGATAATTTTTTAATTTTCATCTATTTTTTACACCGTATGATTTTTTTAAAACAAATTAAATATATTGAACAAAAAAAAAAAAAAATGATTTTAATAAAACTTGCCAACAATAATTATCTGATTAAAATGATAAAAAATTTTTTTTTCAAATAAAAATTAATAAAAACTGACACATTTTATGATAATTCAATTTATATAAAAAGAAAAAAGAGTTTTATGACTTGATAGTTATAATTCTATGGACATTGTAAAAACTATATTTTAAATTGTTAAAAAGTAAGTATGCTGACATCACTCAAAATGTGTCTGATAAGATATAAAAGTTTAACGAAACAAAGTTAATATTTTTTTTTGCAAGTTATTGTTTTATGAAACTTGTGTTAAGATTATGATAATACTGATGATACACACAGTAAAGTATCATAGTTAATTCAATAACACAGTTGAAAAAAAAACCATAAAATAAGTTTAAAAAAAAAAAGGAAATTTAATAAAAAGTTTTATGTTTAAAATATTGAATTAAAATTACTAAAGAGTAGAAAATCTTAATTGAGTTATTTTGAGGTCGATGAAAAGGTGGGTCTTAATAATATAGTCTTGTGGTTGTACTTGTACAATTTTACATTGCACACGATGATAATATGGGCAGGGTGGTTTACCGAAATAAACCGAAAACCAACGAAATCATACGAACTTAACTTGTAATAATTCGTTTGCGCGCCAGTCGACAGTCTTTCGTTGTTACTCATTGTGCGAGCTTCAAATATAAGGGTTAATATTTTTCAGGGGTTAATAACTTGGGGGGGTTTTATTGATATACATAAATACTAAAAGTAAAACAGTGATTTAATTGAAAAATTAATTATACAATTTTTTAAAAATATTTATTATATATTTGTGATTATTTGAATATTTTTTATTACAAAAAAAATGTCACGTTATTTATCATGTCAGTGGTTAAATTTAAAAAATAATAAATATAACGTACAAAATTGTGAATTAAATACGCGCGGTATTCAATACCACGTGGAGTTATTCCTCGTGTTTTTCAGTATTATTATACTACTTATACCCAGTAAGTTTAAATATATATTTTTATTAATTAAAAATTTGTTTTTTTTTTTTTTCAATTTTTAATAAATAAATAAAGCTATAATCATTAAGTTTATATTATTATTTTTAAATAATGTTTTAATAATTGATAACAATTAAAAGAATGCTAAAAATTTTATATAATTATTTTTATTTTTTAAAAAATAATGTCAGTCTACAAAAAAATTGAGCAAATGTCAAAAAGCTTGAAAATTTTTATCATTATTTTTTATCTTTATATTATCTAAAATGGAACACAAGTTTCTGTTATATTCCGGGCAAAGAAGACAGTTGTAGTTTATACAAAAGAGGTCAAACCAAAATTTTCATTTAAAACTTTAAAATTGGTTCAAATATTATAATAATAATATTATTCTATTTATTTATTATCATAATTGACTTTTGTTTTTTTCTTTAAACAAATTTTATCATTTAAATATTATATTTTTATGTTTTTTAGTATTTTAATTTTTTTAAATACATAAATTGTTTAAGTTAATATTTTTACACATAGAGAGAATACCACAAAACAGGTATTTTGACTTGTGGAATTTAGCTAGATACTCGAAGTATTTTATAGCACAATGCCAACAATTTTGTTATCTGAATAAAATAGCTAGCTAATAAACGCCGAGAGTGTATAGTAAAATGAAATTTACGTCGTTCTTTATAAATATTATAATTTGAAAAAAATAAATCAAATAATTTTGAGAATTTAAATTAAACAAATTTTATTAATTAACAAATTAATTTGATATGAATGACATGACTGTACAAATATAAATGGATATATTTTCTTTTTATTTTAAAAATTCAATTATCGATAGTGTAATTGCATTAAATAGATCATCCATAAAAGCAAAGAGTCAAATTTCTGGAATATACGACTTCTTTAACTTTGCTCACAATTTTATTTTTTATTTTACTTCTAATATTATACGTTATCAATTATCATCTCCAATTACAATGAAACCCAACAAACACATATAGTTGACTTTCAATTAATTGAAATAATAAAATTTAATAATAATTATTAATAAAAGTATTTTAAATTATTTTTTAAATAATAAAGAATATTGTTTTAAACAAAAAATTAAAATGAAAAACGAAAAAAAAAAAAAAAAACAATATTCAGAAATTATTCAAAACTAAAATTGAATAATTTACATGGACAATGTAATATTAAATAATTCATAAAACAAATAACTTTGAGTTTTTTAAAATTCACTCACAAGTTTTTTTGAATAAAATTTTCTTTTTTATTATTATATCATTATAAATTATTATTATTATTTTATAAAACACAGAATATAATAAAATTGAAAATTGAATTGATTGTTTTAACAATGGAATTGTAATTTTTTAAAAACTTTTTTTTATAATTAAAAAAAAAAACAATGTTCAAGAAATAATATAAACATATTTGTTAAAATTTATGTGCAAAAAAAAAATATTCAAAATGAAATAAAATAATTCAACAAAAATAAATTTATAAATATTTTTAAAAACGAAAAAAATTAAATCTGTAAAAATAAATAATTTCGAGTTATTTAAAATTTACTTACAAGTTTTTCTTCTGAAATATTTGAATAATTTTTTTGGTTAATGTTGTTTAAATACCATATAAATTTTGATAACAAATGTTTTAATATTATATATATATATTGTGAATTGGATAATCTTTATTATTTATACCTAATCATAAATTTAGTTGATGACTTGAATGTTGTCTTCTCCGTTCTCTCTGCCTCACTCCTCTTTCCTTATTTCCAAACAAATAGGTATGATGCAATTTCAAAGAGGAGATGAGAGACGTAAACTAACGCCATAGGCGAATTCCCAGTGCAAACTTGGTCATAGTAAATCGATGCTCTATGAGTACATTTTCGTATACATTTGCATAGCGTAATACGTTTCTCTACCTCCAAGTTAAGTTAGCTATATCATGAGAGTATTGTGAATTGTTTGTGTGTATGCATATAATGAAAATGCAATTATAAACTTTATCTCATGAACAACGAGTATACTTTTATAAAAATTCCACCAACTACATACCTATATATTCTTTTATAAAAATAAAAAATATAAAAATAAAAATTTCATTATCAAAACTCACAATTCAATTGTTTTTTTAAATTTTTTTTTCAACTTGTATGTTATTATTTTTCTACATTTTATGAAAAAATAATATTAATTTATCATGATATAATAAAAAAAAATGAAATACAAATTTTTTCAATGGAGATAATATTCAACTTGGCTATTGACATTTTCATTATTTTTGAAAGGAAAAAAAAAATATAAAAAATATATATTTAAGGTAAATAAGATAAAAAAAAAAGTTTGATGAATATAAAGTAAATTATTATAAAGTGCACTGTCTCTTAGGCTGTATCAACTTGCTGATGTTATTTTATTATTATTTTTTTTTTCATTAGTTAATAATACATACTGTAACGATAAATTTAAAAAAAAAAAATGAAAATTTATTATTATTATTATTAATTTAAAAACCGGCTATTTTAACGTTTATTCTATAAAAACTTTTTAAATCGAAATTAAATTATTATAATTTTATTAATAGTAATAAAATTTAGTACAAGTAGAACAACTCAATTTTTAGTCAGACATAAAAGTAATACTATTAAAATATGTAATTGAAAAACCATTTAAAAAGAAAAAAAAAAAATCAAATAACATTTACAATCAATTAGTCAATATAATTTTGATATTTATTAAATATAAATTTTATTTTGTTGATGTAATTATTATTTTTTAGTTTAAAAACATAAAAATACATAGTTGAAAAAAAAAATATATAATACATGTATACTTTATAAATATAAATAGAAAAATTCATTATTATTATTATTTATAATATTTACCAACTACAAATTCTTGATTAATACTGGTTTGGTTGACTATAGAGAATAGGTACATGTCCAACCACGTTGTGACTTGGAACATAGTCAACAGAAGCGTGTAATAATCATACATACAACGTGTGCACAATGGTGCCTTGGGTTCATGTACCTATACATAAATATCCATGCATGCTGGAATTGCTTTTGCACATATATACATGTGTATTTTGTCCTTGTATTAATACACAGTATATACTATATACTATATACATATATATGTATGCTGTAAATACTGGTGAATACCGTGACTCCACATATTGCTATAAAAACTATATTATATGTATAGCTATAGCTTCATGCTGAGCACAGCAATCTACCCTAGACACACCAATTTCTCTATGTATATACTGGTAAATATCTATTTCTTTTTTTCTCTACTTTTGTCTGACGATATTCTTATCTCTACTACTGAACACAATCATAATTATTAAAATGTTTACACGGCATTCTGCGCCAATATATTTATCAATAATTATATCTATTTTATTTATTTCCTAATTCACATATAATTTACAATTATTTATTATAATTTATTAAATAATAATAATTGATTAAAATAATTTTTAATGAAAAGAAAAATAGAAAAACTTATATTAATTTAAAAAATAAAATAAAAAATTATGTTTTTTCTTTTTAATCATACATGTATAAATGTTTTTATTTTTTTCATTCAATATTGTTAAATAATATAATAATGATTGAAAAAAAAGGACAATTAGCTATTTCAATGTTTTTTTTTTTACACAACAATAACGATGATAATTAATTTTTTTTTTTTTTTTCAATATCAATTATATGAGAAAATTGAAAAATAAAAAACTATAAAATTTGCTTGTTGATTTTTCCGCAAATTACGAAAATAAAGAGAGGCATTGTTATTAAACCATTGAATATGTATATGTTTTCATTTTACCTTCTTTTTTTTTTGTATTATTATGTTCAACTCTTTCAATGAGTATTTCAACTGGAATCAAAATGGTCATAAATATATACACCACATGGATTTTACAAAGAAATGTTTTTAAAAAAATATAAAAAAATGGTTTTTATTCTACAATGAAAATTCTTTGTATATGTCAGTGTGTATATAGTTTATTTATACTATATACATACAGAATAGTATTGTGTTGAACTCATAGCAGTACACGAAATAAAAACTTTTAGACCGATCTTAAAACACGAGCCACGTTTTCCCATTAATCTTACTTTTTTCTAGCAGCTCTTACTCTTTTCTTTTCTCATATATTTCTTTGAATTTTTCTTCTATTATTATTATTATTATTATTATTATTATTATTATTATTATTTTTTTTTTTTACTCTACCCTTCCATTAACTTTTATTTATTTTTACCGTATGCTTTACTGGTCCAGTTCACCTTTTTCTTTTACCTCCATCTTGCCTCGATATATATAAAATTACCAAGAAAATTTTAACTCACATATATGGTATTTTTAAAAAATATATTTATGATTTCAATACTTTATATATATTTTTTAGATATTTTTATTTTAATATTGTTTTATAAAAGTACAAAAAAAAAAACATAAAAATTATGTTATGGTAATTTTTTATATAGATTGAACAAATTTAAAAATTAATATTTCATAAATTTTAAGTGCATTTTTGTTAAATTTATATATCAGTTGAAAAAAAATCTAATGCTATCAACCTATGCTCAACAAAGAATTCAATTTTCTTTAAGATCTTTGATACGAAATATCCTTTACGTTTCAGTTACTCAAATACAAAGTTGTATGACTTGTGCACGTCAATGTTATAAATGAAAAGCTATTTTTAATATTCAAAAAAATTAATCATGAATTTTTATAATAATTTATTATAAATTTATTTTTGTTTCTTATTGTTATTCCATTATTTTTCTATTTTTTTTTTTTATGTAATATGTTGTCTGTCACAAACTTACCAACATTTTAATATTTTAAAAAAAAGTTATTGAATAAATAAATGTATAAAAAAAAATTTATACATAAATATATACAAGATGTATAAAAAGTTTTTGGTTGAAATATGTCTATATACCATCTGGCATTTATCTTCAATAAAAATTGAAATATATTTTCACAGTTAAATTTTCCATCTGTGTTCTTTTTCATACCTAAACTAAAATAATTATATTATCGAATAAATTATTGAAATACCAATTTTCAAGCTTGTAAATCAATGATATTAAATAGAAAATTTTAAAAAAATAAAATTTTTTATTGTCAATAAATTTTATTGTATTGACTTATTGAGAATAAAGGAAAAATATATAAATTGATAAAAATAAACAAAAAAAAATTAGAGTTTATAAAAATAAAAAAATAACAAAAAAAAAAAAAAAAAAAAAGCATAGATCACCTGAAGTAGAATTTTTGTTAAAAAAATAACAAGAGGTCAGAATTTTCTAGATGGTAGTTGTTTACGATACAAGAAAAAAAAAAAAACAAATTGTGGGCAACCTGTCACTGGCAGCATTTATTGTTAGTTAAGGTTGGATATTGCTGGTTTGTTTTCTGGTTCAATTGCAATGCTTTGAAAGCTCAGAAAGCTCTGCGAGTGCTTCTCGGGTCAACACCGTTAGAGAACAATACAACAAGCATATATATATATAATAACTACATCTAATATATATATTATAAACTTTTGTGTATGCCTTTCGTGACCAGGTTTCATTTTATATACATCTAAAGTACTCATTTTCACACTTGTTTTATTATTTTCTGTCTGGTTTATTATATTTGTTCTTATCTATCCATATCATGTGTATAAAACTCAAGTAAAATCATAACATTCTCGACTAACATCAACTCAGCACAATACTCTTCTATTATACTATCAAAACCAACTTTTTTTTATGCTTTATTTTTTATTGTTAAATTAACTTGTATTTTATAAATAATTGCAAAATGATCAAAAAAAATATGTGAATGCTATTAAAAACTGGCTTGACATATTTTCTTAATAGTTTTAATAATGTATGAATAGATAAAAAGAAAAAAAAAAAAGATCAATGGGTATTGCGTATAATTTTTTTTTGTCATTTTAATCTAAAAATATTTTCAATATGAAAAACGACATTTTAATTTTTGTGTTTCTCTGAGATATCATAATTGTTTTTTTTTTTTTTTTTTATATTTTCTTTTTTAATAATTGTTTATCGGGTGGAATCGATACTTCATCAGAGCTTCTTTAATGATGTTTTGGTATTTGAAAAAGTTTTACTTGCTCACGGCATGCATGAGAGCATCCACACCAATTGAGAATGAATTTTTTTTATTTTTGTTTTTGTGGTAAAAAGTTAAAAAATTTTGTACGTATATATATTTGTAAACTAAACGTTTCACTTGATATTTATTTATATCAATAAAGTTCGTAAAAAGTTTTGGTAAATATATAGGAAGTCTTGGAACTTATATTTATCTAATGATGAACTTATGCAATTTATTTATTATTTTATTTTACATCATTATTTAATCATCTGAAACATCTAAATATTTTTTTTTAATTTGATGAAGTTTTTTTTTTTTTTTTTTTAGAAATAATGATAAATTTGTTTTTCTTTTTACATATGACTTTTATCCGCTTATTATTATTTTGTTTCATGTAGTATTGAAATTTTTTTGATGCATAAAAAAGTGAATTCTATGAAAAAATATATATATAAAATTGAATAAAACTTTACAAACATAAATTGTACATTGTCCATTATTCGCAGATTAAATTTTTAATAGTTTCAACTTTTTTTCGTTACGTGATAAAAAAAAAAACAATTTAAAAAAAGAAAAAAACATAAAAAAATTTATTATTAAAAAAGAATCTTTTTTTACGATCAATTGGCTAAGCTATAATTCTTACAATTATTTTTTTTTTGTATTTAAAAATAATAATTTAAATGTGAACATAAAATCAATGTTACAATATTGTTTTTTTCCTTTTTTTATTTGATTTGTATAATTTTATAAAAAAGTTCATATATCAATATATCTTTTGTCTATGAAAATAATGTTTTTTCAGAAAAGTGTGGGTACAATTGAATTTTGTAAAAAAAAAAATTCTATTTCTGTGTCTGATTATTAAGGTTTCTTGGAAAATTATATTTATAAAATAAAATTGTATACAATGGATTTTAAAATTAAACAATAGATGTTAATTAATTTTGAAATTCAAAAATCAAAAAATATTAGACAGGCCTGGTATTCATCAGAAATGAGGTTGAATAATGTAAATGCAGTACTAATTGTTCAACCATTGATCAATTATATTGTGAATATAGCTGATGTTTATGTCTGATATTCTCGGGCATTTGTAATTTATCTAGTATACATGTATTTCCATATATACATATATACGAGAAATACATAGAGACAAATAAATTCTGGTCACGCAATATAATGCAAGTGGTAGAAAACGTCTGAATCTTCATTAAGACAATGCATTGTGTGTATTTGTATTCATCCAAGGTGTTGAAAAAAAATAAAAATAATAAACATCGTTGCATTAAAGATAACAAAACATAAATACCATTTTAAAATTGTTTTTTTTTTTTGTTTTTTTTTCTTGAATGTATTTCTAAAAATGATTCAACTGATTTTCAATAAAAATTTTTACAATGATTTTATTTGTATTTTTAAGATATTTGTTTGTTCACAGAAAAATGTTGATTCAATAAATTCTCAAAAATAAAAAAAATAATGGCATAAAAGAAATTTAAGTTACCATTTTTTTTTTTACCTTTTATTTCTTAGGACTTTGGTTTTTTTACCTTTAATATATGACACTATATATATGTATCATCAGGACAATACTGAAAATGTGAACAATAAGAAGACTGAATATAAAATTGATAAATGAATATGTAGATATATGTATATATAGAATATAGAATTGCATGAAGACAGTGCCAAGTAAAATTCAGCAAAGTATACAGTTGAAAAATGGAAAGACTTCGTCTTTACTACGTCAGCCTCTTTATCTCCGTTGAATACGATAACGTCGACGCAGCATTTTGCATGCCCACCACTCTGTGGTTCCATGCAGTCTTTTCTTTTTATTTTTTACATCACACTCTCACTATATACCATTTCTCTTTTTCTATTTTTTTTTTCATCTTTTTATTCTATTTTATATCCAGTGTATTTTTTCATCAGTTTTTTTATCATTCGCGTCTGCAGTCATCTAGATTTCTAAGAAAAAAAAAAATAAATTATACACATTGCCAACGTGCTTAAGCATCAAATCGATCAAACAAATTGAACAATGTGTTGATTTTTAAATCAAGTAGTATAACTCAATGTATAATCAGAATGTCAAGTGATACAGATCAATAAATTGTCAGACATAATTTCTTTTTAAATATTCATTGATTTAAAAATTCAATTGATTATTTGAATTGCAATTAAAATTTGATTCTAATGATGATAATAATGATGTTTTTTTCAAATAAAGAAAAAGTATAAACATATATAAATGTAAATTCAGTTGCAGATAAAAAAGTAAAAGAAAAAAAAAAAAAGTATTGCTTTTTCTGGAAAATGAAAAAGATATATATATGTGTTCACATGTGTGTATATATTATACTCATATGGAGACTTTTATTTGCTATTTTTTTTTTTTTTTTCTTGTGGGATCTTGTCTTCATTTTCACTGTAGCCCTCTCATTTCTTTTTTTTTTTTTTATCTGTCCCCTCCGGGAGATACGTTGTACGTTTCAATTTGTCTTTCCCCACTTCTTTATGATGTAACTGCGCGCGGTCTCATTAGTCGTACAGGGGTCATAGAGTTCTTGGATAAGGGTAGACTATATTTTTGTCTTGCTTCAACTTAAAATTACCTGAACATTTTCTTTGTCGTTTTACAATCAAGCGTTTTCTCTGACGTTTTCAGCTGTGCCTTCACGTCTTACTAAGTCCAACCCTCTTTTCTTTTACTCTTATATATACAATTCAAAAACTTTGGTTAATGGTGGTTATATCAAGTCTGTGGATCCACAATTTTTTTTTTTTTAATATTTTTTTTCCTTGCAAACATTTGGATTTGTTTAAAACAACGTATATGAAGGCTTATGGGTTAAATATTTTAAAGGACTAAGTCCACAAAAAGTTTTTTTTTATCAGCAAAGTATTTTAGTATTTGATTAATTTTTTTAAAAAATTCATATGAATTTTATGTTGAGTAATAATTATAAAAATTAAATAGGAAAATAAAATATTTAATGATCTATATTAATTTTTATGCTAATAATAATAATTATATAAAAATACAAATAGTGACAATAATTTGCTTGAGATATATTAGAAAAAAACCAATTGTTTAATTATAAATATAAAAAAATTCTTTGCATAAAAAAATATATATTATTTACTTTATTATACATTTAAATTGAAATAATTAATTTGCTTGTGAATTATAATTACCATTGTATAATTAACTAAGGTTTATTTAATTATTATTCTGCATATTTCGATAGATTACTGACTGAGCTTTCTCTATGTATATAGCGCTGAAAATTTCAATTATATCTTTGAATTCATGATTTTAAATTAATAATTTTATATTGAAATTTTTAAAGCATTATTTAACAATTTTTCATTTATACTTTATGTCATCGTGTATATGACACTACATCAATGCTATGATAAAATTATTAAACAACATTCAATAACTTGAATAAATTTGAATCTTTTTTTTGTTATATATAAAATTAAAATTATTTTGTAATTAACCATACTATTCATGGTTGAATAATTCTGAAAACAAAATAATAATATACAATTTCAAAAATGAATAAAAAAAATGTATACAAATGTTAGTATATTTCAAGTGTATGTATTTACTTCACAGTAAATAATTCTGGTTGGTTCACCTGTCCCCAACGAGTTTACAGATGCTCATGACAGACTGGAATACGACATCTCATTTTCAATGTGTACGATATACTCACATTCATATATGCACTTATATATATTGTGCATAGATACACATACAACTAAAATCATCCTACATCTTCATTATAATAATAATAATAATAATAATATCACAGATGCGATGCGTAAAGGAGATACGACCGCACAAAAGACATAGATAATATCACTTTAAGCATCAAGAAGTATGTGCCTTTTATAAACTTTTTAGACCAATTTGACATCAAGGAGACTTGTTATGAGCAATTTATCTAGACTACTTAGAACTATTTTTTTTATTAAATACATGTTTTTTTTTTTTATTGAACACAGTATAATACTCTCGAGTGGAAAAAATATATCAAAAGTAGATATAAAAAATTATCTTAAATATAAATTTTAATTATACATTGAATATTAATATTAGATGAACATATAAAAAGCTTTCATCTTCAAATTGAAATGTAATTTATTTCTAATAAAATTAACTTATATTTATTTTTTTGATTAATATTAATATATTTTCTAGAAAAAAAAACAAGTAATAAATTTACTTAAATTATTATTTTTTTAAAAGTATTTATTGTTTATTTTGTGTTATTTTTAATAAAAATTTTTTTAATTGTTAAAATGAAATTTATTTTTCATCATTAATTTAAATTTTGTTTCCTCAGTGTTTTATATTTTTTGTCCTGTTTTTTATTTTTTTTAAAAAATACTATTTTAATTTCATTATACATTTTTTGTTTTTTGAGTGTTAAATTTCAAAATTATTAAAAACATATAAACAATGTTGTATTTTAAATTTTATAATACATCAGTTTATTGTTCGATGATTATAAAGGTGACGTAGATTAATGGACAATGTGATAATTTTGCTTCATGTCCGCATTGATATTACAATATAATCATTATATTATCACAAAATAATGATTATATTGGATCGTTAATACTAAAATTAATTTATAATAATAACTATTAACAAAAAATTTGTTTAATTAAGCTTTTATATTTTTTTAATTATATTCATGATTATTTTTTCTTGTTTATTTTATTATTTTCCAAAGCTTTTTAACTAAAAAAATATTCTAGAAATTATTCATTAAAAAAGTTGTCGTTATTATTTTTTTGTTTTATTTTAAATATATATAAAAAATAATTGCATCGTTTTTTTTTTTAGTTTTATAAACTTTTAAAAAAGCTTTGAAATTGCGGTTAATATTAATATTTTAATTGCAATATTTAGTTTTATTTATTTAATTTTATTCCATTTCAATTTTTCTTGGTTGTTTTTTTCTTCTATTCTAATTAATTTGTTAATTTCTTAAAAAGAATAACTTCTTAATGAATAACTTGAGATTAAAAATAGCTTATGTCAATTTAATCTTAATAATCTACTTGAAATACATTATTATATACATGTGAAACACCGCAAGTGTTATTTATTGATCGCGTGTCAATTGTGGGGCTGGTAAATTCACACTTTAACAAAATTATCAACGAGATTGTAATCTCAAGTATATTTACTGTCGACTAACACATGTAATTATATATTTATATTATTTTTAAAATTTAATAAAATGAATTAATTTTTAACAGTCTGATTTACAAATCTAAAAATATGTACATCAAAGTATATCATACAATTAAAATAAGTAAAAAAGAAATTTTTTTTTTCTCTACTTGTCGGTTTGGCGAATCGATTTTAATGAGTTTTAAAAAATAAAAAAAATAATTCAAGATATTAATTTAAATATATTATATATTTAATAAAATTTCTAGTTAAAAAATATATTTTTTTTTGTTTTTGACAAGTGAATTTTCACTAAGCTTAGTAAATTAGTTGAAGCTTGGACGTTTTACGGATATAGTACTTCTAGGAGTTCCGAAGTAAAATCGATCCAGAGGTGGAGTCTCCCGAGGGTAACTTCGGTGGTAACCTCTGTTTTCCGACGAGTATGGGGAAACCAACTAACCTAACGAGGATGAAAGGCTCTACGCGAGAGTTAACTATATAGAAAGCTTTATAAAATATATATATAGCTATAGTAAATACATTTGACGTATAAAAGCTCCAACTACACAAGGAGCGTTTCAATTTTCTCTGGTTTTTTATATGAAATAAAAATAAAATAAAAATAAAAACCAAATATACATTAAACTTGAGATCGATGATACATTTTTTACAATAGTATTTTAAAAATAAAATGAAAATTTATTTATCAAATAAAAAAATAATGATTGATCTTGTATAGAAATCATGTTACTGGAATTTTTTTCTTTCATTTTAGACAATTTATTCAATCAAATATAAAATTTCGTAGAATAAAATATAATCTTAATAAAAATGATTATTCTCGATATAAATAATTGAAATATTCATTATGTTTATATTAAAAATTAATTAGTGAAAATTATTATTACATTCTCAATAATTTTTATCAAAATTTTATTGCAAATATTTATTTAAATAATTTAATTATTTTTATTAAATTGTTTTTCATTTTTTTACCTTTTATAAATATATTCTTCATTTTACACATGTACAAGTAGATTTAATAAATATTAATCAAATATTTTTCGTTGTGTTAATAAATATTGAAATTTTCTTTGAAACATAAACTTATAAATTGAACAAACTAATTTATAATATCAATAATAATTATTCTAATAATTATTATTATAAAATTAATTTCATTTCATTGAAAAGCTTGGAAATATCTCCAATATTATTATTTTTTTTTTTTAATATACCACATTAAGTCCAGTAAAAAATGCATACACATAAAAATCGACCTTAATCTTTAACCATCCACTACTGGTTCTTATCCCAATGTTAAATATGATTTTTTTTTTTTCAATTATGGATTGAAACGGTTTTTCGAGTGATTGAAAAAACCTTGTTCTGAATATCGATTTAAATAATAGTTAATAGAATTAAAAAAAAAAAATTCAAATTCCCTTTCCAATTTTATGGTAATTTTTATTTCAATGATCGTATGTCACATTAATTTTATTCATTTTTTTACGTATACATATAAAAATCTATATAACCGAAATATTAAAAAAAAACTAATAATATTAATTATGAAAAAATATATAGAGAGAGAAAATTAATGACAATATATAAACAATCACTATTTTATTAACTTTTTTAGATTTGATATTTGATAACTGCAGTAAATACAAAGCTTATAGTAATAACTATTGGAATCTGTAATCTTTCCGCTTGCGGGACAGTTGATATAGATATCAAGGGGTGGTTTACAAAAAAAAAAAATTAAAAAAAAAACAAAATGAGGGTTTGTTAGGTGGGAAGAGAGTCGGCAGGCTGCCATCCGACAACCGGTATGATCGTGAAGAATAGAGAACAATGGAAACAATACATAAAACTTGGTTTGCATTGTTATATATACAGACAAGGATAGCTGTATATAATATCAGTCTGTAAAGCGAGTAAGTGATGTATATATGTATATCAAAAAAATTTTAAATAAGAGAAAAAAAAATATATACAGGCGAGCTTTCTCGTTGAATGAACACATGCAAGATGATAATTGTAAACCACCGGATGAACAGTAGACTTGTCAAGTATTTTTTTACCTTATTTTGTCGTTTAATCAAAATTTTTCATTCAATGATACTTGTTATTTTTCATTTTTAGATTAAAAAACAAAATAAATAAATAACAACATAAAAAATAATAATAGCCCATAATTTGTCAGAAAAATATATATATATTTTATAAATTCAAGAACATAATTATTATTTTATTATACACTTTTTTTATTCTTTAACAATATCGTTAAAATTGAAAAAATAAAAAAATAATAAGTTGAGTCTTTTATTATGATAATAATTTATCAGAAAAATATGAAAAAAAAAAAATTTTTTTTATAATAAAAATAAAAGTAAGAGACAATTGTTCAAGTAAATTATAATTTAACAATTTTACTTATCTTTATAGTGAATATTAAAGTTTTAAAACTAAATCGATATAACATCGTCATTAGAGGTTCATCGTTATCTGTATATACTGTCGACCGTAGATTTCGAATCTCGTTAAGCTTTCTCCAGCATACACTTGTCAGTGTATCATCTCTCATATACCTTCCCTTCCTCACCCAACCCAACTACCACCCCATTTTATCGCCAAAACTCTGTCCTTTCCTATCCTATTTGCAACTTTTAGTTACACACTTTTCAAGTATATATATATTTTTGAAAATATACTTGCACAAAACTTTTCACTACTTTATGGTTAACTGAAAGATATCACATCGTAATATACTTGCATAAACTTTGACGAATATAAGTTATAGTATCAAACAAGTTTTATTATATTCACTCACATTATATAATATATAACAATATAAATTAAAAAAAAAAAAATAAAAAAGTTATATACTCTAATAATAGTTTATTTGAAGATAAAAAAAAAACATTAAAAAAACAAAAAATATATTATTACATTATTGTACAAACAAAAAGTCAATTGAAAAAATAAAAAAAAAAATTAATTGTTATTTTTTTTTTCTACAATTTACCAGTGATGTATAATAAATAATCAATGAATATTGTAATATCAGGTTCAGGGGTTTTGGCTATATAGTGTTTCATAAAACAAAGAATAAAAAAAAAGTAAATAAAAAAAAAATTGTACAGAGTAGTGTACTATATGACGATATGGTATGCATACTGTGTTTACATACTGAGCTTAAATGTATTCAGTGCTTTTTCAGCCACTTCCCATTACATAGTATTTTTCACTAAGGTTTAAATATATATATATATATATACAAAAACTAACATCAGTCTTTTGAGTGTTTGCCAACTAAGCCCCTAGCTCCTGTAAACTTCATTTATAATATTTTATTTTTATTTTTTTTTTTCAATTTATCAACCATTTTTTAAAAAATTTATGCATCTCAATTATTATTATTATTATCATTATTATTTAAAACGTTGAATATTTTAGGTTTTAGTGGTTACGTTTTTTTTGAATTTTTCGTAAGTAGAACAAGTCAATTTTTGGTCAGACATAAAATTAAAAACGTTAAAATATATGGGAAAAAAATTTTTTAAAATTAAGTGAAATATTTTATTAGTTAAACATATTGTATGTATACAATATAATTATAGAATTTATAATTTTGAATAATTTTAAAGAATTGAATTTAAATTGAATTTTACTTGATAATTTCAGATTGTACAGCTTCATATGAGATGCAAGGACCAAATTTTGTTGTTGAACCACAATCAAGAGTTGAATTTACAAATGTCAATGGTGGAATTGTTGATTGTACTGTTAGAGGTAATCCAGAACCAACAGTTGAATGGTTGGGTGCTGATGGTGGTGGTGTTGCAACAATACCAGGTATAAGAATTGTTTATGGTAATGGTACAATACATTTTCCGGCATTTGAAGCTGAGGCATTTCGTCAAGACGTACATTGGGCTATTTATAAATGTACAGCAATAAATAGTGTTGGTGCTGTTGTCAGTAGAGATGTCACTGTACGAGCAGGCAAGTGTATTTTTAAAAAATAATTTGTTAGCCATATTAATATGTCAATTTCAATGTTTGTTAATTGAATATCGACTTTTAACTGATGATAATTAAATTTTATAATTAAAATATATTAACTGGTACTATTGAATAAACTTTTCTCTTTTTTTCTATATTTATTTTTTCTTGATCATTTTTATTTTTTTTTTTCTCATTGGTTCAACAACTTTTAAACCCTTGAGTCGAAATTATTTTTTCAAGTTGATTCTTCAAGAAATTCACGACATGAATATTGACAGAATAATTGAATTAATTTTAATGTTTGCTCTCTTTTTTTTTTTCAATTATTATATTTCACTTTTTCTATTGTCAACTGCAGAATAAATTTAAAAAATAAATAGAGTTCACGTTCGTTAAGGAAAAAAAATAAACAGAACAAACTGTCACACAACAGGTAGCAAAAAAAAAAAATGAAATAATTTATGCTGAATAAATTGTCAATAAAATTAACAATATTTTTCTATTAAAAATAAATTCAAGTTTTAATAAAAAATAAAATCCATTGATAAATTTATATAGTATATTTACAAATATCATAATAAAAATAATATTAAAATACTTGTTTTCGTTGAAAAATTATTTTTTTGAATATAAAAAATAATAAAACATTTCTTACGAAAAACTTTCTTTTTTATTTTACAAAGTTGTATATAGTACTAAAGTAAATTCAAGCTATTTACCATGTCACTTGATGCATTATTTTTATGTTTTACTATTTTTTTTTTTTTTGTCTATGTTTCATTCGAATATTCTGCCAGACAGTGTCATTCAAATGTTTCATTGAACAGAGTAGTTTTATATGATTATTTTATTTTTAAAAAATTCAATAATATAAATTTATAAATTTTTTTTTTTTTTTTATAAATAAAATGAAAAACTTTCTTGTACAAACAATTGAAAATTCAAAAAGAAAAAAGAAAATAAAATCACAAAACTTTATTCACCTTAGGTATTTCTTATTATATAATATCTCTTCGACGGGGGGAATAATAAACGAACCGGAAATTCCTTATCGAACTAACGCTCTCATAAATCATAGCACGGTGAACATAACTTTTACCTTTTTCCAATTTTTTTATATATATATAATAATATATCCCAAGTATATAACATCGTCAGCATATTTTACTCGTCTTATATATATTTTATTTTAACCCCAAAAAGGCAATCAAATCATTTTTATCTAGCTAAAACACCTGCAGACTTTTTCTTTTCTTAAAAAATAATTTTTCATTTCTATAAATAAAAATATTTTTCTTAAACATCCAGTAATATATTCAAATTATAATTTTTTTTTTTTTTATTTTCCTTTTATTTTTAACAAAAAATAAGCAAAACTTTTTTTTCAAACTTAATCAAAACTCGTTTATAAAAATTTTTTTTTTTTTTTTTATATACATATATACTCTTCAAGATTTTTCGTTTTAGAGATTTTTTGTGATATATAAAAGTTTGAGGTATAGTTATATCAAAAACCCTTGACAGCCATATACATATATACACCTGAGAATCTAGATTCTCTGCATATTTCATGGTTTGTAAATATTACTCGTTGAGTAGAAAACGGCTGGTGGGTTTATGCCTCGCCGGTTTATCCGCGGGTTTCGTTGCACCACGAGTAGCACAGGGTACACCATACAATATATATATATTATATATACACATAAAATACGTAATGTACAAAAAGCGTAGAAACTCACAGACTTTTCTACTCATTCTCATTTTAATAATTTTTTTTCTCTCATATTGTTTGGCCTTTCGTATAATTCTGTCCTTTATTTTCCTCACATTTTTTTATCTTTTATTTTTCCACTTTCTGTTCATTCCTTTGGGCAACCTTAGCGACCCTCCTTCCTCCTTATACCAACTATTCTAGAGTCTGAGAGCCTCACTCCGTTGACTCTTGAAACGAGCTTCCAAAACCAAGCTTATATATATATATATAACTTTATATAATATACACACACACACACCACACAGTGCATACTCAGACTTGCCTTGCTTTTGCCTTACTTTGCACTCCATTGATGTATATACATATATATATATATGAACACGTATTCCTGGTACCAAAATCACCATCACATTCACTATACAAGCAAGCAAAATGCCAGCTATTTTTTTTTCTCTCTTCACCATTACCACCATCTCATTACTAACAATATTGTACATAGATATATATACATATTGCATTTCACCATTTTCTATTTGTCACTACAGCTCTGTGTGACATCTCACTTGTGTACTCCAACACTCTTCCTCTCTCTTACTCTCTGTATCTAATATATATAGGAGAGAATGAGCCAGATTGTTGGGTTGAACTTCTTGTTCTTGACTATAATACCTGTCGAGGTTTCACCAATTGTGGAAAATATGTTTTTTTTTTATTTTTTTCTTATAACCTTTAACATCATTATTTATAACACGACTTCCAGTATTGAATAGAAAATTTTACAAATTGTTATATAAAATAAAATAAAATAAAATAAATTGAAAAGAATTATTGTTGTTTATATTTTATTTACATTGATTTAAGTTATGTAAAAGTAATATTTAAATTAACAAAATTATAAAGTTATATATAAACTTTTAAGTTATTTATTATTAATTAAAAATAATAAATTAATTATATTTTTAGTATATTACAAGGGTTATAATCATTGCAATATATTATCTGTCAGTTTAGCTATTAATATGTATTTTCAAAGGACACCTGTGTTTGACATTATAATCAATATATTATACATGCATTTGCAGTGGTTAACCAGCGTTACGACCCTGAAGTCCAAAGTCTGGGTGGTTTCCTGAGTAACAATGTACTTATGCGATGCAATGTTCCTAGCTTCGTGCGAGATCACGTGACTGTTACATCTTGGCTTCAAGAACCTTCATTTAATATTTATCCATCAATTGTGAGTGGTACGTATAAATTATTTAATTGATATGAAAAATAAATGATTTTCTTCTTTTTTTTTCTTTTTTAATTTTACATTTCATCATTAAGAAACCATATACTTTTACAAATATAATATTATTAAAAAAATAAAGGATTAAATTAAAAGGGAATTTATATTTATATATAAAATAAAAATTTTTAAAATTCATAAAGTTGTTTTAAAGTTTTTTATAACTAAGGTTTTACATAACTTTGCTTAAGGTTTTTTTTTTCTTTTCATTCTCGGAACATAGTTAATAAAAATTAAAATAAATAATTATTTTATATTTTTATATTTAATTATTTATTTTAATTATTCAATTTTATTATTTGTATTTTTTTTTTTAAATTTATTTATTTATATTTTATTAATATAGCTCAATTTATATTATATAATTTTTTTAATTAAAATTTTGTTTCTATTAATTTTGATAGTAACATTATATTATAACATATCAGTGATATTTTAACATGTTAATATATTTATTTAGATGGTAAATATCACATGCTACCAAATGGCGATTTGATGATAATCAATATAACAAGAAGCGATGCTCAAATGACATACCGTTGCAGAACACATCATCGTTTGACACAAGAAACACTTGTCAGTAGAAATATTGGACGTGTACAATTAACTGGTATGTGTCCATATATTTTTAAATTAAAAACAAAATTATTTACTTCAAATTAAAATAATAAATAGAAAATAATTTTTAAAAATTAATAAATTAATGGAATTATTAAAAAATCATACCTGAATGCTTTAATTATAATAAAAATAATTAAAAGTATATATATGGATCAATAAATAAAAAATTGTTTATAATTACATAAAAGTCATTGAAAATTTGTACTTACCTAATAACAAGTACAAAATTTCAAGTGTAATTTATAAGCTTAAAAAAACAAAAAAAATGATTAATATATAAACAGAAAAATATTGAATAAAAAAAATTAAAAAATAAATAAGTGTATCAGTATGTATTTCATGATATACAGTATGTCACCAATGATACTCGTCAGTGCATTTGTAAAATTTGGTTTAGTAAGTACGTTGTCAACTCGTCTGAAGCGGCACGCGAATCTCTTGAGTATAGCATGGAAGCAAGCGCATCGTTAGTTAGCCAGACTCAAGAGGATTCCGCCTCTTTTTCTCTCTATCTCTCGTTTTAATACCATCTATCTCTACACGTATTTATGCGTATCGTTTTTTTTTTTAACTCTATCTTGCTCATCCTTATTTTTTAACCCCTTTTTTTTAATATCATCGTCTTGTTTTCTCTGTATACTCTTCAGGACCACTTGAATGACATTCACGCTCGGGCACGAATCATATTTCCTTTGCCATCAACCCTCAAACTGGTTTACTCAACATCAAAAAGTTAACCCCTTACCATGAACAAGCACGATCTCATATTTATATATAACATATATTTTTTTTTCTATAAAATAATGAAACAAAAAAAAAACCAAAGAGAAAACCAAAAAAATGCAGTAAATATAATTTATATAATTTTAGTTTAAACTTTAATAAAGTTTATATTTTAAATAAAAGCATAATATAATTTTACAATGCTTTTTGATGATTGTATAATAAAAACTTTGTGGATAAATTTCATGCCACAGAGAGTCAATGAATGATCAAAACAAATTCAAAGTGCCATTAGTTGAGACTGAGCTTTTACTGTCAAACAGACATCACAATATATATATATATATATATTTGTCGGTTCTTTGTATTGTCTAAGCTCAACTAAAAAAATAAAACTTTACACAATAATAATAATAGTAATAATAATGAATAAAAATACATCAAAGCAACGAATGTAAAAAAGCAAAACAAAAAAAATTTTAAATAAAAGTTGTAACGTTTGTGGTGAACATTGAAAAATATTTTTAACATTGAAAATAGAAAAAAAAGATTTAAAAAATTTTCATTCATGTTTGAGATTGAATTTAAAATTTACTAGTTTTTTTTTTTTTTTTGCTTATTTTTATTAATATATTGCTACTAATGTATGTGTATGAAAAAAAAAAAAAAAAATTAAGTAAAAAATATTATCATGAAAAAAAATGTAACAACATTTTTGACATTCTGTCAGTTTTAATATATGTAATTAGGCATGAGTGAAAAAAAAATAATAATTATGTTTCATTATACTAAACATGATCCAGTCTGACATGTCTTTGCTTTTACTACTATTTTTTGACCCTACAATTTTCCATTAGGCGTGGTTTGTGCGTACAAGATAAATCGGAGAGTTACCCTGTCGACCTCATTCTTTTATTCTGTACATACCTCTTTCTCTATTTATTTCTATCTCAATTTTCTTGATGTTACTGTAAAAACTGCCCTCTTTTCTTATAATACTTTACCTTTTTCTTTTATTTTATTTTATATATATATTTTTTTTACCCTTGTCCTTTCTTTCGCGGTCTATTTATGATGCGCTGTGAAAAACATTTCTCGTATATCACTGAAAAACTTATGTGAACTCATCCGTAGCAAGTATAAAATTTTTTTTTTTTTATTATTATTATTTTCTATACCTCAAGAGAAAAAGAAAAAGTTTGAAAAAACAAATGAAAAACATAGTGGTATATATATTAAAGAAGTCAGTTTCATAAATTGATGTCCAACTTTTTTCTATTTTCATAAAAAATTTTTGTAATGTTAAAAATAAACAGAAAAATTAATTTATTTTATCAACTATTAGTATTTTTTAAATACTAATAGTCAATACATTCAATAATAATAATGATATTTATTTATTTCTTTTATTTTTTTTTACGTTAGAAAAAAATCTTTGAAAATATATTTTTTCATTCTATTACAGAGGTACGGGGTTCAACACCACCAATACTGAATGAAAAGCTGCTTACTATGTCAGGTCGCCTAGAGGATACTGTTGTAATACCATGTGTAGCATATGCAAATCCTCCTTCTACGAACAGGTAATATGCTGGCTTAACAAATAACCATATCATACATGTTCCACTTTTATAGTAGTAATACAAAAAATTATTTTTTCAACTTGAAAAAAAAAGGAACTAAATTCATAAAAAAAAGAAATCAAGGATTGAAAACAGAGAATTATACATTAAATTAGCATTCGATGAAAATAAAAAAAATTATACGAAAATGCTAATTATTTTAAAAATTTATGTAAATTAAATTTTACAAAAAATAATTTAACTTTTTTTATTAAAATGAAATTTCCTTTTTTGAATAATAATGCTCCAGAGATAAATATCATAAAAAGATATTTTAAAATTTATTCAATAAACGTTATAATATCATTATCAATAATAAATTTAATTATGATTTAAAAAAAAATATATGTAATCTCATTAATTAATGTTGAATAATCATGTTGAGAAAAATTAAATAAAAAAAAAAAAAACATCATCAGTCGTATCAATCTCACGGTATTTCATTAAAGCTTTTGTGAGTATATCATTGAAGAATATATTATGCTAATGCACTAACACGTGCCTTCAACCAGAATGATCACGATTGTAAACCATATGGATAGTTGTTTCACACATCAATGAAAAGTAAAATATTTTTATTTTACAAATATACACATGCAAATAATATACGTATTATATAAATCTACAATAAACAAATACCCAAAACCATACACAAACAAAAATTAAACATCTATACTATCATTGTACATATAACATATACAAAACTTTACTGATAACAAAATTTTAGAATGGGCAATATGCAAGCTGTTGTTCAATTCATTCAATTACCAGATTTCTCTTTACTCTTTGAATGTGTGGGTGTGTAAAATTTCTCTACACACTCTTTGTCTATATGTATTTAAAATGCAAATTAATTTTGAATACTGTCAGACTGTCCGAATACTATGATGAATGTTATTATAATTTTATTTATTTGTAAAATATAATAATCAAAAAAAAAAAGTAACATTTTTTTTTTGTGTTTAACAATAAATAAATGATGCAAAAATTATAATAGAATGAATCAAATGATAAATATATATGCTTAAACAAGATAAAAAAAAAAAAAATAAAAAAAGAAGGTAAACAAACAGACCACTGATTACAGAGAGACTGCTTCTGACAGCCCATCAAATATTCTGCATTTACGTTAACGTCGACGTCACAAGGTATACCGTTCTTGTGTTGTTCCAACCCACCTTTCATACATATAGAACTACCCTTCTCTCTGCCGAGTACATATATACAAATATATTATATATAGTTTTAAACATATATATATATACATATATAGATATGGTACCCAACGGGAGAGTTGACTCAGTGAGGAGTTTGAGGGTTTGCTTCTACTACCCATTTTCAAACCACAAACTACCACAGCATCGTGTTGGCTTCCAACTTTCTCTCTATTCTCACACTACTTTTGTACCTCTTTACCTCCACCCCCCTTCCTTGTCATAGGTCTTCTCTATGTACCAAATTTTATATATATACTGTACATTTACTAGACTATGTATATACAAGCTTAACAAAACCAGATATATTTTTTATCTTCGTTTCTCACCAATTTCCTTCAGTAAATTCGATTATCCATAGATATACCATGAAAGTATTTTTTTTTTATTTTTATTTCTACCGCAGAGTAAGCAATATCGAGCAAAGAATAAGAATACGAAAAGCATAGAGATAGCTGAAGAAAAATAAAAAAAAAAAACAAGATAAAATGAAATAAATGTATATATATAGTAGTGGTGGTGGTGGCGTACAGTATAGAATATTACTGACTCAACCCCTAGGTCAATTGCCTCGGGAGAGTTAACTTGATCTCACTTCTCTTTTTTACCCCCGAACCTCTCTTACCCTTATTTTCCCAATAACCACCCACTCATTCTCATTAGTAAATTCAGGTGTGGTTATTTACTGGTATAGAAAAGTCATCCAGCATAAAACGCAACTTGGGAATCAAAGTTTTTTTTCATATATAAGTATTGGTGTGTCGATTGAAAATAAATTTATCAAATTTCATGCAACAATTTAATATAAAATTATTTATACAAGTACGTGTACTTGTTGAAAAAAATACTAAATAATAATTACGCAGTATGAATGTTATAATTATATAATTAAAATAAATTAAATATAATAATAATTATTATTATTAATTGAGACGATGTGAATTATTATTTTTTAAATATTAAAAAAAAAAAATAAGAATTTTATTTTTACATAATAAATTAATTTAATTTAAAAAATATATTTAAATTATATTTAAATTTTGGCATACAAATTTTAAATATACTTTAAATATTTTTTTTTATGATGCATATTTTTAATAATGCATTAATTTATGTATTATGAATTTTATATATATGTATTGTGCATAAGACATATATATTATCTACATTATTGTATATAATAAAAGAGTTTGTACGTTCTATTTTTTATTTTTGGGCAACTGTTATTCGAGAAACAGTTGAACTACATTTTGGAATTACGGTATTCTCACCGCGTTTCTGCACTACTGTGGTAAATGTCCTTGTTATGTCGTGTGCAAAGTTAAAGTTATACATTTTACATGCACATTGTATACACATATACTATATTATGTATATAAAAGGAAGGTAAAGTTATATTCTGTCTCTATTAATACTCCAAACAAACAAGCACGATGCAAAATAGTAAAATTCATGCAATACACATTGTTTACCATTTGTTTTTCATGTTTTTTAAATATTCATTGAATTTTTTATTATTATTGCTTTATTTTTTTTTTGTTAAAGGTGGTATTTTCGTCGTGATCAACGTGAAGAACCAATTGATGAATTATCAAATCATTGGACAATGCATAATGGCTGTTTGACAATACAAGGTCTTCAAGAATCTGATGCTGGTTCATATATTTGTTCAGCAAGTAATCCAGAGGGTAGTGCTAATTTAGAAGTTAGACTTAGTGTTATTGCACCATTGAGTGTTCATGTACAACCATCAGTACAAACTATTGATCTTGGTAAACCAGCTTCACTTGTAAGTTAATATTTAATAATTTAAAATACACATATTATTTTTAAGGATAATATTTTATTGACATTGTAGATAAGTTTTTTTTTAAGGAAAAAAAATACAAAGTTTTATAAAAGTCTTGCTAACATGCATTTTAACCATTTTTTCAAATTTATTTTCTCCTTTTTTTTTGGTGTATACATAATTAACTATTTATTTATTTTTTTCATTTTTATTCAATAAATAAAATATACCATAATATTTATTATGTTGTTTTTTTTTTTATAAATAGAAAATAAGTTTTCAAACAGTTTCAAACTTTGTGAACGGATCACTCATGCCCGGAGGGTCGTAAAACAAAAATATACAGTAGAAAGTTTTTATGTTAATATTTTTTAAAAAATTGAATCATGTAAATAATTTTGTGTTAAATATATACATAAATAATTGATTTTATTTTTTTTTATTTCGTAAATTAGATAACTATTGAAAATAATAAAACAGTATAAAAATTAATAATAATTAAAACTTGATTATTTTACAATTCAAGACATGCAGTGCAAGTGGTTTTCCCCAGACAGCATTCTATTGGTTAAAAGATGGTCAGCCACTTCGTACTGGTGATCATATCAGTTTATTGTCACGTGATAAAATTTCAGTGAGTTCTGTCGCACGTGAAGATCGTGGTATGTATCAGTGTTTTGTCAGAAATGAACATGAAATGGCACAAGGAATTGCAGAATTACGTCTTGGAGGTAAATCTATTTATAAACTTATTGATACATTTTTATTTTTTTTCAAATTAATTAATTATACATTACTTGGCTATTGATGATATAATAATAATTACATTTTTTTTTTATACTGTCATTCATCAAATACTTGTCGTTGATTAAGTAGATTTTTCGTCAATAGTCAGACGTCAATTGTCCTAACCACACATGTCGCATTTCGATTATGTATGATTTGTGTTTGCAACGAAAATAATAGTGATTGAAATCCTAGTGCTTTTCACATATGCTATTACTGGTAAACGTATGGAGTTACCGATCAATCAATAAACGATGAACTGTATGCTTTGATACTCTCTTTTAATATTGATGAAAAAAAAAATAACATTTTACTACGTTTTTTTCAATTTTTAAAAGTCAATATTTTATATTAATGGATATTTTAAATAACATTTAAATTTCAATAAAAAATTTCGATATTAATATTTTTTGTTAGTTTAAACATTTTTAAAAATAAATACACTGGTCAATTTTTAATAAAAAATATAATATTTATCTTTTTATAATTAAAAATTTAATGAAAATATAATATTATAGGTGTTTGTTTGTTTTTTTTTCTTAATAATAATTATAATTCTATTTGACTATTTCTGAAATATCAAGAAAAAAATAGTAGGTAAAAATATTATTGTATAAATTTAAATATAAATAAAAATGTGAATATATTTATGTGGACTGACCTCTGACAATATAGTTAGCAGTCTAGATTTACATACGTTAACGAGGTTTTCGTGGTTTAACCAATGTTCGAAATGCCCCAAGCAACTTGGGTACTCATCCACTCCATGTGTGGTATATCTTATTCTCGTACTTCGCATACGTATACAATATTAATTTAAAATAAAAATAACTTTTTTTTTAATACAGAATTTATAAAATAAACATATTAATTATTTTATATTTAATTAATAAGTTTATTCAATATATAAATTAATTGCATAATTTTGTGAATTTAAATTCTTGGAAATAATATTTATATAGATTTATTTATGAAAATTAAATATAATTTAAAATTTATCAATTAGTTTGTTCACATATTAATTTATAATTTTATTTTTTATTTTTAAATACAAACCAGCGGAAGTATATACCTATACATAAAAAAATTATTTTTTTATTTTATATTGAAAATGTTCTCGTCAAATATGATGACAAAAAAAAAACTGAAAAAATTTAAATATTCAATGATATAATATTAATTAAATATAAATTTTAAAATAATTTTTAATTTATTTATTAAATTGTTTGTTAACTAAATTATTAACTTATTAATTTATAAATATGTAATTTTTTAATTACAGAAATATCACCACAATTAGTATATAGATTTATTGAACAAACAATGCAACCAGGACCATCAGTTTCATTAAAGTGCAGTGCAGCTGGTAATCCAACTCCTCAAATAAGCTGGCTTCTAGACGGATTCCATTTGCCTCAGCATGACAGACTTCTCATTGGACAATATGTAACGGTCTATGGTGATGTTATATCACATGTAAATATAACATCAGTTAAATCAGAAGATAGTGGTGAATATCAATGCACTGCATCAAGTCGTGCTGGTGAAGCATCTCATTCAGCAAGATTAAATGTTTACGGTAACAAAATAAATATTTAATTTTAATTTAATTTCGTAATGATTAATTATATTTACATAAATATAATAGCATAATTTCATTAGAAAAAACTTAATTTATAAATGTTCTTTATATTTTTTAAATATATTAACAACAATTTTTGATGACAGTAAATTTTTTTTACTCATTTATTTTATTCTATTCAATAAATTTCATCTAGTGAATCATTTTATCATAGAGCTTTATTCGACGGTTTCAATATGAATGGATTTCATAGTCTCGACAGTTTATTTTTTCATATTTTTTGTTTTTTTTTTCTCTTACTCGTTTTATGAATATCAAAAAGAGATTTCACGAGGATAAAAAAAAATGATGATAATCCTAGAATATTACGTGATGACATTGTCTGTATGATAACATTGTAATTTTTTTTCTTTTTTTTTTTCATTTATAAAGGATTACCCTATGTACGACCAATGCCTGCAGTATCAGCAATTGCTGAACAACAATTGCAAATTAAATGTCCTGTTGCTGGATATCCAATTGAGTCTGTAACTTGGGAAAAAAGTATGAATTATAAATTAATATTATTTGTTAAACATTTTTTTATTAATGATATTTCAATTAATTTACAAGATGGTACGAGATTACCAACAAATATGCGTCAAAGAGTTGTTAATGGAACACTTACAATTGAAACTGTTCAACGAAATGCTGATCAAGGAACTTATACTTGTATTGCAAGAAATAAACATAATTATACTTCTCATCGTACTGTTGATGTTCGTGTATTAGGTAAGTTATTTTAATACAAGAAAACATATATTAATTAATTGCGGGTTTACTAATGATAATATTTATATTTTTTATATTTACCAACTAATTATACTCGTGAATTTACTGAGTGTAAAAATTATATGCGATCATTCGAAAGATACTTTTAAAAAAATTACTCAACTCTTGAATTACATGTGGTCTGTTGAAAAAATTAAAAACTATCAAAATCTGATCTTCATTTTTAAATAAAAATATTAAAATTCAAGAATATACTTGTAGATTTTTTTTTTTTTTTTTTTACTCCAAGTATTGATATATTATTATTAATTTGGTTTTTATAGATTTAATTTAAATAATATTTTTAGATGATAAAAATTATCAACGTTCGTGTAATTATAAAATAATGTTTTTTTTTTTTTTATTTTTTTAAATTTTATGTGACATGAGAAGTAATACTTACTTCCATCGATTTTTTAACGTATAAAACGGCTTCATCAATGGTATAAGGGGATAGGTTCACGTATATGTCAGACGCCGATAGGAAATGAAATGTCTAGAGCAATCATATGAAATAATCGAATACTCATCGATTTTTATAAATTTTGACATTTTATTTCCACAAGATGGATATAAGAATATTAATGGATTTAATAATAATATTATAAATATATATAGATATTACTATTTTTACATTTTGAGCATTGATAAATCCTCAAGGGAAGAGGGATAAAAATAAATTAAGCCGTACAAATAATGACAAATTTTTAGACACTATAATGAATTTTATTTATTTTTATTTTTAAATAAATAAAAAACTATTTGTATATCAATATTTATATGCCAACAAACACTCGGAAATAAAAAAAAATATCATCACATTATGCAACATTTTAACGAAAGGGTTATAAGCCAAAACAAAAGGTAAAATTTTATATGCCATTATGTAACTCTGGACTGTTACATGACAAAAAATTAATATCAAAAAGACCTAATTTAGAAAAATTATCATTCAAGAAAAGTAGGCCTAATTTTAGAGATTTAAAACTCTTTTATTTGAAGAATATTTTTTATTTTTTAATCACAAAAAAGCTTTATGGATTTGAGCTTTTTTATTTTGAGGATTTTGAATTTTATTTTTATAAGTATTAGCGAAAAGTTTATAAAATAAAAAATTAACAATTTAAAAAACTGTGGCCCTTATTTTAACTATTAAAACGAAGTGCAAATCCTGAAAATATATAGGGTCAGGCTTTTTTATTACTACGGCAACAGTATTTTTTATTTACACTAGAGGAATTTTTTTTTTTTGTCATTTTTTTCTATTGAAATCATGAGCTATTGAGTTTGAGATCACATTGTTGTCACATTTTTTTTTTTTTTTTTTTGAATGGATTGGTCTTTTTTATCTTTATTATTATCATAATTTTTTTCTTTTATTATTCAATTCTTATACATTAGGGTTGTAGTCTGATTAGATGTCAAAATTTCAAACAATGCAAATCAACATAAATTGGAGTGACAACACTTTTGGTAATATTGAAAAATTCAATAATTAAAATCTTTAAATATTAAAACCAATTCAATTCAAAGTAACTGCCTCATTAAAATTTTGAACGTTTTTCAACTGAAAAAATAAAGAATCAAGTTTAAATTTGTTCCGAATAAAAGAAAAAAAAATTTTAGTATTTTTTTTTTTTTTCAAAGTAAAAGTAAAAAAGTTTCAACGGTATGAAATATATGTCTATATGCGTATTTTAATAAAGCCTCATAACTACACAAGGTTTTTTTTTTTTTCGATGAAATTTAAGTAATTCAATTGAAAATAAAAATGAAAAAAATTGAGAATTTTTTGGTTAAAAAAAATGTGTAGTAACATCAGCCAACTATAATGAAACGAAAAAAAAAAAAAATTCATGGCTTACAATAGATTTAAAAACAACAAAATAAAATAATGTAAAAAAAATAAAATGACATGAATACAATATACAATTTATAATATCGAATGCAAACCTTGTTCATAATCCAAGATATTGTGCCAAGTAGCAAAATTGCAGTCTTTTGATATTTTGCCAAATCAAATGTTGCAAAAGTAAATTTATCGTAGATATGGATTGATTTATGAATTCTCAACAATGAAGATATCAAAAAGAAAAAAAAAGTACAAAATAAATATTCCATAACTTGACTCCACCAAAAAAAAAAAAAAACTGATAGAAAAAAAAAATCCACTTTAAAATTTAAAGTAAAAATTTTTTCTTTCACATTTTGTTTATATTTTATCGAAAAAAAAAAAACAATTACAATCATCAAAAATATCAAAAGTACACTTAAAAATTTATTTTCAATCCACACATTAACACTCAGTATTAATTTACGTATATTTATTCCATACAGTTTGTATACAAGCAAGCAAATCTATTCGTCTTGCCTGCGGAGCTAAAACTCGAGTTGCTTTATTAGACCCAGCAAACAGTAAAACGTAAATTTCACTGTCGCGTTGATTAAAATAGCTTCAGGCAATATGCAAAAAATATATATACCTATAAAATTTATAAGAGAAAAAGAAGGTAGAAACAAACAAACAAGAAATAATATAGATGGACATTTTCACAAACACACAACCGCATAGAAAAAAAAAAAAAATAGCAAAAACAAATTGAATATTAAATAAATGAAAAAAAAATTAAAATACATTTTTCATATTCATTTATCATATACATAAAATACATCAATTAAAATAAAATAAATATACAAATATAAGTAAATAAACATTGACTGGCTTTTTATCATTAAAATTATTTTTTTAATTTTTTTTTTTTTTCTAATTTAAACAAACTATTTTAATTAAAAAGTTGTTTATTTATTTTATTTATTTTTTTTAATTTTTCTATTTTTGGAATGCTAAAGAACATATTTATCTTCTCCTTGTTGTTTATTGTTCTTTCAGTGCCACCCAAAATCACGCCTTTCAATTTTGCTCGCGATTTAAATGTAGGTGATCGTACAAGTATACAATGTGTTGTTGTTACCGGTGATCTACCATTAACATTTACATGGTTAAAAGACAATATTAAAATTATCAGCCAAGATGTTGATATTAATGGAGGAATTAATGGAAATACAATAATATCTGTAAATGAACAGAAAAATATGGATACAATATGGGGTAATATGAAGATAACAAATAATCCAAGTGATACAATCAACATACGTCAATATGATGCATTTACAAGTGCACTTAGTGTTAGTACAATAACACCAGGACATAATGGTACTTATACCTGTCGCGTGACAAACGGTGCATCAACTGTCAAACATTCTGCACTTCTTCTCGTCAACGGTAAACAAACCGTTGCTTTTCTTTTATTTTTTTTTTTCCTCCTTTTCCTTGTTTTTATTAATTATATTCTTTATTTAATGGCATTACAATAAAATCACTCAATAGACAAAAGAAATTTTTCTTTTCATTTTAACTTTTATCAATTTCTTTTTGAATATATTGATCCTCAATTTTTTAATGATATATTTATTATTATTTATATTGTTTTTCAATGGATCATATTTCTTTTATCGAAAATTAATCTGTCCAATTTACTTGACGCATTCACATAATATCCATGAATATTTTATCATCTGTTTATATATCTTTTCTATTTTTATTTTTCCGATTCCATCACTCAGTTAAAACTTAAAACTACAATATTTATTTCAAAATATTAAATTGCATGCTGGAGAGTGTCAAGGATATGTTTCATCAGTGACAAATACATGTAAAATAACTTACACTTTAATAAAACTCAATGATAATATAAAAACTGATGGGACATTAAACTTGACATTTCTTTATGTTCAAATATATGCTTTTTCAAATTTATTATACTATCGTAAAAAAAAATATATATCTATTTATAAAATTTATGTTCAAAACTATACATTATGATGGTGGTTTTTTTTTTTTTTATTTATGCACGCTTTATATTTCATTTGCACGCTTTTTTGCACGGGTTCTATTTGCGATTAACCGCTAATTACACAAATACACAATTAATAATATAAATATAAAATTATTACAACACCATTAAATAATTAAACATACTTTATTAATTGAAAAATTAATATTTAAAACACATTACAAAATACATACATACAAAATTAAACAATTATAAATCGTAAAATAAATTTTCATTAAAATAAAAATATATATGAAAATAATTAACAACAATTAATAATCAATTTTACATCGACTGATTATTTAATAAGAAAAAAAAAATCATTCACAATCAAATAAACGTATTTGTATATTTTTTTTTGTCTCCCCATCTACATATATTTTTTAATAATATGATCGCAACAAAATAATTCGTGTAGGAGTAATATTAAAAATTTTACGAATGATATTATTGATATAAATATTGACATGATATATGGCATATTAAATTAAAATAATTAGAAATATATATATTTAATTAATTGTGTCGTAATAGTATCTAATTTGGGTTGTTTATAAAATAAAATTGGGTAGTTAAAAATTTTTATATTCGATGGAAGTAATTTGTGTTTAATTAATAATTTATTTACTCTTAAAATTTTCTTTAAGTATATATTAATATATATTGGTAATAAATTTGTTATATATTATTATTATTTGTTTATATAATCATTGTATTGCTAATTATTTTTGAAAAATTTAATTATTACTTAAAAAAATGTAGAATTTGTTTATAATATATTTTATTTAATGGAAAATTAATAGTAGTATTGATAATTATTGCTCAAAATTTGTTTTTAATTCTTGTTTTATTGTTTAATAATTGAAAAGAATAATTATTAGTTTTTTTTTTTTTTTTTATTGAATGTAAAACGTACAATTTACAGTGAATTTTTTTAATTATTTGTTTAATTATTGTGTGGGATATTAATGAATAATGATATCCTAGTTTGTTTTGATATGTACTTGTTTTATTATTTATACTCGAAATTTCCGTATAACAGTACATAGAACATGTGGCTGTAATCGAAACCCATGATTGAATTTTCAATTAAAATTTAAATTCAATTTAATTACTTTTTTTTTTCTACTTTCTTTGCTGTTATATTATTAAAATATTTATTTAACAATTAACACTGTTGAAATATTTTTTTAACAATTAATTTTTAAATAAAGTTCATGGAAAAATAAATATTTACTATTACTACAATATTAAAATAATAATATAATACAGTAAAATTAATTATTATCATTCATTCAATTTTATAAACTATATATTTTTTATTTATTTCTAATTAATTTGAAAATTCACTGTAAATTGTAATATTACATTTAAAAATTTTTTATCTATTTTAAAGATTTATCTAAATATGCATTAATTAGATGTTATTATTTGCAAATAAAAAATAATAATAAATAAAATTATTGTATATAAATAAAGTTTTTTATTTTTAAATTAATATAGTAAAATTTTTTTTGATAACTATTAATTAATATTTATTGGTAAGTAATTATGGTAAAAAAAAAAAAAAACGTTGTGCCTCAATTCCGAAAAATTTCGTGTGGCATTAATTTAGGGATTCTATAAGTATTTATAATTTGTTTATTTAATTTTTAAAAGCGTACAAAAATCTATTTACGTGACAAGCAATAATTGAAATTAATATTAATACATGAAAAAAATTATTAATTAATAAATGTTATTATAATCGTGATAACGGATATTTTGATAATATGAATTTTCTATTATATTGTTTATTTATTTTTTTGATTTTGTTATTATTAAATATCGTATGAAAACCACCCGTTTGTAGTTCCACCCCGGATATCACCATTTTTTTTCGAGCGAGGTGTTATGGAAGGAATGAGGACACAGCTTATGTGCTCGACAAGTGAAGGAGATCAACCATTCAATATCACATGGCTAATGGACAATCAACCAATTCATATTAATAATGATAATATGGATTTATCATTGGCAAATAATAATAATGAAGGAAGCAACATACAAATAAGCAACTATTCACCATTTTCAAGTATACTCACGATAAATAGTGTCAATGCAAGGAATAGTGGAAACTACACGTGTCAAATCAGCAATATTGCTGGTGTTGTTGAACACATCGCAACCCTATCGGTTTTTGGTTTGTCTTATGATATTTAAAATCAAGATTAAATTATTATTATTATTATTATTATTTTTAATTTTTATTTTAGTGTTAAGGTGATTATTCGTTTTTTTATTATTCATGAAAAATTATCAAAAATAATACAAGATCAAAGCACAATTGTTGATTAACGAAAGTATAAAAACTATTTTTTTTTTTTTATATTTTTAATTTTAATTTAAAGACTGCAGCACACAGTTGTAAAGAAATTAAATAAAATTTAATTTTTTTATTTGTTAATTATTTAAAAATTGAATATAATTTGTTAAATTATTATTTTTATTAAATTTGTATCTGTTCATTTATTTTATATTTAAAATAATAAAATTAAAATAAAAATTTCATTTTAATATTTAGGTTGAATGTTAATTCAATATTCAATATTTATAATTTTTTTTTTTTTTTTTGTTAAATAAATTGACGTTTCAGTTATACATGTCAATCAAAATTTATGAAATATTTGTTTATGTGTGTTTGAAATATATGTATATTCCGTTTCAAAATTATTATAACTATATTAATTTTAAATTAAAAATATACCATAATTTATGAATTATAATTAAACGATCAATGAGGCAAAATACTGTTGATTCAAAAGTATATATTATTATAGATATTGACACGCGGTAATATCACATATGTTACGAGTAATATCGTGTGGGTATGAAACATTAATATTAGTTAAACCAACAGTCACATTGGACGTTATAAAATATATCGTAAATTTGTGTTATGCTCGAGTGCAAACCAATGCGCACCTGTTTCACATGTATACTGTTATCTCAAAATTTTCACGTCGTTTATGATCAGTATCATAGATAACTGTGCTTAATTAAACTCAACGTTATATATCAACTATATATAAACTATTATTATTTTAATAATAAATCAATTATGCACACATATATTTTTAACAAATCACTCATAATATTTTGATTGATTCATTTTTTTCATACACTCAAAAAAAATACTTGAAATTTTTTTTTTTTTTATTCAATTTTTATTAACCATTTATATTTTATTTTTACGGTCAATAATTGTGCTTTGATCTTTCATGCGATAATAAACATCCCCGTCGATAACATATTGATACGTGAAACTTTTTTTTTTTAAATAATTACAAATTTTTTTTTTTGTTTTTTCATTATTTTTTTACAGCATAAAAAAACGGGTTATTTAATATTATAACATCTGGGTAAATGAAAATTGTTATTTTAAAATTGATATTAAATATGAAAATATGAAAAAGATAAATTTTTTTTATAAAGCTGAAGAGATTTTTAAATGAATCACGCAATTTTACGGTAGGCATAGCGTATCTTAGATAATTTTTTAATACGGAAATATATAATTGTGCACTTGTATTGCAACAGTGTCATTATTAATTGTATTTTTATTATAGCATGATTATTAAATAAATTAAATTTGTATTTTTTAATAATAATATAAAATAAATTGTAGATTCGTGATATGCAATATCTTGAACTGACGATAAGGATTATTAAAAAAAAAAAAAGAAAAAATTAATTAATAAATCATTTCTCATTATAAATATATAATACAAATATTAAGCAGTCTCAAGTTAAATATAAAAGTAAATTAACAAAATTTAAATAAAGTCGTCAGTTCATGTAATTTTTTTTTTTATTCTACTAAGTAGTAATATAATTTTTTTTCATAAAAATAATCGTTATATAAAGTTGTATAAAAATTTTCGTAGTTTCGCCATAATTAAAAAAATTTAATAAAACATTTATTTGTGAATTATATTATATAAAGAAAAAAAAAAAACGCTGCATGCAATAAAACAAGTTGTTAATTAAATAAATAAATAAAAAAATTATAAAAGAAAAATAAAATTAAACAATGAATTTTGAGATGTGTTAATAAACTGTTGGAGCAATTAATTTTTTTTTTTTTTTATGTTTTTTTTTTTACTGTAAATTATACTAATTGTTAAAGCTATTATTATATATTTTTATTATTTTTTTTTAATTCAAATTATATTTGTTAAAACACATCTCAAACGCAGTGTTAATTTTTTTTTGTATTAAAAAATAAAATGATTTCTTTAATTTTATTTTTATTCGTTATTTAAAATCGGATAAAGGAAAAGTAACATATATTAAATTATTATAATTATGATAAAATATATAAATTTAATAGATCCTTATTTTTAGTTCCACCACGATGGATTGTCGAGCCTATCGACCAGAATGCCATTGTAGGTCATGCTGTCTCTGTCGCTTGCCAAGCCGAGGGATTTCCGATTCCAACTGTGACGTGGAAGCAATCTGTCGGTGAGTTATTGGCATTCAAGTACCTCTCTATTTTTACCAGAAATAATAATGAAAAAGCAAAAAAAAAAACATAAAAAATAAAAAACCTGATAAATATAATAATTTTTTAAAATTTTTTAAAATACATATTTTATTATTTTTTTTAAATTTGAAAAAAAAAATTTTTTTTTGTCCTTAATCTTGTGTTTCTTTTGAATTTATATCAAATATTTTTTTCTTTTTTAATTTTCATTCAATTCTATGTACGCAAAGCAAAGCAAAGCAAAAAAGGATTATTTTTTTAATTTAAAATTTTTTTTTCTCTATTATTTTACATTTTTTTTTTCTATACACAAAAGAATTTTATGAAATACATCTTGGTATATTCATTTTATTTATTTTCACATATATACCACAAATTAAACACAGTGTATTGTTGTATAGTAGTTTTTTTTTATTTTAATTAATTCGGTATATATTTATTTAACCTCAACAATGACTTTCATGATAATAATTTCAAAAGCATTCATTCCAAATAAAACATGGATAATGAAATGTGAAGAACATGCTTTTACTGATCATTATTCGTTTAAATAATGAATCATAGATTTTGCTGATTATTGTAGTCAGCACTTTAATTTACTTGGTAAATTTTGTGTAGACATTCAATATAGAAAATGAATATATAGTACATACACACTATGAGGAAATTAACGTTATCCGCAATTTCGTATAAATTTTTAATAAATTGTTTCCATCAATATGTAAACTAACAGTGAATCTGTAATTTAAATTGTTTTTTTTTTTTTTCAATTTATTTATAATTTAACAAACAAAATTAAAAAGAAAATTATCAATATTATTTATACAATTATTTGTTTACAATAAAATAATAATATTAATTAATTTCATCTTGATTATTCAGGTGAAACACCGGGTGATTATCGCGAGCTTGGTTACGGTGGTACTGAGGGTATTGGTGTATCTAAAAATGGCTCTTTAGTTATTCCAAAAGTATCAAGAGGACATGCTGGTTTTTATCTGTGCCAAGGAAGCAATGGTATTGGGCCTGGTCTGAGTAAACTAATTCGACTAACAGTTCATGGTAAATTATTTGAAATAAAATTCTAGAATTGTTGAATATCGCCACTTCTCACATAGCCCCTGTGAGGAACGACATAATGGAAATATTTTTTAGTTGAAAAAAAAATCAAAATACATACATTGTATAGGTAAAATTGTTTGCCTTAATTTTTGTTATTATTTTTTATAGCTGGACCAAAAGTTGAAGTTAAGACACGTCAAGAATCTGCTAGAAGAGGTGAAACAGCAATTTTACGATGTGATGCAAAAGGTGATGCACCATTAGAAATCAATTGGCGAAATCGTGCTGGAAGAATTGAACCAATTTATGATTTAAGGTATTTAAAAAAATACATATATATAGCTTATTTTTATTCTAAAATTTAATTATGAATTAAATTTCTGTAAACAAGGATGACGAGCTTTTTTTTTTTCAATTAAATTTAATTTTAAACAATCTCTACGTTTAAAATTGCTTTGCTTATTAAAAAATAAATAATAATTGTTATCATAATAATTATCATTTTGTTGAAAAAAAAAACAAAACAGTTGTTTATATTTCTAGGAGTGAAAAAACAACTGTTATTTTTTCAATTAAAATAATAATGATAAAATTAATAGCTATATTGTTATTTAATTAACCAAAATTGTATTAATTCATGATTGATATTGAAATTACCATACGATAATGTGGTTTCATGTGCCGTTTGATAAAACAGATATACATTGGAAAATAATCCAAGGGAGGATGGTTTATCATCGGAACTGCGGATAATTAAAACCGGCCACGAAGACCGCGGTGAATATATATGTACTGCAAGCAATGCATATGGTGTTGATAAAGTTACAATTCATTTGCTTGTACAAGAACCACCAAATTTTCCACGTAATTTACATGTTGCTGAACAAAAAAGTCGTTCAATTCTTTTAGCCTGGTCATCACCATCAAGTGATTCAGATTCTCTTAATCCAGATTCACCAATAACAAATTACATTGTTCAGTATAAAGAAGTTGATGGTATGTATACTCTTTTAAATATTATTTTAAAAAATTTAAAAATATTTAAAAATTAATATTGACACGGCATACAGAATTTTTAAATGAAATTGAAAATATTTATTTTGATTTAACTAAAATCAAAAATACAATCGATAAACCGCTTTGAAACAATTTTTGTTTGAAAAAATAATCAGTAGTAAAGGTGACGTTTTAGTCAGACATGCGCCAAACAAAATTTATTGACGATTGATTTTATTATAAATCTTTCATCGAAAATTTTTAAATTTCAATATACTTTATTAATTTTTTCGTATGTATGTCAATAGCACTACTTGATCAATATTCTATAAAAATATCCAATTCACAAATAGTTTAAAAATAAATCATTAAATAATTTAAAAAACGTAAAAAATTCATATATAAAAATGAAAAAAAAAATAATCAAATACAATCACGTAACATAATAAATCATTTCCTTCACTACAAGCATCTTTGTATGTATCGGAAGATATGTGGCATGACCACAACACTCAGCCAGTTGCCGGTGACAACACGATTGCTTTGGTATCCCAACTAAAACCAGCAACATCATACCATTTTCGTGTATTTGCTGAAAATCATCTAGGAACATCAGCACCAAGCGACATACTTCATGTCAGTATTTTTTTTTTCTTTTTTTTTATTTATAAATTCCTCGTTTTATATTGGAACCATTGTTATAAAATTATTTCCTATAAAAATCCTGAAAACAAAACCATATTGCATGTATGCATGATATAATTTATTTATCATTATTCAAATTTATATTTTGTATATTTAATTAATTTTACATGTAAAAATAATAATATTATTCAATAATAACAATGATAATATATGGCACAGGTCCAGACAGATGGTGAAATTCCCAGTGGACCACCAAAACAGGTCATAGTTGAGCCATTAGGATCCCAGCAGTTAAAGATCACCTGGCAACCACCAGATCGATCACTCTGGAATGGTGAACTACTTGGATACACAATTACATTTACAGTATTGGGGTATATATTTTATTAAATTCAATTATTTATTTTTCCTTATATTAATAATTAAATATTCAAGTTTGATAAGAGTTTTTTATTGTAAATAATAAATATATGATTTTTATTTATTTCAGCAGTGAAGATCAAATGACAAATACGACACGTGTTGGTATCTCAAGTAATGGAGATGGATCATATGAATATCGTTTAAATGGATTGCAAAAATATACGGAATATAGTATTGTTGTCAAAGCATTCAACAACAAAGGTGATGGTCCTGGTTCTGATCCTGTTGTTACACGAACTTTAGAAGCTGGTATGTTCAAATAATCTCACTGCTGTTGGCCTTTTTTTCATTATTGTTTTAATTATTTTAAAAAAGAAAAAGATGTAACAGTTGTATGTTGTTGTTTTATAACTTTGATAAATTAAATTATTTTTATTTTTCATATAAAGTTCCGAGTTCACCACCTCAAAACATAGCTTGTGCTGCATTAACAGGACAAAACATACAAGTTACATGGAAACCACCACCGTCAAACAAAGTACATGGTATTATCAAAGGCTATAAACTATTTTATGAAACAACAAATGGCGAACCAATGGAGATGCAAAGTTCACGTGATACTAAAGTTACACAAGCTTTGAGTACAGTACTTCATGATCTTCGTCCGTATACAAATTATAGTGTACAAGTTTTAGCATATACACGTGCTGGTGAAGGTATCACAAGTAATGCAATATCATGTACAACTGAAGAGACAGGTAAATAAAACTTTAATCATCATATTATACAATAATATAATTATAAATATAGTAATTAATAAACTACTTATTATTTATCATTTATAAAAAAAAAAGTACCTGATGTTCCTGAAAAAGTTAAATCAATACCAACAATTGATAATACTGTTATTATATCATGGTTACCACCAAAACGACCAAATGGTGTTATAACAAAATATACTGTTTATATTCGTGAATTGGATCATGGCCAAGAAGTCAAAATAATTAAAGACTTTTTACCGGCTCAGAGTTTATACTACGAAGCAAATGGATTAAAATTACGTGAATCTTATGAAGCATGGGTCACTGCCTCGACAAAAGTTGGTGAAGGATCAAGTACACCAGTGATTAAATTACAACCAAGTTCTACGGGTAAATAAATTTATATAAAAATAGAAAAATATTATTAAATTTTTTAATAAGTAGTTTATATAATATAATAAAAGTTTTCTCAAGTAAATAATTGTACTTGATGAAATTTATATTATTTTCTTGTTATAAAATTATTTATAAAAACTTGTCTTATTTTAATCAAAATAAATTAATGTTGTTTGAACAAGAATAATAATTAAATTAATTTATAACATGTATAATTTTATTTAATATAAACTATTGTACAGTTCCAGCTGCAATTATATCATTTGGAATGCCAATTGTAACTCCATGGAGAATTGATGTTAAATTACCTTGTTTGTCTGTTGGTTTGCCAAAACCAATACTTGAATGGCGTCTTGGAGATATTAAGCTACAAAAACAACCAAGGTCTGTAATTTTTTAAATTTATTTTCTTTATCTTAATAAGTAACTCAATAATGATAATTAATAATACATAAAAATAATAAAATCCAATTAATATATTTGCCATTATATTAAAATAAAGAAGAAAAAAAAATAAAAGATAATAAGAAATATATGTATTGATTTGTCGTATTTTTTATAAAAATATTTACAGACTTGATTTTGACGCAGACAATACATTATTATTACGAAATGTTCAAAGAAGTCAGGAAGGAAATTATTCTTGTCATGTTAAAAATTCTCTTGGATTTGATGAAATTGTTTACAGCCTACAAATTCAAGGTAAAATAATAAAAGCTAATTTAAAAATGTACAATTTAAAATAAATAATAAAAAAAAAAAACAATTTTTATCCAATAGTTCCACCAACACCACCAACACTTATTGCAACAGGAACAACAACTGATGCTGTACAATTACAATGGAAACAAGGTGATAATGGTGGTTCACCAATAAAAGGTTTTGTATTAGCTTTCAGAAAAGAATTTTCTGAATGGGAAGAAGTGACATTGGATCGTCATATAAGTACCCATTTATTAACTGGATTACAATGTGGTACAAAATATCAATTTACACTTGTTGCATTTAATCGTATTGGTAGTGGAAGTGCAAGTAAAGTTGAAAGTTCACGAACAAAAGGCTCAAAGCCAATACAACCACATAAAAATCATTTAATACGTACAAATATAACATCTGTATTATTGGAGTTATCATCATGGCAAGATGGTGGTTGTCCATTACTTTATTTTGTTGTTGAATATAGAAGATTACCTGGTGATTGGCTTTTAGGTAATAAATAATAATTTAAAAATTACTATTGTATTTATTTTATGAAATTCAATTGTTTATAAACAAAATGTAAATTAATTATTGATAATGTTTTTTCTATTTTTTTCTTTAGTTTCCAATAATGTATCACCACAGCAAAAATTTTCAATCGTTAATTTAGACAGTGGTACGAGTTATGAATTACGAGTAACAGCATACAATAATGCTGGATCAACACAAGCTGAATATTTATTTAATACACCAATGCCAGGTGGTAGTACACGTAGTAGAGATAGAATAAATCAAGGTGTTCAAGTTGTACCATTATATCTTGATGCACAAGTTTTAGCACCAAGTTTAATTTCACTTATTGCTGTAACACTTGTTGTTGCTGGAGTTTGTTTTTGTTTACGTACACGTTAGTAAATTTATATAAATTAATTAAACGAATTAATTATATTAATTATATTTAATTTATTTTAATAATAGATTCATTGAGAGGAAGAGAAACAAATGATCCAAATTCTCAAAATCAAGCTGCACTTGATAATAAACATAATATGGAACAAAGAGAACAATTTTATGCAACTGTACGTAAACCTGGTCAACAATCACCATGTCGTGAAATGAGTGCACTTGAACGTATACCAGAATACTCGGAAGATATTTATCCATATGCAACATTTCATTTGCCAGAACAAGAAAATTTATCTGGTAATCCAGTTAGACAAGCATATTTTTATGAAAGAAGTGATACAATGTTACAAAGTTCCCAGGTAATATTTATTAATAATTTTTTAATCTATTAATATTTATTATTTTATTTATTTATTTTTTTTTTTTCAATTAAAATTTGATTAGAATAATGGTTTTTTTGTAATCAAGTGCGATATGGATCAGTATACAAAAATACGTGGTCGTTCACGAAGAAAATCAAAATCATTTAAATCAGAATCTGAAGAGTATGATACACTTGGATCAGATAGTGATACTGAAGTTGGAACAAGTAGCCGAACAGAATCATCAAATCATATTGAAGATACAACACCAGCATCAATGTTAACACGTTCACCTGGTTCAAATTCAGGTCCATTGAGAGGTCGTGATCAACGACTAACCGTATTTCCAAGGCCGGTTCATCATAGTAAGTTAGTATTCTTTTTTTTTTTTTTTTGTCATGTGTTTGAGCAGTTGGCAATATATATAATTTTACTGTTTTTTTTTTTTTTTTTCTTTTTTTGTTAATTTTACTTTTAGATATGCTGTACCACACGAACGAATCAAGTACATCAACAGAGCCGTCACCAATTTCTGAGAGAAAAACATTTCCACGTCTTGATAAACAACGGTAATTTAAAAATAAATTAATAAATTGGCTAATAATAAATACGTTAATAATTTAATTTTTCAAATTTACTTGTAGAATTCGTGATATAACAGATGATCCATCAGTAACTAGTTCACATTTTCAAAATATCATTCGACCAATACCAAAAACATCTGAACGTTCATTTACAGAAACAACAACAACAACAAAATCATCATCACCATCATCACCAAATCACATGAAAATAATAAAAAAATCAAATGAAATAATCAAAAAAACTGATTTACAAAGATCAGTTGAATCATTACAAAATGATTATCAAAAAATTAAAAATTTTAATCGTAATACTAGATCACGTATTAATGAACGTAAAAATAATAATTGGGGCAATGAATTATCAACACTTGAATTAAAACCACCAAGTGGTTTTACAGATCCACGTGAAACAAGTGAAGCTGAATGTGACATTGATATGAAATTAAAAATACATCGTAAATCTCCATCACATACAAATTCATTGTCAAAATCATTAAAAGACTTTACAATCACTGTCTAATTGTTCTAAATGTTAAAGACTTAAAAATTATTATTATTGTCATTATTACTATGTTTAATAAAGTGCTAAAATCCAAAATAAATATTAAATAAATATTATATGTATAATAATAATTTTAAAAAATAATTGAAACGAAAAAAAAAATTAAGCTGAGTGTTTACTCTTTAAATATTGATATTAACAAGCTCTATGTATAAATAAAGTGATATTTTTATAACAAAAATATTTGTATAAAACTTATTATACCTTTTTCTTTTTCGAAATAATTTATTGTTATTATATATAAAGAAAAAAAAAAAAACAATGAATTATTGGTATTTGACAGCATACTAATTTTTCTTTTTATTGAATTTCACATTAATTAATTCATTACAAATCATTTTTATAATTATATTACGATTAGCCCTTTAATATATATATTGGTGATATTTACAATAATTTTATTTACAAATACTGCTTGGAATGACGGTCAATATAATGATTATTATTTTGTTTTTTTTTTATAAATTTAAAATTCACATTGGAAATGAAATGATAATAAAAATAAAAATACTAAACATCAAATACAGTTGTAAAAAGTTATTGTAAAATTATTAATCATTATTATTATTTTTTTTCTTCAACATGATTAAATAATAAAATCGATGACTGATATGCCTATATAGAAAATGATATTAAATTTAATAATGTATGTTTTGGATTTTTGTTTTTTTATATTTTTTTTCTGACAAAAGTTTTTTTGTTGTGAATAGTATTCAATTGTCAGGAGAGCCACAATAAATGGCACGTAATTAGTATATGTAGTTGTGTGATTTAAAAAAAAAAATAATAATAATTATGATGATTGCTTATATATATTATTTTTTCAAAAAATTTTTTATACTAGCTTATTATTTTAATTGGTCTGTAATATTTTTTGTTGTACGAAAATTCGTGTAGGAAATACTAAATTCGTGATTTAATTGGAACAATATATCAACTATAAATTGTTTTAAATATTGAGCATTGCCAGCTTCAAATAGTTGTATAAATAATTAAAATATAAATAAATAAATAAATAAAAAATTAATATTATAGTTTGTGAGTTTGTTGTAACGACAAATTTGATTTAATTATTAAATATTTATGTGATTATTCTGGCACGTTTAGTATAATTTTTCAATAATAATATAAAAAAAATAAAAAAAAATAACCAAAATTGCTGTGAATAAATTCCACTGATTTTTTAGTAACATTCATAGTAAAATTTAACTGATAATAAATCGTTTGATAAAATTGAATTTACACAGTGACAACGTTCATTTGACATACATAATTGAAATTTGAATTTTATAAATTTATTAAAATGTATGTTTTAATTTATTTTTACATTTTTTAAAATTATTTCATTCATTATTTCATGAAATATTTATCAGTTGATCTGTTTAAACTTTTCTGTCATTCCACAAACAGTATGATGACTAGAATCTAATGTATTTTTTTTAAATTTTAATATTTCTATTCACATATTTTTTCTTGTTTTATTTTGTTTTCATTTCATTTAATAATTATATACATATGTTAAAATCATAACTGTTAATTACTTACACATTTAAACATGAATCTAAAACACACAGCAATTGAAAATTATTAATTTTACTACATGCCACTTGGTTATCGCAAATTATAATTGCTTATTAATTTTATTTTTTAATCGTGATCACATAAGATTGTTCTATAATTGAGTATTATTCAATTAAACAATATAACTTTTTTTTTTCATGTGCAATTTTACAGTTAGTAATTCAAAAATTTTTTTATTTCAGTATACGTATTTTTATTTTTACTATTTGATCGATGTATACTTTTCATAGAGTTAATATTTTATCAATTTTCTTCTTAAATATATTTATTTAATTTAAATATCATACAATCATCTGATTTATAAGATTTATGGATTATTACAATTTTTTCTTTTTAATTTTCATATTATATTTTCTAATTAATCAACGATAATTAGTACATTTAACAGGAACAATCAAGGTTGTTAGTTTTAAATCATGCACAACAAATTTTATTTTTTTTTATCATCAAATTTTACAAGGCATTTTATATAGATTTTCTTTTTTTCATTGCCTCGTTAATTTGACACTCATAGAATTTTACTAAAACAATTATTTTATTTATTTCTATTTGGAAACCTTTCTTTCTCTATGTTGTTTATCTATTTATTTTTTTTGTTTTTATAAATATCACGTATGAATTTTTTTTTTTTTTGCATCCAGTTTCTCAACAAATAATATCTTTTTCATTTTATCATTTATAATTGTAACTTAATGATCAATTGTTATTTTTATTGACAATTTTATAAATAGAAATAATATCGTTTCAGTCTTTTAAAAAAATGCCTTGTGTATTTTTTTTTTCGGCTATTATTAACAGAGGAGATCAAAATGATTTTACAAATTATTGAACTAAAAAAAAAATTTTAATATCATTTTAAAAAAATTGAATATCATAAGGAAGACTTTCAACAATTGAATTTTTTTCGTATTTAAAAAAGTTAAAATTCTAATAAGTTTATAAAAAATTAGGCCATGATTCGAAGATTGAATTTTAATTTAAAAAAAAAAAAGAAGTTATGAGATATTTAAAAAATTTATAGTAAATCAGTCAAATTTTAGAAAAATAATCAATTTCAGTAGGCAATTCATTTAAAAAAAATGTATAATAACAATTTTTGTATTTAAAAAAACTGAATTAAATTTTTTTTATTAATTAAAATAATAATATATGAAAAAAAAAATACATTAAAAATGGAAATAATTATTTTTTCATAGCTCATATCTATTTACAGCCTTGTTTTAATAACCAAATGAAAAAAAAAAAAAAAAACAAATTAATTAAAAATGATATTTATTATTAAAAAATTTTCATTATTACCTAATTCTTTGGCAACTAGGCTTTATCGGATGGTCCGTAAATTATTTACAAGTAAAACAAATTATTATTAAAACATTATAAACAATTTTCATTGTTTAATCTTCATATTATTATGATTATTATTTTTTTCTTCAGAGTGGACTAGTTGAATGGACAGTGCTCAATGCACATCATCATTTTTTTTTTATTTTTATTTTTCTTTCAATGATTCACATTCAAAAGTACTATTAAATATTTTATAAATGTCAATTATTTTTTTTTTTATACACTCGTACTTATAAACTTTGATTTTATAAAATTTTCAATATCTACCTTACAATAATTAACTATTATTTTGATCTATTTGATGTTTATCAATTGAATGAAAATAAATAAAAAATAATAATAATTAAATACATTCACCAAAGTCAAATCTTGATATAGCAACATTTGAATTTTTTTTATGTGTAACACGCATTGTAGTGTAATAACCATGCCAACTATATGCTAAATGTGCAAGATCAGTTGACTGTTGATTATTGGAATGTGAAATTGTAGATGTTTGATTATTAATATTTAAATTATGTGGTTGTTGTTCGAACAACGTTTCAGACAGTGTATGATACTGTTGAGCGTTGGACGTTGAATGCCTCCATCATTGTGGCATCATAGCACATGTTGCTTCCATACCCTCTGGTGGTATTCTCATATTTCCATTAGTAATATAACCATTTGTGTCAACTGGTACAACAGAATGATTTATAAAATTTGCATTACGTATTGGTAAACCAGAAGCATCAACAATAATATGATGATCACCAAATTCAGCACAACCACCAATTGTTGTTGTTGGTGGTGGTGGTGGTGCTGCTGTTGCTATTGTTGTTGCACATCCACGTTCAATAATATGATTATTATGATTTGGATTTGGACTTGCATAATCAGTTGCATATTCATGTGGTACATCATCATTTGTGTAATCACAATTATTAGTCATTTTTAATTGATAATTAATTGGTATTGTTGTTGTTGTTATATTATTATCATTTGCAATATAATTATCAGCATCAGCATCATTATTATCATTGTCATTTGTACAATTAGCATTACCATTTGTCATAAGATATAAATCTGGTTCAACACGTAATTTTGTTGTTAAAAATGATTCAAGACAACGATATATTGTTGTATAGTCGTCTTTTGATCTTAATATACCTGGTCTTTTCATGTATAATAATTTTGAATACATATATATATCAGCATGTTTTTCAAATTCAATTTGTTTAATTAACGTTGTTAATAATATAAATAATGATGCTTCAATGCCACCATATTTATCCATAACAATAATAGGTCCATTTTGATATTCACGATGATAATCTTGTATAATATTAACTAATGTTTTTGGATTATCATTGTGTGGCCATAAACCATTTTGATTAATAGCACCCTGTACAATTTTAATTGACATTTCATAATCATCTTGTAATGATCTTATTATAAATTCACGTATTATAACACCATTTGTTGTTTTTTTAATACTACAAAATGTAACACGAAAATTATCATTTTTAATTTCTGTGCTAATATCATTTGGCCAAAATTCTGGATAATCATTATTACATTCAGTTAACATGACAATTGTTTTAGCATTATGATCCCAAAGCATTTGCCAAAATTCATTAATTGTTGTATTTAATGGATGTTGTGTTATTATAAATTCACGATTTCTTTGAAAACCAGGTAACCATGTTGCATTTATATAATCACTACCATCAATACCAGCTTTTGGTGTTAAATGTACACGTGAATTTTCAATTGGTACTATTTCAACATTACGATTTTTATTAATATTACATGGTTTTGTTGCTGATACTAAATTAAAATCTTTTGGTTTCCATGATGTTACTAATTTATATTGTAAATCAATATTATTCCATGGATCAGTATTATTATTTGTTGGTGATAACATATCTTGTATATATTTTAATAAATTATCTTCTGATATATTTGTTTCACCACTTTCAATTGCTTCTTGTAATGCATCATGAATAAATATATATTGTTCCTCAGTTTGTACCAATGAATATCTTTGTGTACGTATATATTTTAAAAATCCATATATATTTATTTCACCTTTACTTTTAGCTTGTTTTAACATTGTATCAATAACAATATATGCTCCAGTACGACCAACTCCAGCACTGCAATGTACAATAATTGGTCCAGCTGATGGTGGATTTGCATTTGATGATTTACGAATGAAACTTAATACTGGTAATGGATGATCTGGTACACCATGATCAGGCCATCCAGTATAATGATATTGATAAACAGTACGTTCACCAATATTTGTACCATTTTTTTTTTTCTTAATTTTTAAATGACGTATATGTAATGTTCTAATTGTATATGTTGCCATAACATCTTCTTTAATTAGTGCTACTTGAATATTACCATATGTTTCTGTTCCTTCTTTTGGCCAATACATATCACATTTTGGACGACCACGTTCAACAAGATTTGTAATCATTACAATAATTGATACACGTTGTTCCCATACCATACGCCAAAAACTATCAATTGTCCATTGTAATGGTCCTTGAGTACCAATATATGCTCGGGAACGTTGCCAGCCATCAATGTAATTGGCATTAATATAATCTTGACCTTTATTTGGAGGACTACCATTGCAAGGCAGTAGTCGTACACGAGAATGATCATCTAAAAAAAATAATAATACATTCATTTAATTTGTCACTGCTGCTTGTGAATATTTAACGACTGATGTCATCATTTAATTTAATAAACTTACAAGCAATTATATTTCCATAACGATTTTTCGTTTGATTTTCAACAGATTTTGAATTATCAGCAAGATATAATTCTGTTTCTTTTGGAAATAATTCAAATTCTTTACTAAAACCAATATCACCATCAGCATGAAGTGCAGCAACATGTTGAACAAAATTTTTTACTAATACTGCTGTTCTTTCACCATCTTGTTTACTATTTTCCCAATCTTGTTGTGCTGTTACATTTCTTGGTGGATAATCCAAAAAACAATATGTTGTCTGAAAGCATTTTCTAAAAATGCGCCTATAAAAAGGCGACTTGGTTAGTTTGTATATTTTTAATAATAATTTATCAATAATTTTTTTTTTGTATATACAATATTACAATATAAAGGTTAAGTTTAATAATAATAATAATAATATATAAAAAAAAATATAGGAATAATTTATCTTACGGTATAAATTTGTATTTTTGTTGTTCCATATTAAATTATAACACGACGAATAAATAAAAAAATTATGTTGTTGATAGAAAAACTACCAATAATTAATAAAAAAAAACAAAAAAAAATCACAACAATGTTTTGACAGTTTTTCTTTTTAAATTAAATAATTAATTATTATAATTATTACTAATTAATATATTTAAAAAAACAGAAATGCTGTTTATTTTAAAAATTATTATGTGTCACTGTTTTTAGTAGAGTTTTATATTTCCAAATGACTCAATATGTCTCTAAATGTTGATGCATAGAAGCACTCTATCAGTGTAGATGTGTGAAAAAAAAGCGACATTATCAGTTAACACAAGGCCAACACCCAAACTGGTTTAATTATCAGCTTGACAACTGATAAAAAAATATTTTTATATTTTTTAAAATATAATAATAGTATCTAACCTCCAAAGTATAAGAGCAGCAATTGCCATAATAAGAGCAGCAGTAGCACAAATCATACCAGCAACAACACCAGCACTCAAATCATCAGGATTATGCATTTTTAATGATTCTGTTTTATCACAATTTCTAGCAACTAATATTGTTTTTGGTAGACTACAATTACCACGTATTATTAAATGTGGATTTATTGTACTATTTGTTCCTGCACAAACCATAACTTCATACATTGTGTTCATCGTTAAATTTGGAATAGTTGTCTGTAATTTAATTAATAATAATTAATTATTTTTAATTATAAAAATTATTTAGATATAATAAGTATAAAACTTACTCCAGTGTTTAAATATTTTTCATCAGTTGGTATTTCGATTTCATGAAATTTATTAATAACATCATTTCGATACATAATATGATAATAATCAATTGAAGTTGAATATGTATCAGGACGTCCCCAGTATAAATAAATTGAATCATGTGTTTGACAAGTTAAATTTAATATTTCAGGTGCACTTGGACCAGCAACATCAGTCTTTTGTATTATATGATCAGATGGTTCACCCTCATTTTTCCATGTAAATGCTTTTACCCATATTTTGTATTCTGTTGATGGTTCTATAAATAATAAATAAATATATTTTTAAATAATCATCAAGTATATACACGTAAGTATATATTATTTATTCAAGGTTTTTAATGCATTTTAATATAACAAAAAATTAAATAAATATATATTATTGTGATATTTATATTAGTTGTAAAATACTTACTTAAATTATTTAATAGAAATTCAATAGTTTCAGTAGTTTCAGTAGATTCATTATTTGTTTTTAATGAATTTACCTCAGTAAAATTGGAATGCATATAGTAAATACGATAGCCATGTATTAATCCATTTTTATTTTCAGGCTCACGCCATGATAATTCCATGGATGATGAATTGATACTGTAGGCTTTTAATCTCAGTGGTTTACTTGGAACTGTAAATGAAAAATATATACATTATTAATAATTTATTATTACATTTTCTTTTTTTTTTTTCTCTTTGAATAATCAGATAATTTGATATTGATATTTTTGTAAAAGCATTTTTTTTTTATTTATTTTCTTTCTCATTATCTGTGTCTGACATCAAGTGTACCTCATTTTTATTTCCTTTGAAATATACAGTCTCAATTTTAATAAACTAGGAAAAAAAAAAAAATTCCCTCAGGGCCAGTGGGTTTAATCAAACATTGAATATGTAGACGTTCGTTCAAATGTACACTGTTCAAATGCCAGCAATATTTTTTTTTTAAACTTTTTTTCTTTCATATAAATTTGAAAATTATTTTTCAACTAATCATAAAGTTAGTTGAGTTACAATTAAAACTGTAACATGAAAATAATAAAATATATTTTTTATTATTAATAAAAAATTAAACTAGACTTTTTCCTCTGTATTTAAAATATATTTTTTTTTCATTAGAATTCAATTGCAATAACAAAAAAAATATATAAAAAAGGTAATGTTGATGACCATGAATTAGTAATTAATTATATACCACATATGAGTGTGTCATTGGTATGCATTAGTTATTAACAAGTTCAAGTATACATAGTCAATATATATGTGTTTATATTTATCACAAATCATTTTGAAAATCATGAAATAAAATAACATATTTTTCTTGTTTAGAAATAAATAATAAAAATAGTAATAACACGCATCTGCGCATTATTACTATACTTGCAATTTTTTTTTTTTTTTTTGTCATCACAAATTCATGCTATACAAGTATTTTTTAAAATAACATTGTTTATGGAAATTTGACTCAGATTTAAATTGCAAAAATAAATAAATATACTTATTTATTTTTAAACCTTGATGATTAAAAAAAATAAAAATTTTTATCATGACATATGTACACTCCTGTCTAACATACAGTATTGATTTTATCAAGGGTCCTCGGCCATTTTCATTTAAATTATTTTACTCCAAAAATTAACAAAAAAAAAAAAAAAAAACATTTAATAATTATAAATAAATACTGTTAGTTTATGAAGCTTATAATTTAATTTATAAATTATTATTTTATAGTTTTGATTAGTTAGTATATTTTTTTTTAATTTACCTGGACCATTGTCGTCGAAATTTGTGTTATTTGATAATGTTTTATTGGAAGCTTCTTCATTTTGAGCAAACACAATTAAACAAATTGACCATTGTATTAATATTAATGTTAAAATATTAAATTTCAGTTGAGAACCACGATTTATCTTTGATGGAGACATTTTTAAAATTTTATTTCCCCTTTTTAATTTTTTTTTGTTTTTTATGCACTAGTAGCCACAACGTACAATATAAGTAGAAGAAATGTATTATGTTATGTATATTATTAATTTTTTGATATTCTAAAAAAAATATCAAATTATCAAAAAAAAAAAAATCTTTTTTTCTATTATTTATTTTGAATGTATTCTATGTTTAATTTGTTTATTTTTTTTACGTCAATTTTTCGTTTTATAATCAGTCAAATAGTTAGAAATATTTATTATAAAAAAAAAAAATTATTATTTTGATAGTTTGTTATTAATTTTTAATAATTCATCACAATTTTTGTTGAATTTTTTTTTAATTTCAAGATGAGGCCATCGCCCTCGGCTAGTTGATGATGCATAGATGGCAACATAATGACCATAATGCAATTAAAGCTTGATTAACAAAAACTTTTGAATAATTATTTTTTATAGTTTAAATTGATTATTATAATTTTTTAAATATTCATAAAGACGAGATGGCCAAACACAATTTAGACAGATTACGTTAACGAGTACCCTCAATCGTTTCCTGCCCCCATTTAACCCAACGAGCAACTGTACTAGATTCTCGTATCTGCAAGCAGATTCTCCTCTTTTCTTTTTCTCTCTCTCTCTCTAATTTTTCTGATTTTTTTTTAATTTTTCTCTCTCTGTATAAAGCAATAATAATTCAAAATTTATTGGCTTTTATTTCTAAATACTCTCTAGCACATCACAAAGAGTCAATAAATTATTTTAGAAAATCAATTAAATATTTGTTTATATTAAATATTTGTCAAAGACACACACCGCGCCCAATTTTTTATAGCATATATAATATCATGTATCGAAATCACAATTAATTTTCACTGCACACTTATTTGGTAAACAATTAAACAAATGTATTATATTCTTATTTTATTATCTCGTTTATTATAGAGTTTTTTAAATAACTGATAAAATAAATAAATTATGGATTTTTAAAAAATTTGTTTATTCAATTAATATTTGAATAAATAAATAAATAGTTATGTTTATTAAAAACAATAACACGTGAAAGTCAAACTGTATAATGTAGTATTTCACAAAATGTGTGTATTCACAAATGGGCTTGATGACAGAAGTGACAGTTCGGAGCAGGATGTCAAGACACTGAGTAACACTCTCTCACAAGTCACAATATACACGTGCAGTGCCGTATCACTTTGTTGTCTACTTTCTATAATTTTTATTTTTCAAAATAATAATTAATTTATTATTCATCTTTTATAAAAAAAAAATTTTTAATAATTTTATTAATTATTTAAAAAAATATCACAAAACTTGTGATTTAAAAATTTTGATATATATCCTTTTTTTCTTCAAGTCATTTTATTATTTTATAAATATTACTCATTTGTAGATTGATTTACGAAATTTAAATTGTAATAATAAAATGTAAATCTTTATTATATCTAACTTGGAAAAAATAAATAAATGAATAAATAATTTTATTTATATTTTTTGTCAATTATGTTTTTAATATTTTTGTATTTAAATTTTCATTTTTTTATATTGATAAATTGTGTTTTAATATTATTAATGTATAAATAAAATAAATAAATATGTTTAATTAATTGTTTGTGTTGATGTTTGTAAATTTCCAATTGAAATAAAAAATTTTGCATTCGAGTGATTTTAGAGGACTGTTGCAAAATCGACCGGCGCACAAAGCCGCGCACTGAGACTACTCAACAAGCCAACCATTGCAGGTATTTGTACTTGGTAAATACACATTTCAATAATAAAAAAAAAAAAATAGCATGTATTTAAATTACAGATCTTCAGTACAAGAGTAAGTCCAATATCACTTGTATATTTTTTATATTGTCATGTACTATATGAAGTACAATTGACATTCAACTGATAACACTGGTCAATTTTTATTTATAATCAAATATATTTATTATTATTATTTAATTAATTATGTTTTGAAAAGCCTGATAAATTTAAACTTGAATGAATAACAATTGCAGTTGTTGAAACACTTGTAACTTTGATTCATAATGAAAATTAAAACTCAGATGATTTGTTGTTTTTTAAATATTGTTATATAATTATTTATTAATTTTTTAAAAATTATTTTCACTGTTTTAGTATATAGTACGTTTTATTTGGAAGATATTTTTTTTTTTTTCATGACGTTTGGAGCACAGTTTGGAGCAACTTGGCTGTACTTGGCTGAGAAAACTGAGAATGTTGAATAAAGAGAACAATGAATAAGGCTCCTCATTGTGTGTTTTGTGGGACCCTGGAATAATCCAGCCCCCATGGATTTATGGGCATGATGTTTGGAACGATGGAAATGAAATCAACATCTGCTGGTTTGTGCTGGTTATACTGTCCAGGAGTGTACTAATTTAACCCATAACCCATCATGTTTATATTTATATATCATATTACTGTTTTTTTTACTCTCAATTTTATTTCTACTGTGCACGTAATTTTTTTTTTTTTTTGCTCGTTTATTTGAAAAATAACAGTGCACCTGTCCCGAATACATATTTTTTTTCTTTTTCAAGTTTTGTACGAGGTCATCAACTTTTTTAATTTATTCAAAGGTATCATATACATGTATATTTGTTTTTACTTTTTGCAGTACTATTTACTTTTTATTTTCATGAATTTTTTTTTTTTTTTTTTTTTTTACCGTCAGCCATGTAAATAAATAATTTTGATAATTAAACCTTTTTCAAGTTTTTTTGTTTTCTTTCATTTTTATCAAAAAAAAAAATCATTTTTAAATGATAATTTGTTTTTTCTTGTGAAAAATATTTTTTTTACGTACGATAATAATTAAAAATTAAAAAATTTGAAAAATTTGATTATTCAATATATAAATTATAATAAATTTTGAAAAAAAAATTGGAATTCTTTTGTATCGATCGATGAGAAATGCATAGCATCTGATGCTTGAAAAATATAAATCTTCTTTACCAGCTGTATTTTAACTTGTCGACAGATGTTTAAACTTGGTAAAGAAAAATTTTTAACTTTGATAAAATCCAATCTTTATATCATAACAGTGATTTGACTTTAAAGAATTCACTGTTAAAATTTTTATCTATATTTATCTTTTGGTATTTTCTGTGTAAAAGAAAAATGATTTTTTTACTTTTTTTTATTAAATTTTATTCTCTGGTACTGCTGCAATGTCGTCAGATTCTTGAAAGCTTGACATGGATGCAAGAATTCCATTTCTGCTCAACATTCCATTTGGTGACCTCTAGTTCAACCCAGGTCACAGCCTACAGTATTGATGTGGCGCTGGTCCAGGAATTTTTATACATAGCATTTTTTTTCTTTCTTTAAATATATATTTCAACACACAAACATTGATATAAACTGTCAAAAAAATAAACCAAAATTCATGACAGGTGATGAATCTCTTGAAATCTCATAATAAATTTCATATAAAAATCACACAAAAACCTCTATACAATATTTTCTTTTTAAATAATATTTTCCTTCTTTAAACTCCCTTGTTTTAAACATATTTAACTAAACTAAATATTTCATCTAATTTTTCATCAATATATTCTTATATGAATACATGAATTTTAAACAATTATCAAACATGAATTTCCAAGTAAATTTGAAAATATAAAAAATGAATATTCAAAAGAGAGAAAGAGAGAAAAAAAAACAAATTAAAGATAAAATTTAATTAAAAAAGTCATTACCTCCTTCATCAGTCATAACAGTTGTCGAGACGTTTGGTCCACTACCTTCTGGATTAAAAACTTGAAGCCACACTATATACATTGTGTATGTTTCTAAATTTTGTATGGCGTGTCGCTAAAATAACAATAATTAATGATAATGAATATTTAATTTAATATTACAAAAATTAATATTAATTTAATTTAATATTACCTCAATTTTACGATTTCGTAAATATAGTTCTTTGATGTATTCGTTATTTTTATCAAATGGTCTGTAAGATATACGATATCCTAAAAATTCACCATTCATAGTATCTGGTGGTGGTGGTTTCCATGTCAAAAGTATTGCTGTTGCTGATATATTCTGTGCACTCATAATAGTTGGTTTTCCAACTGGCACTGAAAGAAATAAAATAATAAAATGACAACAGCTTTTTCATTTGTTCTTTTTATCATAACGTTTTAATTTTTTTTTCTTTATCATTCAGAACAATGGACTGCATAAATATACTATTCTTATACATATATATCTTCATTAATATTTAAAATAGCTAAATTTTGTTCTCTATAGATATATAAAATTTAAAGAAATTAATTTTACAATTTTATAAAATATTTCTCTGACTTAAAATAACTAATAATATAATTGATTGAATATTTTTATAAAATATTTTAATCAACATGAATGAAATGACAAATCGGTATATCAATATGATCTGCATTAATTTCTATTTAAAATCATTCAGAATAATTTTATCAATATAAGATAAGAAAATTGACTTGAATAAATAAGAAAATTATAACATTATTATATACTTTCGTTGATATTTAAAATATAACTAAATTTCATTCTCTAAATATTTTTGCAATTTGAAGAAAATAATTTGACAATTTAAAAAAATTACATTTGTTCATAATGTAAATATATTCGAGTCAAATTTATATGAATATATATTTATGTATAAGATTATAATGACAAGTATAAGATAATTTCGATATATTCAATGTAGTAGAATGTCAATATTGAGTGAGGGTAAATGAGTTTTGTTGAACCAACTGTGTGTAACACAAATTGCAATTGAATCAAATTCTAAAGGATCAGTTTGAATAAATATATATTTATCATGATTGAGATATAACGTGATTTGTCAATTTTTAATTATTCCCTATTGGAGATTATAATAGACAGTGATGTGTTTTAATGTAACAATATGTATACTGATAGAAATGATTTTACATAAATTTTGGTATATTTATAAAATATATAAAAGGAAAAACATGTTTATCTGTTGAAATTGACTTGATTTATTATATATTATATACTAATAGTATTTAAGTATTTTTATAAATTTAACATTCATGGAAAAGAAATTTTTAATTAGTTATAAAAAACTTGATTTAATTTTAATAATATAAAGAATTTTGTATATTATTTTTTTAAAATATCAATTTAAAAGAGGATAGTTTTTTTTTGATAAATAAATTTTTTCATTGAGAATAATTATTAAAAATTATATAAAAAATTCTAACTTAATTAATCACATAAAATAAAATCATATTTGTAACATAATCGTATTAAAATTTTAGTCTTATTATGAAAAAGACTTTTTATCTATTTTAAAATAACTAACAATAATTGATTGAATATTCTTATATAATATTTTAATCTGAATAAATGAAATGACAAATGGATATATGATCTGTATTAATTTACATTTAAAACCAGGTAAAATAATAAAATAAAAAAAGTTCAGAATAATTTTATCAATATTGAAAAAAAATATATACCTATACGGTGGTAAAAGAAAATATCACATAGGAGACATGACCTGATTTAAAAAACAAGAAAATAAAAAATAAAAAACTGACAAACATGCAAAAAAATTCTTTTTTTTTTTTTTTTTTTTGATGAATAAGCAAACACTAATTATTATTCATTTTAAATTTTCATTTATTTTCATTCGGTACTTGTTTTATGACTGCAAAAAAAATCAGATTTTTCGAAAACCATAACAACAAAGAAGAATAAAAGTAAAAAAGGATAAAAGTTTATCATATATTTTTTTGAAGTTTATCATATATTTTTTTAAAGTTTACAATTATATGAAAAATTTTATTTCATGTTTTATATTATATACTTATATAAATGTATTTTTATTTTTCAATAAATATAATATATGAAATTTTTATACTCAGTATTTATGTTTTGTCATAAAACAGTATTTTAAAGATAAAAAAATACAAGCTAAAGTAAAAGTACTATACAACTAAGTAGATAACATAATAAGTTATTGACTTAAAATGTATTTAGTTGTATTAATACATAAATGACATAATACCTTCTCGAAGTGTTGTTATATAGTGAGATGGTACACTTGGTGAACTACGTCCTCGTGAATTCACAGCAGTTACGCGAAAACTATATGACATAAATGGAAGTAAATTTTCCATATAATATTTTGTATCATTACTTGATGTTATAATTTCTTCATTTTCATTCCATGGTCCATTTTCACCAACCCTGTAAAAATAAATAAAAATCTCATAATAATAAATTTAAAAAAACATAACGATTTTAACAGTACATATTTATGTTCATTTTCCTTTTCAATTAAATAATTAAATATCATTGATTATATAAATTATTCAGTGAAGATTTATTCAACAAAGTTTTGATAGTCAAGACTCAAGAGATTCAGTATATTAAATTAATAGTTGCGTCGTTTAAATTTACTTAATTAATTCTACTTGTCCATTTTACTTATTGGTATTAAATAATAATAATAAATTGATGAATAAATTATGAATAAGTATAAATATATATCTATATTTATATTAGTATAAAAATTAATATGAAAAAAAAAAAAAGAAAAATTAATTATATATATAAAGAAAAAAAATAAAAAATAAATAACATCTTAAACTGGTGAGTGTCATGGTTTATCGTGCAGGCACGCAAGATATAAATAATGGAAAGCACGTATAAAATATTTCTTCCTTCCTTTTGGTATATATTGTACGGACTTGTGATAAAGCTCTACCTCGGAAAATGTGTCGCTTCTCTCGCGTACGCGTTACTTGTGCGAGTATGGGTAAAACGACACTAGGGTTTAATTGCTTCTTTTTGCTTTTGAACCGTGATTATTATTTACAACTATGAAAGTATATTCAGTGTACGTGAGAAAGCCATTTTGTAAACTATATATACATACAAATATACATGCAAGATAATTTTGTTCGTGACTTGTCTTTAGACATATGTTGAAATGCCAAAGGGGATTTTAGAGAGAAAATGTTATTTGATATTTGTGGAAATTTTATTTATGTATGTTGGTATATCATGGTAATAATCCAAGTAAAAAAAAATATATTTAAATTAAATATAGGTATCTCACAATTATATATTAAATTATTTTTGGAAATATAAATAAATATAAATGACATTTTTTTCCATAAAAAAAAATATAAAATATGTTTAAAATATATGCCTAATTTTTATGCTCAAATTTGAATGAAATTTTTTTTTTTTTCATTTATATAAATGTACATTCATCATATTTGAAAATTGAAAATTAAAAAGTTTTTTGAATTAACTTTTTCTTCTATCCAATTTAATAAATAATAAAATGAGAAATTTATTTTTCTTCTGTATTTAAAAAAAATAATATTTTTTAAATTAAAATAATTTTTTTTTTATTAAAATTCATTCGCTATATTAAAATAAAAGAACAAAGTAAATAAATATACTACGAGGTGAAAAAAAAAAATCTTTTTCTTTAGAATACAGTTTTTTTTTTATATGTATATAAAAATTTTAATTTACACGTTGATAAAAAATGTATTATTAGTGTTTAAAAAAGTTAATTATAAAGTTTTTACTTATAAAATAATGAAAAAATAAAATTTGTATAATTAATTTAAAACTGAATTTTATTTGAATATTATTTGTTTGTATACACATAATTATTATTTATGTTAAAAAACCATTATGTACACCTCAAAAATTTTATTATATAAGAGGATTTTAAACATATATGTATATTTGTATACATATATTCATGTTGTTTGCATAAAAGCATATCTATCTAGTATTTGTGTATTTATTCAACCGTTGTTTTTACAAATTTAAAAATATCGTTTTGCAATAAAAATTTATCAAATAGTTAAAAAAATATTTTATTTCATTGGATCAATGCGTAAATTTACATTCTCTGATAATTTTGATACATGTGATGTTTTTTTTTTTTTCATTTTCCATTAATACTATTAATTTTGCTTGTTTGTTTTTGTTTTTTTTTTTAAATTTAATTTTCACGTATATTCACAGTTGATTTTTCTATGAAATAGATTTTATTTATATATCCGATTAATTTAGAATATAAAAAAAAATTTTTTAATGGTTCAAAAATTGTAGCGAATGAATACTAAAAAAAATATTATTTACTCAAATTTTATTTGCGAGTAGAAAAAACACTAATTTTATTTATCTAACGATTTACGATTTTAAAATATTTTCTCTTCAACAATACGATGCATAATAGTATTAAAATTTAACGAAGCATTATATGAAAATTTAACCAATAATTATAATCTCTTTGGACTATTGAGATACATGTATGTTTGATCTCAAGGGAAATAATTATACTCGAACTTCACAGTCAGCTCGTTACAGAATTTATGCTTCTGCATTTTTATATAAATTTTAAAAGTTTTTCTCCAGCATTTTGAGTACTATTATAGAATAACGAAATTCATTGAGGATTGTAAATTCACACAAGAAATATGAATTTAAAAAATTTAACGAGGTGCTATTCATCGTAAAAGCCAGGGTGTCACAATATGTAGCTGGTAGTTGACTGCCAAGTGATTAGAAATCATGACAGTCATGAAAGATGTCGTGAATATTGTTTATAACTGCGAGATACTTGAAACCTCAATGAATAGCCCCTCGAAATATAAACCAAAGTATAAAATTATTTTTAATTTACATAATGTATATATCATTGCAATGAAGATGAAAATATGAGTGTCAAAAAGCTTATTTAATTATTTTCATATTTAAACATAAAAAAACTTTAATTTCTAATAGACATACGCTTCTTTACTTGTAGATGAGACATGTGGTTTTTTAATTACTAATAAATTTAGATTATCTAAATGTAACATGCCAATTAAAAAGCATTTTTTTTCTTTCATAAATTGCTTTTTTTAGCAATAGTGTAAAAATAAGTTTTAAAAGAATAATTTTTTTCGAAGCAAAAAAAAAAAAAAACAATTTAAAAATTGACATTTACTCTGAGTGTACACGTTAATGTACAAAAATATTTAAAATAGTCAAATGAATATTAGTCAAAGCTTATATTTGTAAATAGAGCATGGAAAATTTCTTCTGCGTTCACTGACTGAAACGATCAAATAAAATTCATATCTTTATGATAATTTATCATTCATAGTGAATAAAAATTTTTCAATCAATAAATATTGTTATATATCGTTAAAATATATAATTTTTCGATGCACATATTTTTATAAAATTTTATTTATTTTTTTTTTTTAAATCATTTTTTTTCAATTTATATTCAATTTGATTTATGATTGTAAATACGTCACATACTGTTTGGATATTTCTCTGATTTAACAACAGTTATACATACATACATAAATAAATTAAGTATTATTATTATCATTATTAATAATAATAATAAAATAATAATAATAATAAATTTTAAAATAAAAAAAAAATTCATGTGGTCTTATGGGATTACGTTTGGCATCGAGTATGTGGAATTTTCAAAGCTGATCAATATCTATATTGTACATAGTCACGAGGGAATATATGTCAGTTGTGTGGCTAATTCAAGCCTATGATAGTCAGCCTTTTGGACAACACAGGTATATACGATTGACCACATTTTAACCCCGCGTATTCTCTATATCCTATATTACCACTCTCGCTTAAAACCACAATTACCATCGATGGATTTTGAGTTTACAAAAGTCCTTACGTATAACTGTTCTATATATTTATACTAAATGATTATGTAAAAGCTCTAACCACAATGTAATTTTACACTTGTTTCTCTATGTTATACAAATGAATACAAATTAAGTTAAATATTTTTTTAGTCATATTGTTTTTTATTTAGCTTTTTTTTCCTTTTATACTGTGAGTTTACCTTTTTTTTTTTTTTCTTCACATTTTTGCATTGTATACAAGTGGTAAGTTTAATTCATTGCAGCTATATATGTTGTGTACTTGTTTGTTAAAAAAAGTTTACATTTTGGTTTTTATTTTACAAAATAAAAATAAGGTCATAATAATAATAAAAAAATATAGAAAACGATGCCAGAATAAAATATTAAATTAATAATTTTGAGTAGTTTTTTTTTTTTTTTTAAATTATATTTATATTAGAAAAATTTATGACAAGTATTTATTGAAAGATTTTATATGGAATTAGGAAAGTTTTATTTATTTTTTTTTTATTATAATAAAGCTGTATATGGATTGTAATTATTATGACAATTATTTTTATTTTCATATCAGTATGAGTTTATCCGACGAGTGATATTTCTAGGTTATTTGTCAAGCTTTGTCGTATTATACTCTGTCCACAATTGAGCCAGGCTAGTTAGCATGCTTTGGTACAATTTTGACACTGATACATCTGCGTTTACCCATCGGATCATCTTTTGTATTGTCTTTAGTTTGTGTTATCCTTAATTTTTTTTTCTTTTTCTAACATTTTTCTACGTCAAAAGTTTGATTGCATTATATATCGTCGCTTTAACGAAAAAAAAAAAGGCCTAATTGGGAAAAATCTCACCATTAAAATGCAAAGGGCTTATCTTCAATTTTATGTGCAACCACATGTTTTTCAATGTTTTAAGAATGAAAAAAAATGATATAAAAAAATAAAATGACTAAAAATTGATGTAAGAAAGGCTTAATTTCATGAAATAAGCTTTTTTTTAATTTTTAAAGATTTATTATTTCTTAATCACAGAAAAGCTTAACTTTCTAGACTAGACATTAATAAAAAAAAAAACAAAGCTAATGACAAAAAGACAAATGAAAATATAAGCCTTATATTTATATGTACGTATAAATATATATTTTTTTTTTCATGTCATTATGTTACATGAATGGTAATGAATTTCTTTTTTTTTTTTCTTTTTTTTTATTGTTTGTCATTATATGTTGTTAACAAATTCATTTTAGCAATAAAGTCTTGTTTGCTTGTTAACAAAGCAAAACTAATTTCCGACTTTCAGGATACGAAAAAAAAAGTCTTTTAGCAGTTTTCCGTTGACATGTTTAAATGAAAGATTCACAATTGCTTTTCAATGTCATTGACTGTATATTGACGTCCATCTCGAGGTTTTTTTTCTCATTGTTTTAATGTTTTTTTTTTCTTTAATTATATTTAAATCGTTATCAAAGAATTTATAAAACTTTTAAAACTTTTCTTCCAATATAATGATATTTTGTATTTATATATTATATATTTTAACAATTTTATTTTAAATATAAAAAAAATCTATTTAGAATCAAGAGTAAGTTGTTACTGTTTGTTTTTTTTTTTTTTAAACAACAATGTTATTTAAAAATTTATTATTATACAATTATTATTTAAGATGAAAAAAAAAGATTAATGTATAAATTGGTAATTTAAATTGCTATATTCAATCTATTATATAATTAATAAAAAGCAAATTTTAAAATTCAGATTTAAAATCCGATAATTATGATAAAATTAAATAAAAATGACTTTTGATATTATCATTATGCTGATTTTATTGAGATATTATTAAAATTAATTCATATGTATATCTATAAAAAAAAATAGTCTTTAAGCGCAGCTGAACTTTTTCATTTTTTAAATTTTAATCATTTCAATTTTACAATTAATTATTAATTAAATTAATTTTTTTCTCTTTTTTATTCATAAGTTTTTTAATTAAAAATCCGATTCATAAAATCAAAATTAAAATTATATTTTTTTACTTGATTATTATAATATTTTCAATTTAAAAATATTGGAATAAAAAAATAATAAAAAAATACTTTTATACATAATTATTTTAAATAATACTCAAGGTATGTAATTTAGTTATTTTTTAATCACCATATTCAATCATTATAACGATAATATTTTACAAAAATTTATATGTAAAAATAGGTAGGCATATATTTCAATTTAAATTAAATAAATTTTAATTGTTAAAAATATTTTCTTTTATTTTACGTAAAAATTAAAAAAAACTTTTACAATTTTGTTATCACTAATTATTTTTAATATATAATAATAATTATTATAATATTATTATATAAAAATATAATTACTATCACATATTAAAATCACTAAATGATAACAAAACTTTAAAAGTTTTTTTTTAATTTTAAGAAATAAAATAAAATATTATAATTTCAAAGAAAATGAAAAAAAAAAAAAAAAACGATAGCTCTTCATGCGCACTGCCAACTAATCTTGCAAAATTTATGTTGTCTCCCGATAACATCCTTTAGGTTAACCCTTTTCCGTTAGCCTTAAGTCTTCCTATGACCCTTAACCCAGGACTCGTTAAATTTTGCACTTTGGTTTTATATTTTATGGAAAATTATTTAAATTAAAAAAAAAAAAAAATTATTTAGTTAAAAAAAATTATAATAAGCTTTTATTTGGATATGTTTTTTGTTCGTTAGTGTTATGAATATAGTGGTGATTTGATCATAAACGTGTGTGATAATTTATATACAATATACATATATGTTGATCGTTAATTTGGAAATGAGATCATTAAAGCTATTCCCTTGATCTACCATCAGGTCAAATTGGATATTTCTATATATGTTAATATTTGAAATCGTTGAAACATTCAATATATATATATATATATACTGTTTTGGTATGTAGTATATACATATGTAAATTATTTGTTGAATATATTATTTTGTAAATTTTCACGATATATTTCTGTACGAATATTCACTGAGGCAAATTTTGAAGATGGACAACATGGTTCGTTAAAAATTGAATTCATTTATTTATTCGAGCATTAAATTCATTTGGAATGAGTTATATTTGTTAGTTTTATTTTTTTTTATGAGATGGTAATATGAATTTTCATGTTTTAATTTTTAAAATATTGAGTACATAAAAAAAAAAAAAAAAAAAAAAACGATAAGTTATATTTGGTTTTTGTTTTTTTTTGATAAATTATTTAAACAAATTTATTGTCAATAATAAAATACATCTAGTATTTTAAAAATATTTTTCATGGTATTTTCTGTATATGTAGATAAAACATTGTTTTTTTTTATAAAATAAAAAAATTATTATAAAACTAATTAGTCAACTATTATAAAATTTTAATATATAGGTATATTTGCATTTTATCTGAAATTTTTTCATCTTACATTTTTCATAACATGAATTATTAAGTATAAATTAAATTTTAAAATTATATACATAAATAATGATCCATTTCTTTTTTTTTTTATTTAAACAAAGCTGAAATAATTTCTCCTACAATATTCATATTTATTGATTTTTTTAAATTCTAGACAATATGAGATTAAACATAAAAATTCAGATATAAATTTATATTTCATCCATATAAAGATAAGAGAAAAAAAAAAAAAATTTAACTGTGTCATAAAAAAGTAAAATAAAATGAAATAAAATTCAATCTTTACTGTATGAAAAAAAAAAGCATAACAAAAAAAATTCTATATAATTTCAGAAAAATTTTCATCTCAATTTGAATTGATTTTACATTTTTTCATCAATCACATTTGAAAACATTGATAGACTTTTTCAATTCTCTGGTTCGTTTATTATTATTATCATTGCTATATTTTTTTTCATTATTGAATGTAGATGTCGTCACGATTCGACTGATCGTTCGATTCCATTAGCCAAGTCGATTGTTTGAGGTAGCGATTTTTTGATAATTCGACTAATGTACTGTAGTGGGTGAGAATAGTGAAATGTTCATAGGATTGGGACCGATTGGAATTGCTATATCCCACAGGAGTAGATAAGACCGTTGAAATATCGACAGGAGCCGAAGGGTGTGTGTATATATATATTTATATATTTAGAGGGTGAGATAATCTTCTTGCCGTGGGGCTCAACCAGTCAAGAATAATTGCTTTTAGCTCATTCACCAATAAATATATTTACTTATTATAAGAAAAAATATAAAATAATAATAATAAATATTATAAATTAATAAATATAGATAATATAAAATTTTTCGGTCATAGTTTTTGCAGCTAATAAATTTTATTTTATTTTAAAAATGTCTGACCAATATTGATTCATACTACTGAAATTGTATATTTTTTTTTTTGCAGAGAGTTTATTAATTGATTTATTTGTATTGTCAAATTTTTTTGTTATGATAGTCTAAATTGTAAATAGATAAATAGTCAGGTGTATAGTCAAATGTATTTATACAGAATTTTCGTATTTTTTTTTTTACCAAGTTTTGTTGTTATTTTATGTCGTCATGTGTTGAAATATATTCGAATTAAATACAACTGGTAAACAACATATTTTTGCAAACACGATTACAATGATTGTTGTCATCACGGCAATCACAATGTCATAGAAAATAACATGATGATAAAGAACTTTTTGTTTATATTTTTTTTTTTTTTTTATCAAATTTTATTAACGTTAATTAAATTAAATAATAGCATAATATAATAACAAACAATACACAATTTTATTGTGTACACAATAGCATGTATAATGAAAAAAAAAAAAATTAATTTTAAAAATATCTGATAAATAATATTGTACACAATTGATCGGAAACAATTACGTAATTTTTTTTTTTTTTTTTTTTTAATTTAATTAACATCACATAATGGTTTGCTTGATTGTCTTGTTATCAATAAATTTATACATAATTATTAATGAACATATTTATGTAATATTTAAAATCAATATAATTTAAAATGAAGCAATTTATAGTTTGAGTTTATATAACATAAAACAATTATTGTATTTAGATAATCGATAACTTGAATATTGGTTAGTGATTGTTGTATCCTACTAATAAAAAGACAAATGAGTGTTTTTATTTATCTTTTTCGTATTGTTGTTATTATTATTATTATTATTTTTTTTTTCATATGATATTCTTCCTGAGGTCTGATGACTCGTATAAAAAAAAAAAATACAGAGTTTAAACGAGCAGGCATTCGTGTACTGCACAAGCCAACATTAACGAGTTCAAAAAAAAAAAGAAAAAAAAAAAAATAATAAAAAAATGTGCGAGGTTTGCGGTTTTTTAGTCTACTATTAAAATCCCCAATATACAGTTATATCATGATATAACAAACGATTTTATTGATTAAACTCCGTTGGTATATTGCATGACAGAATTGGTAAAGAAATGGTTTTATTGGTGTACATTGAAGAAGAAGCTATTTCCTGTAATTGCTTTAGACAAATTGTCAGACGAATCATGTATTATTCAAAAAAATATAACAATTAATTTTTGTATTTATTTTAACTTTAAATGATTCAGTTGAAAATTGTTTTTTATTTATTTATTTTAAGTTTTTTTAAAAAAATATTGAGTTGGGTATAATAATTATTTATATTTATACTCATCTTGTATTTATGTTTTAAAATATCACGAAACGGTGTACAGAGGGTTGTACAATTTCCATGAAAATTTTGTTTGAAAATTTAAGTTAAAAAAAAAAAAGGAAAAAAAATATATTGGGTATATAAAAATATATTTTTTTTTTTTCATTATTATTTGTAAATATTTATTATAATATTTTTAATACTATATATAAATGAATAAAAATAAAGTTTAATTTTCCTTAAGAAATTACTTTATTCAATGTTATTTCAGTTGTTAAACAAATGTCTTATTCACTTCCGCTTCATGTGATTGAGCGTATAATTCGATTTAGTTGTCGTGTCACCACGTATTTCCTGGCATTTTGCCAAACAATTCTTGTAACTGTAGGTTTTTTTTTGATAGTTGGTACAATACTTCTTCGGTTGAATTCCTATATTGCTACAGTGTTCTGCTTGATACTTAAATTTTCCGAAAAAAAAAAATAAAATACAAGAACTCAAGAGCCTTTTTTTTTTTTACTTAATAAACATGAGTTTTAAATACTTATATTGAATTTAAACGACTTGATTAATTGTTTAAGGTATTGAACAATGTTTTAAATAAATAATGTAATTTTAAAATTATTTTTTTAGTAAAATACAAATTATTTACCTTTCATATTAAACAGAAATATATGTTAGTATTTTATTTACTATTTCTTTTACTGATGAAAGTCAAAATTTAAAAAGCCATTAGCAATATTACTTTTTAAACTTTTAATAACAATTTTAATAATTGAAATATTTTATAGTTGTTTATTTTTTAATATAAAAATAATAATTATTATTTCCGTAATATTTACATGAAAAATTTATATTTAAATTTCTCAATTTATATTTGTTTTAAATGACGTAGATTTTTTTAAAAATACTAATAATGATATCATACTTTATATAGAGCAAGTGTTTTGAAGAAAATTTTAGTCACTGAATTTTATAGAAAAATAAAAATGATTGATGATAATAAAAAATAGAAAATACTTTAGAAATTTGTGGCAATTTTTTCTTCATTTATTTTTTCTCAATAAAATTAATCCAAGATAAAAATGAATAAATAAATAGAGATAAAAGAAAAAAAAGAATACATAGTGTTTATTAAAGAAGTAAACTTAGGTTGAAATAAAGCCCTTGTGGATTTTCTATCTCTATGATTGTTGTACTGTTGTGGTCTGTGGGTTAATCCAAGCAATAGGACTCAAGCAATTGCAATGTTTATGGTTTAACCCAGTAAAATTCACTACACTAGCTAATTGTCCATTGCCAAGATTAGATATAAAAGTTAATTATAAAGATCATGATTGGTTGAAATACCCAAGAGTACTGTTTTACTTTTACCTATCAAGTTTATGTTGTAAATTCACCATGTAAACTTGGGAAAGAAAAAAAATTAAAGAAAAAAAATATATATATATTTATATATTCATGGTAACAATGGTTTTAAAAATTTCCATCGACAAAGTTAAACTCATAAATTTGAATCGCTACTTGAAGAATTTGTTATTCTATTGGCGATTCAATATGAATGAGAATTGTACGAGGATTAATTGTCAAACCTTGACTGAATATTTTTACAATTTTCTACGTGATTTTAAGAATTTTAATCATTTTAATTTTTTATAAACGTAGAAGAAATTTTAATCTTGTGCAGCTTTTTATTTTTTCATTATATAAAGAAAATTAAAATGTTGAATTAACAGGTAGAAATGTATTTTCGATTTTATTGTAAATGTTTTTTTTATATCCAAATGAATATTTTATAATTTGCATCTATAAAATTGTGTGATTATCAATTTTTATTCATACAAATTTTGTAATTTTTTATTCTTCTGATTATCGAGAATTATTAGTTAAATATGAATACGAAAAATTTTATGAAATATGGTTTTTAGTTTTTACAATCAGTTGTAATTATTTTACCAATATTCTTTGATTTACTGAATATATTATAAAATACTTTGGATTTATTTAAACTGAATGTAAGCTTTCACAAATATGTCACACTGATTTTTTGATAAATAGAATATCTAAGAAATATTTAAATTATTAAAAATAATATTTAATATCGTCTTATTGGCTTGATGAAGCTTTTAAAATCAATGAATATTTTAAGATATTAAAAATAAAATATATGAAATATGTTTAATATTTAATGAATTTTAAGAGTACTGAATTTCAAATTTGAATAATTTTATGTCCAGCTTTGTTATTTTGATAAAAAATTTGACTGCTTTACGATATCAAGGCTTATACAGGTCAAATATAAAAATTAAAAACTAAATTATTCAGATTATTTCTTTAAATTTTATCTTGAATTCAGGTCATCTAAATTTAAGTACATATAGTTAAAAAAATAATATTAAATTGAAATACAAAAATCAATATAAAATTTAAATCAATTAAATTAGAAAAATAAATAAAATATATGATAATAACACTGGGAGACAATTATATATAATATATTCTATGTACTTTAATGCACAATATATTCACCACTCTGTTTAAAGTATTTCAAATGAATTGGTATAGAGTTTTCATGCCAAGTAGTGTCACCCAACGTTATGTCAGCCATGAAATTAACTACTGAAAACAATACACTCAAATGATAAGCTCAATGAACAAAAACAATGGAAATAAAAAAAAAAAAAAAAAACAAACGTTTCTATTAATTAAAAAAATGCACAATGAATTAAAAAAAAATACATGACCTAAATTATTATATTTTGTGTCAATAAATATATTTTTATGTGAAGAAAAAGATGATTTTAATAAAATAATAAGAAAATTTAATTTAATATAAAATATAAAAATCGAAATTGTAATATAGTTTTAGAAAAATAAATAATTTTTAAGATTATAATTTTATTTTTTTCTATTATTTTCAGTATATATATATTTGTGGAAATTAATTTACTTCAAGACATTTCTTATTATGAAATTTAAATTATCAAAACTTTTTTAAATTACTCTTTGAACTAATATCTACAAAATTTTGAATTTTTCACAGCTTTTCATGCAAGTTACTTCGAATGATCAATTTATTTTCAAGTAAAAACAAAAAAAAAAGAAAAAACAAGAAAAATTATCTCTTATGAAGGTGAGGTATTTTTATTTCTTCAAGAAACCTGGTTAATCAAAAATTTAAATATGCATTTTTTCTTCCGTAATATAACTTTTTTCTTTATTTTCTTCATTCGTCAGCTCTATTGCATACCAACGTTATTAAAAATATTTAAAAAAAAAATAAAAATCTACTTGCTTATCCCTGGATTCCGAGGCTTTTATTTTTTGACCATTGGGATGTTAATGAGCTAGAACAGTAATATGCCCAACTAATCTACCCATGCAATTATTTTTTCTTCATGTTCATTTCATAAAAAAAATAATATTATAATCTATATTTTCTATTTTTTTATATAAAAATAATAATAGTTGAATATAAAATTAACTGTTTATTTTACTGATGTTAATATAAAATAGAAATATTTTATAAACAAAAGATTTATTATTTTTAGCTCATTATTAATGAGTTATTCTTTCAGTTAAAATAATTAAACATTCCATAATTATTGTATGATTATTTTTGTTTTTGTTAAAATTATTAAAAAAATAAAAATCATAAAACATACATGAAGAAGAAGACTATAAATGGCCTGAAGGCTTAGAGCTTTTCCGCAATACTGTAGGTGCACAGTATGAAAAGAAAAAAACACAAAGGGTGCTTATCAAGACTGTTGTTCTTACTCTTCAGTTACGCTTATATTTTTTTTTTTATTTTCTTATTTTACCCTTTTTATAGTTAACTCTGATTATTTGTTTTTTTTTTGTTGAAAATTTTAAATTTTTTATTTGTATTTGTTGTTTTTACAAAAATGTCTTTTTATATTGAGGCTACTTGTACAACAATCTACGTTCAATGTATTCACAGAAAAGTAGTTTTATCTTATCATTTCATTTTTATTTAATTTTTTTTTTTTTATTTTTCTCATTCACGCAAGAACGAAGATATTTTTGTTCAATCGGCTCTTTTTTTTTTTTTTTTTTATTCTATTCTCTTGAATTTGCCACCCACTACTGTACTGTTTTTTTTTTTTCTCTTATATATATATATATCCTTTTTTTTTTTTTATTTCCTTCCTATTTCACTTGTCGACGATTGAGTTTCTTTAGACCGTTGGTTTCTGGCTCGCACGGATGTACTTATCCCTATACTTGAGACGAAACGGTATTTCAGTGTTCAACTCATTCCAAATTTCGTTGTGCTGGAAACAAGTGAATCTTGGTGAAGATTCTCTATATACTTGCACAGTGATAATCGAATATATTGTACTTGCCAAAATAGACATTTTAAATTTTTTTTATTTCTTTTTTTTAAGTTATAAAAATTTTGTGAATATTATACCAAATTTTTTTTTAGAAATATGTGAAATGAAAAAATAAAAAAAATGACCTCATTTAGTTTATAGGTTGATATAAAATTAATGCTTTTAAGTAGTCGCTGGGATTATTGTATGAATTAAGTTTATCGATGATTTAATAATGTTAGAATGTATTCAGAAAATAGATATTGAATTTTTTTTCTAATACTAATTTCATATTCCTCAATCTTTCGTACATATACTTAATAATTAATGGATAATAGTTTTGGTTTTTGGGAATTAAAGTTGGTTAAATCAAATTATAAAGAGTCATTCGATATCCTGTCATCGAAAAACTTAATTTATAATATTAACTTGAAAAAATAGGAAATTAATAATTCAATGTTTTTATATAAAAAAGAATATTATGACCCAAATAAAATTTTAAAATAATGAAAAAGTTTTCATTTCTAATAATTTGAAATAATTGTACTATCGTGATCATAAATATATAATTCATTCAATATCATGATATTCATTAATATTTTGTCATAAGTAAACACACTTATTAGAAATTATGTAGATGATTAAAGTATTTTTTCCTTATTTTTTATTTTATATTTTCCATATATTTTTTATTCATACCATTTACATTTTTTAAATATACTTCAGTAATTTGAGTGGTACGGACAAGAACTTTCCTATAAGAAGTCTCAAAACTTGAAAGCTATTTGATAGAATTTCAAAAGATGAAAATTGCAAAAAGTCTTATTATTAATCCAGTACGATAACTACAAAAATTATCCAAATGGTTATATAAATTTGCAACCAACATTTAAAGGAGTAGGAAAAAAAAATAAAAAATATCAACAAAAAAGTATAAATAAATTAACTTTTGAATTTTTAAAATCATGAAAGCATGTTAAGCTTTAAAAGTCAAAACAATAAAAGAAAAATAATATAAAAAATAAATAAGAATACTTTTGTTGAAGGAAACAAATAAAAAAACAAAAAATTAATATAGACAGTTGAAAAAAAGCTCACCTGACATTGATAACGTAGTGTGAAATTGGATTGTTGTGGGAATTGTCACTTGGTGCCCACGATATCGTCACGGACCTGGATGTAAAATTAGTAGCGATTGGACGTCCCGGTGGATCTGGCACATCTAAAACAAAAACCCAAAATGAAAAAAAAAAAATAACATTAAAGAAATATTGAATAAAATTTTGTGCACAAGTAATAAATTTATGTTAAAAAAAAAAAAAAATTAAAAACCACTTTACACTGTTATATATCATTTGTATTAAATATTTAACAATGATATGTTATTCATTGAATCATTAGAATTTCAATTTAACTCAACAACTGCAGTGTGATAATTTTTTAATTTTTATTCTTGGATTTAATGTTGATATAGTCATTGGATCTGAGCCTTGAGAGAGAGAAAATCATGCAAGCTTTATACATTAAAGCTTTCCCACGCACGTCTGCTGGATATTCCCACAGTCAAAATTCAGGATTATATATTTAACATAAAATTCAAAATAGCTTGGTCAGTCAGGTCATAATGAAAAATAAATTAATAAAAAAAAAAAAAAAAAAAAAGTTTTATTCTTTATTAACTTTTTTATAATTTCGATGAAAAATAATTTTTTTTTATGTAATTCGTATTTAAAATAAATGTGATTTCATACTAATATCAGTCTATATAATTAATAAATTAATTACTGGAATTTATTGATTTGATTTTTCTTGTTTTTTTTTTTTATCAGAAAATAAGAATTTTAAAGTTTTTTGCTATGATAAATAATATTAATTATTGACATCAAAATAAAAACTAGATTAACATCCAAATAATAGCTGAAACATCTTTCAAGAATATAAAAAATAAATAAAAAAATTAAGATAAAAAAGCTTTGAATATAATATATGTTCAAGCTTCAAGAGTGATTGATGCTTAATATGACTACAGTGGCTGACAAATTGTTAATTTGGTCATAGTGCATGATATGTCTACAGAACATACATTGACCGATCGATGTGCACTTTGACTATATGACGTGTATACCACACTGACACTTGGGAGAAATCAACAACAAGTTGATCTTACACTCAATAAATCACAAGTGTTATACACAAAACAATTGTCCATTTGACGTCTTAAATGAGCCTGTAATGTAATCATCTAAAATTTATTTATTTATTACAGCATAAAAAAGAAAAAAATACAAAGAATGCATGTCAATTTATTTTAATAATAACTGTGTATATAAATTGTGAGTGCATAAAATTACAAAAGTAAAATTCATGTGATATTTTAATAATAAAATTTGGGTAATAATCATTGTGAATTTAATATATATCTCTCTACTGTTTTTGAAAAGTATAATAATATAAAATGGATGCTGTATAAGATCACAAATGAGAGTAGAAAATGGAAAAGGTTCCCTGGGGTTGTTGGATACCATCATCCTTTGCTGTAGTATTTTGACCTCGAGTACGTTTTGGTCGTTTTCCACATGTACCTGACACTTATGCTATCCTATAGCACTCAACCTCACAACTTGTAAGATATATTTTAGCATGAGGATCCTTGGCAAAAATAAAAAGTACCTCAATTCAAATATTATTATTATTTTTTTCGTTTATTATTTTAAATTTTTTTTCAAAAAGTTATTTTAATTATTAGCTTTATATATATATATTATTATAATATATTCTCAATTATAATAAAAATTTATATTTAATTTTTTTTTTTTTTTAATTTCAGTGTTATTTGATATTTAAAATATAATAATAAAAAAAAATTTATATGTTTAACTTATATTGAATGTACTAATTTTTAAAAATAATATATAATATAAATGAGATTATTATTGAGCTAAAATATGCAATTAAATTTTATTATAATTAAATATTTACCTTGACTCGTGTAGGTATTTATTTTTGTTAATCAAAACTGCGAGAAACTCTCTGATATTTGTTGTCAATATTTATGCAATTTTACTGTTACTATAATTTTGTCTTGTTTCAATTTATTCTGATATGTTTTTGTAATCAGTAATATATCTGTTTGATCTACGATAACTACTGATGAATGTATTCTCTCTCATCACTGATCAACTCATAAGCTGTAACTATTGATAATATTTTAACTATTATTTATATAGTATAATAATTTGTAAATAAATATATATATTTTTTTAAATTGATAACAGTTAAAGTGTTAACAAAGTTTATCAAGTATTTTCAATTGATCTATTTTAAAAAAATATCAGCTTAAATCAACTGTGAGTGTTATACCATGATCGAATTTCTGTCTATCTTTTTTCCAATACTATAATAAGACACCAATGTCGAAAACGATTGGTCGAAAATGTCACAAGATCTTTGTTGAATCCCATGGGTTATTTTGTACCCTTCTGTGTTTTTCAACAGAATCGAAAAATCACAATGGAAAAACGAACGAATGAAAAGAAAAAAAATATATATCTATATATTTACAACAACAAAATGAAAAAAAAATAAAAACGAAAAAAAATGAGATAGATTCACTTCATGACAGCCTATCTGGACTCAGGTGCCGGAGGGCAAATGGCAATCCAAATGCACATCACACAGATAATTTTTCTTTTTTTTTTTCTAATCTCAATTTTTATATATATAAGTATGAAACATGGAAGATTATGTGATTGAATACAGTGTCAGCTACTTTATAAACTTGTGTATTTATTTATTTCAATCAAATAAAATCTCATGTTGTGCGTGATATGAAAGTATCATTCAAATGATTTATTTAATAAATACGTGTTTATCCAAGTGGTCGTATATACAATTTAGCAATGAATTATTCAACAATGAATCATGTCGATGTAGTAAAGTCACTCAACGATGGTTTTTTTTTTTTCCATTTTTTTATATGTATAGATTAAATTACAATAAAATTTTTGAAAATTAAATTATATTTCAATTGAATTTAATCATTTATTTTTGTCAAATCAATTTAATTGAATAAATAATTAAACAATTATTTTTTAAAATTAATATTAATAATATTTATTTAATTATTTAAATTATTTTCATTGGAAATTTTTTTTTTTTATTAAAACTATTAAAGTAAATTTCACTTATTGGATAGTCAATGTAAGTAAGAATAATGTTATCAAGATATTATTGAATATCTATTGAACGAAAAGAAAAGCGGATTACAGAACAAGTGGAAAAGATGCATTTGATGAAAATTGTATTACAGAAAGACAAAAACAAAATTCTATCTATTCAAGAATGATGACTGTCAATATACCTGTTTGCATTTCAAGTATCCAACTATTATGATAAATATAAATATCAATAAGTACATCAATTATATGCACAGAAAATAAACAAGCAAAAATAAAAAACAAAAATGAATAAAGAAATTGAATAGGATATATGTAAAATATCAAAAAAAAAAAAAAAAAAATGATAATAAAAAATAATAAATAAATAAATAAATCAATGAAATAAAAAATTTGTATAAAAGGTACAGCAGTGGAACGCAAATGATGGGAAACGAACAAAATGAAGGAACCAGGAAACGTTGTTTAATTACAATGCAATTGGTGTTAATAATTACTTTAGCACAGACCGTGTTCAACGATGTGTATCGAGTCATCAAATTGGATTGCGCGTTATCTCATCTACAGTTTCCATTCACGTTTCCAAGTGGTCGGGAATGTGACCCATCGTTTTAAAACTTTTTTATTATTATCATTTTTTTGTTTATTTATATAAATATATTTTTCATTTTTTATTTTTATATTCACAATTTTATTTGAAACAATAAACATTTGTTTGCATATATGCTGTTGAAATGTAAATATTTATTAGTTGAAACTAAAAAATAAAATAAAAAATTGTTGATAATAATTGTTGTCAATTAAAATTTATAAAAATAAACAAATAAACAATATTAAAACAAAGTAAATATTTTCTAACACATCATGTTTATACATTTTGTTTTTTTAATTTATTTGTATATCCAATAAATGTTTGTTTGAGTTTATTATTATATATGCTTGAAATGAATAAAAAAATTCAAACAAATTTTTTTTCATCTTATGAATATTATTTTTTTAATTTGATTTTTTTGATGTGGTTGTATAAAATGACAGGCGTACAAACTATGCTGCGATCGATTGCAAATGAAAAAAAAAAAAAAAAAGTCAAAAATAAAAAAGAGGTTTTGGAATGATAACAAACCTCGGTATTGGCTGGTCCAAGCATTGCTTGCTCATGGCGATCCAAGCTGTGACCAACGCATAAATTTTATGGAATGACGAAAAATTCCTAGTTGGCCAAGAGCAAAGACCTCGAGAGAAAACGCGCAGTTGCTAGTATATATATGCAGTACTATAGTATTGTGCCTGGGAGATTCTATGCTATGAACGATTATCGATTTGACTCTCTCTCGAGCACTTTCCGCAATGTTCCCTCAAATGTTCGGTATGACCTAGCTTCTTACTGTCCCAAGACAAGACGCTTCCATTTCATATTTAATAGATTTCTTTCTTTTTTTTTTTTTCATTTTCATTTTTATATTATTTTTCTTCATCTCTCACAACTAACACTGAATTTTTTTCATGACAATTGAGCTAGAAATTATTGGCTGTTCATGTCATGTTAAAAATTCAAGCTTTATCATAATAAATTTATTTAATAACATTTATTATTATTAAAAAAATTGAATCAATATTATTTTATACTTTAATTAATTCATTAAAATCAATGTTATTTTTTGAAATTGAAACTTGATTTTTTTTTTTAATTAAAATTAAAATAATAAAAGAATGAATTTTTTTTGTTTTTTCTTTTTTTTTAATATCAATATCATTTTAATTATATAAAATATTCATTAAAATTTCATTCAATATATTTGTTAGCTTGTTATCATTTTTTAATACCAAGTTTTTTTTTTTTTTGTAACTGTCGAATTTATAGATTTTTATGTAATGAATTTTAGAGATATTTGATATTCATTAAATTAAATATTTTCATTATATAAATTGAATCAAAAAAATATTAAAAAAAAATATATAAAAATTAATAATAGTCATGAAATAGCTTAATAATAATTTTAATAAAATTATTAAAATAATCTATTTTATGAATGTTTAAATTGGTATTTGAAAGATTACGTAGAAATAACACCCAAGAGAAACATTGTAGAAAATTATATTCTGTTTTTGCTTTTCGAAGAATATTCGCTTGTATGGATGTATAAATATATATTACACATTGTAAGCCGAACAACACTTGCATACACTTATACATACATTCACACATATAAATATATATAAATATATAAATATATTTATATGCTCTTGACTTGTATGTCCTATATTTATTGCTACGAAACTCAAAGTCCCAAGAGATGCTTACTTAACAGTGAAAATCTTCAACCCAAAACACTAGTATATTGTCGTTGTGATACGAGATTGCTGTTTAAATTTGTCACTTGTTTTACTTCTCGTATCTTTGTTTATCCTTTTTTTTTTTCAATACCAAGGGAATTATTCAGCATCACATTTGTATAGATTTTTTTTTTATTTATTTTTTTATTATAGTTAAAAAGTTTTTCTTAGTTATATAAAATTTCTTAGATAATTTTTATTATTTTTTTTATTTCTACGATTTTTTTTTTTTTTAAATTATCAATTTATAAATTTTTAAAATTTTTAACTCTGATAATAATTTTAAAAAAATGTAGGTATAAATTAAATAAACATTTGTATTTTAATAATTATGTAATTATTTAATTTTTAATATTATTATTTTCATTATACTTTGTTGTAATTGTATTTGTTGTGTTGTATTTAGTTTTGTTTATGTTGTCATTGAGTAACATAAAGCCTTGTCAAATATTGATACAACGAATTTCATTATTTAATTTTCACAGTAGTCATGTCGTATGCTTGGTCAGACAAAATATATTTGTATGATAATATGTGTATCAATGATATTGTAACCAATCTTTTTGATAAATATTAAATATCCTTGATGTATAATAAATCAGTCATATGTAATATAATATTCATATAAATTATTGTTTTTTATTGAAATATTAATATTAAAATTATACTTGAGCTTGACATAATATGCTAGATTTTAATTATAATTTACTTTTGTAAATTGAAAAGATAAAAAAAAAAACAAATAAAACTAGAGTGGTGCATTTGAATTCGTTGTGAATAACATATATAAAGAGAAAAACAAACTCGTAATCTATCGTTGAAACGTAAAATGTCTGGATAAAGGGCGGTTTTTGAAACGCCCAGAAATAGCTTGGGTAATAAAAAACGTTAAAAGCATTCTCATAGATTTTGGATATAGATGGTTGTGTGTCTTCGATGAGCTAAGAATTGTTTTAAAAATATAACTGTTGTTTATCAAAAAATATCAAATAAAACACTGTAATATTAATAGTCTTATTTTAGTAATTACTATGCAAATATCATGACGTAATAATAATAAATAATAATATATTTGAAACACTAACTAAAGTATTTATCCAGTTGAAATATTTTTAAATTACAATAATTGTTATAATTGAACTTTTTAATTAATATTATGAAAAACTTTTAAGTAATTTCATTATACCAAATCAAGTCTAAAAATAATTAGGCTAAAAAGATTAAAAAATAAAAAAAATATCGTTAAATATAGAGCACAATTTGAGTTAATTCAACTCTTATTATTTATTGAATTTTATTATTATTCACTTATCCTCGACAATATTTTTAAACATCAATAAAAATAAATTGTAATTTTTATATTTTAAAAAATTTTTCATTCAAAGCACAAAGAACGAATGGTTTTTTATTTTTATATATTATACTTATGCATTTATATTTTTATAACTTTATTTTGACATCAGTTTTGTCATAAAGTTGATAGAAAAAAACAGTTTCAACAACTTGAATTATAATGTTTATACTAGCTTGTGCATATAGCTCAAAGAAAATTTAATAAAGTACATATGAAAAGCAGATAGTTATTATAGGGATTTAGATTTAGATTCTCTCGGGCCAGTAAGTTCCATTTGGCTTATCAGTTTTGACCGTTATAGTGAAGAAGATTTGACCCTGAAACTACTGTACTGTAACATGATCTTGGAACATTAGTGCTTGTACTTTATTTACTTTATGTATAACCATCATACTATAAAATTATTATATTTTATCAATTTATAATAATCTCATATAAATTTTAATTATAATATTTTTTTTTTTCAGCTTTATTTTGTTAGTCAATAAAATTCAAGATTATATAGTATTTTGTTTTAAAATTTTTATAAGAAGCTTATGTTTATCTTTTTTTTTACAAATTTAAAAATGTGCTTGCACAACTATTTTTCAATTTTTTTTTTTACAACCATCCGCAATACAAATGAATCTCATCTGGGAAATAGAAATTATTCAACTTCACCGAGTCTACTTTTCTCGGGGATTTGTACAAGATCAAAATAACAATGTAATGAGAATGAAAAAAAAAATAAAAATAAAATATTCTCTTTGTTTTGTATTTTTTATAGAAAAAAAATTCTTAAATGAAAATATAATTGCTATTATTGTGTTAATATATTTTTTTGGATATTAAAAATATGTCTTATTATGTAGATTTTCTTTTATTGAACGATAAAGTTGTTAAGCAACATAGTATATATTTTATAGTATAACTATTGTTATATGAGATGAGATGAGGCGTGAATTACACTTTTGATGTTATTATTTTGTGTCATGAAAAGGTAATTATAATATAAATTTTAATATATCTGTAGCATGCAATGTTTTTCTTAGCATATAAATAATACTGTAATAATAATTATTATGTTTATTATTTATTATTTTTTTTTATAAAAATAATTATCGTAATAATGGCATGACTGCATTTGCAGAAATAATGTTTTTGGTTAGATATACTCGTCAATAGCATGATGTACAAACAAAAAAGAGAATAAAAATTTGAAAATATTATTAATAAAACAAAAAAAAAAATAAATAAAAAAATAATAACATTAAATAATAATGGTAAATAATGTTTTTCATTTTTAAATTTATATTAGTTTTTTTATTTTCAGTTGTTCTATACCGAAATTTTACAATTTTATAGTTGAATATTTTATGGATACATTTTTAGAAAATACATGAGATTGGTGGATAAATTTATTTTATTTAATAAATTAAAAATGTCTATAAAAATGTCACTCAGTTTTTGACCTAAATGAGTTGTTTAATTATTCTGACTTCAATCTATTGATATATTTTTGTTGGACATATCGGACAAGGGACAATTTAACAAATTGTTATATTTTATTTTTACGTCAAATTTACGTCGCAAATTCTAATTTAAGTTTTTTTTAGCTGATGTAATTTATGAAAGCAAAAAATCACATCCGATCATCGATAGACGACATGGCCGCGCGTGTTAAGGCCCGTAGTTGTAATCTGAACGATCCGAGTTCGCGTCCCGCTAGTGGTTAGGTAATTTAAGTTATGTTAGGTAAATAAAATCTTATCATTCAACCTGTTTCATCATTAACATTGCTATAGTAAATTAGTTAGCCGATTTACAAAACATCAAATAATAAAAATTAATTTTTTTTTAGAATTACTTGATCCGTTTCAGATCAGGAATCCTGTTCCATTCCTGATCCGATTCTGATCAGAATCCTAAAAAAAAGCGTTACATTCTGATCCGTTCCTGAACAGGATTCCTGATCCATTCCTGTTCAGGTATCCTGGCTCTAACCCTACAATCTGGCCAGGTTTCCTGATACGGTTCTGATCAGAATCCTAAAAAAGAACGTTACATTCTGATCCGTTCCTGAACAGGATTCCTGATCCGGTTCTGATTTGAAATCAGGTTCCCTGATCCGGTTCTGATCAGAACCTTAACTAAATTTCCACTCGGGTAATTTCAGTTATAAAAATATTTTAAAATCGTGAAAAAATTATAGAATTATAGAAAAAAAAGGGTGAGCCAATTGAATTTTTTAATTTATTTTAAAGCTTTAAGTTGTATAAAAAATTTATTAAATCTTAGTTAACAAAATAAATGAGTTTATTTGAAAATTATGTACTTGAAAAATAAAAAAAAATAAAAAATACATTATTGTTGATATAGTTCATTAAATAGAATTTTTTTTTTCATTTATTTAAATTTAAAATTTATACACAAATTTTAATTGTCTATAAATTTAGTTAATATAAATAGATATATATATATATTTATTTATTATTATTTATAAATTATAAAAATTAAAATAAATATTTTGCTTTAATCTGTTAAGCGTATACTGAATTTTATAATCGTTTCTGTTTAATGAGTTTTCTCGCGTTCACACCGAGTTTTGTAAAATGCTTGGTTCTTTGTTTCAAAGTTTTGTGATGATCTTACCTTCCAACTTTATTTTTTCCGACTTTTTCTTGCTTCGAGACGATAAATTATATTTAAATACCAGATTCAAAGTACTCATTACTCCGAAAAATACGGGATACTTTAATTTTATTTTTTTCCACTAATTAATTGTCATTTTATTTTTTTTGTCTATTTGCAATTTTATGTTAATTGTGAAAATCAACTATTGTATTCAATATTTTTTGTATTTATTTATTTATATGGCCATTTATAACAATAACACCAACTCATTCATACACAGTTCATGCTGTTTAAATTTTTTATTAAGTGCTAAAATATACATTGCATTTAATTATGAATGACAATTAAAGTTATCATTTCAATTTCATTCTATTTTCCTTTTTTTTTTTTGTTTTGGTCAGCATTCTATTGTTATATATTTTTTCACAAACGAGTTGAGAAAATATATATATAAAAAGTTGAAATCGAAAGTACAGCATAACACTTTTTTAAAACTTTTTCAATTTTTTTTTTTCGTTTATTTTCTTTTTTTTACTTTGTTAATCAATGTTAAATTTAATATTATAATAATATGCTTGAAAAACTTTTAAACAATATACAAATAAATTTTTTCATTCGATTTATTTTAATACCATTAAAAAGTCAATTTAAAATTTTTTATATCTCGTTATATATATTAAATTATGTATGCATAAAATATTACAGATTGATAAATTTATGTTAACATGAAAAAACATTTTCAATTATTTTTATTATTAGCCAATAGTTTAGCTGCTTGTTATTTGAAATAACTTGAAAATTCAAAATTTTCTTGTAACAGTGTTTTACAAAACTGCAAATAACTTTATTTTTTATTTTTAATCAATACCTGCATATTAAAGTATAGTTTAAAATCTAGATATTATTATATTTTTTTTGTTGAATATTTATGTTTGAAGGGTTAATTAAATTGCTTTTTTATTTTAATATAAAGCTCTTTAATATGATTTTATTATTCTTTTTTTTAAAAAAAAGGTAGACATCATTAAAATCATATAAATATTGTTATAAGCTGACAGTTAACTGCCAAGTTGTTAATTACAAACTGGTAATATATCAATTTGACCAAATCTGAAAACAAAAGCACCTAAGGGGGGTAATCATAATTAATGGTCATATAAAGTAAGTAAAAGCGGAACTAACTAATTGGCAAGACACACCCAGAGTATTTTTTACTGTTATTATGTGAGTATTTTCAAAGCAGTAAAATAAAATACATTATTTATATTGAAAATTTGTAATTATGATTATAAAAGTTTTAAATTTTAATAAAATTTTTTATTAAAAAATATTTAATAATAAGTAATTATTTATTTAAATGATTGTTATTTATTTTAAAAACTTGTATATTAGTATAAAATTGTTGGCAACTATATTATTTTATATAAATGAAAATATTTTCTCAGAGTAGTTGATGAAAATTATGATGGAAATTTGAATATAATTTCATTTAAAATACGAAGCTGAAATAGAAATAGAAAACCAAAGTCATTAGGTGCAATATAGAGTTGTCTTGTTACAAGAGTATTCGTGATGAATTTAAGCAGATATGTATTATGATATTTGACCAAGATACCCTGACGAAAATAGCCTTATTTATTATTAATTTTTTTTTAATCAGAAATAATGGATTTTCATATTAATGATTTGATAATAATAAAATAATTAATAATTTTTTTGTTATATAAATTATTCGTTTTATAAATAGAAACAAAAAATGGATTAATATTATATGACTATCGAAAACTTATATGAAAGTTTAATTTTTTCTTTTTATACTGAAAAATATCGACATTTATTATTAATTTGGGGCACTTGGATATTTTTTATGCAAACTGGAATAATTTATTTTTGTCAATTGCCGGATGTTAAGTATTTTTGGAAGGGTTTTGTACAAAAACTTTACAATTTATTATTGTTATCTCAATCTGATTGACAAATATAATAATAAAAAGTCTGCAGTATACATTTTTAAAATATTTTTAACGAAGGATATTTTTAAAATATATACTTTTATAGTTCATATAAAAAATATTTATATATGCATTAAAAATTTTAATAATATTATCTATTATTTTTCTTTTGTTATTATTTTTTTTGCTAAACAAATAAATGATTATTTCTGTTTAATATTTTGTTTAAGTCCAGTCGTCCACTGAAGCTGATGTTCAAACTTACACATTTGTACGTATGTACAATGTATACTTTGGTCCAACAAGCTGCAGGATTGTTTCCCATAGTGTAACGATCCTCAGGGAGTAATTGCAGGGTCGTTTTAGTTGAGTCAGCGTGGGGGAATGAGACAAAGAAATATGACATATACATATATATAAGCTTACTGTGGTGGCCACCCAATGTGCAGAACCGCGAGAGAGCCATCTATATTCAACCTAACCCCGTAAATTTTCGAATATTTTCCGCCCCAAAGTAAATCAAGTACCACGCCCGTTTGTGCACCGTATGCAGAAAACCCGCGTTGCTTCCGCAAATTCACTCTCTTTTATACTCACACGCAAAAAATAAAAAAAACCTTATTTTTATCACTAATACCAAGAGTGAAAAGAATAAAATTAAAAAAAAAAAAAACAATAAAAATATATTATAGATTCACCAAGAATTTGCAATACGATAATATTGTTCAGATATAAGCTCAATTTTGTATTTCGATTTCTAAGCCAATTTTCAACCGCACATTTACAGTAATGTCTGGTTGTATGAATTTTCCAATCAGGAAGTTGATTGTAAAAATTGCATTTAATATTTTTTTTTTTTCTTTTAATTTTATTCTAACAATACAAAATAGTTAAATATATATTTGAATGGCAATCATAGTGACCAAGGTAAAAATGAGATAAAGTTGATCTAATAATATATATAAATATATGAATAATAAAAAATACAATTTATTTTCACTTGACTATTTTTTTAAGTTTTGTACGCGTTTGCAAAATCAGCTTATTCGTGAATCGTGATTCAACAACTTTAAATTTTTTGTAAGAAATCGATTGACCTATTTTTTTTGTAGATGAACTGTATATCTGTATATTTACTCTTGATGTTAAATGAAAAAAAAATCGGTATCGATAATATATTTAAATGTTATATTTATTAAAATGAAGAAATTTAAAATTGCTTGTACTATAATTGAGTATAGCCATCATGGGGTTATATAAAACTGAAAATATAAATCAAATAAATAAATTTTTTTTTGAGTATGAATAAATTTATTTGTATTAATTTTTTATTTATTTTTTTTACTACGAAATTAAAAGAAAAAAAAAATCAATCAAATTATAAAGTTTGCAAGTGTATAGATGTTTTAATCAAATAGTTGATGTTTCATAGATTTTGTATGTATATTTGTTTATTTTCAAAATAAATAACGATGCAAGTTTTTTCATATAGAATACAATATTGATTTATATAGACAAATATTCAATCTATAATTAATGAGTAAACTACATGATCAGAAAATATAATGATTGAACTTGATATATCATTGAAAATTTTCAAGTTGAGATAAATATTTACTTCTTGAAAACGATAAACTTTTTATTTATTTATTTAAGTTTGTATTTATATTTATTTTCAAGAAACTTACTCTTCGATTGTTCAACTATTTACCATTTATACTATCATCATTTTTAAAACAAAATTCCAACACAAAATGTAATATATATTATTTTCACTTTAGATTGGCTGACTATTCAATGTTTACACTACTTAAACATTAAATAATTTATGATTAATTTTCATAAGAAATTTATTCTGTTATTTTTTAAAAACTTTTATTGGACTTTTTCTCATCTTCAATTTACCTCCTTCCCATCACAGGACTAATATAAAACATTTTTACTTTTAGATTGGCTGACTATTTAATTTTCATACTACTTATATTTTGAATGATTTATAATTAATTATTTCAAGGCATTTAAATTTCATATTGTTTTTGGTTTTATCATTTCTTTTAGCTCTTTTTCCTTAATCACTGTCGAATAACCACATAATCATTTTCTATTATGAAAAAAATATCATAGACAATATATTTCAATTTCATTCTATGTTTTTAATGTACTTCAGACCATAGAGATGAAAGATAACAGTATATCCAAAATTTAAATTCATTTTGTTATGCTATAAATGAAAGTATCTATTTAGATTATTCCATAAAGATAAATATCTGAATAAAAATTATCGTTAAAATAAATATAATAATAAAAAAATTTTATTGATTTTTTTAATTATTATTTTAAATAACTCTGTGAAATATATAATTTATAATACATTATTTCATTTTTTTTTAATATATATTTTGGGGATAAAAATATCATTTATAATAGGATTGAATTATTAATGACATGCATTGAGTAAAACAATAAATTCCAGAAAAGACGGCAACCTTTGAATTTTTTAAATGTATAATACAAGTTCACTATTTCAAAATTCAAAAGAATCATATATATAAAAACTGTCAATATATATATATGTATATGATTTATATGTAAGAATATATTTAAGATATTTTTTTGATGTATTAGTATATGTGTATAATTTTTTTTATTTTTCCTAAAGAAAAATATGTATTATTTATACAAAGCCAAAAGACGAATAATGCATCTAGATGCCACACTTGCTTTTTATATCTGATTTTGGCTGGTAAATATTTCCACTGGCATCGAGCCATTTACCCATCATTATAATTATTCGTATATTTTTATATACATTGTTGACATCATTTTTGATATTTTTTTTCTGCTAAACAACTGTCATGTTATGTTTTGTTGAAAATCATTATTATGAGCACGATGTATGTATATATATTTTCTTTTTCATTTTTTGAATGATGATATTTATGCATTTATGAAATTCTAAAATTTTTAACAATTGCTTAAGTGAATTGAATAACAAAAAAAAAAGTAAAAATAAAATAAAAACCTCTAAAGTTTGAATCCAGCCAAGTTTTGAGTTTTATCAACATATACACTCAATGAACTTATTACAAAATATACACAAACTTGTGTATAATACTATTTCACCACCGATACAACCTCATTGCATCAAACTATATCAAAAGTTGAGTGTATCAAATAAGAAACTAATCAAAAGTATTGAGTTGCTGATAATAACCTTGTCTATAAATTTATTCATTTTATAAATAAACAAAGTTAAAATTGCTTATTTAAAAAAAGAAAAAAATTATTTTATTTTTAATTGATTCATCATTCAAACTAGGAGGATCAACCGCAATGAAATTTTTAATTTAACTTAGAAAGAATTAATTGACTGAAGACTTAAATTATTGATTATCGTATAATTAAAAATATATTCATTATCTTATCATAAATTTTAATTAACAGAAAAAATGAAATTTCGTTGATTTTGCAATAAACCGTTTTAGACTTCCAGTTTACCAAAAATCATTAACTTTGTAGAACTAAGATTATTCTAAAATAAAAAATTTCAATCAAAATAATATAAAATTGCATCAATTTTATTATTAACATATTATTCCCATAAAACTTTGATAAATCAGTATACATATAATATCAAATGTTTTTATTTTTGTTTTTATTTTTTTTTTAACACAAAAAGTTTTAGTTCACTGTCAATCGTAAAAGTTGGGGAAAAATGTTTCTGCGTGCAGGGTCAATATCAGTAACCATTACGATAGTTTGATGAAACAAAAAACTTTTTTGCAAGGTATCTTGAAGCCAAGTTAGTAAACCGAATTTTATACGAAAAAGAAAAAAAAACAAGAAAAAAAAAAAAAAAAAACAAACCTGGCCAACTTTTTTTATTTGAAGTTTGAATTCAAGTCATCTATCGAATGGACATATCTTGGTATACATTCCTATCAGTAGCTATATATTTATCTATGAACTTTGTGCTCACGAAGAAATCGTTTGAAACATTTTCTACTAGTAATATTCGAAAAATGTACATTACGAAAACTTGAAGAAATGAAATACATTGATCTTAAGAATATATATAGAATATTCTCCAACTATTGCCAATCTACTATACTATAAAGTTGTTTATCCGTTTTTTTTTTTCCTCGTTTATATACACAGTAGTATATACTGTTGAGAAATAATTGAGGTCACGAATCTTTCAATTATTTATAATTTCTATTATTTTTTTTCTACAAATATACATGTAAATTGCCTCATAAAATAAAAGCACAAATAAATATACTATTTAATTCAAAGGAAAAAAAAAAAAACATCTGAACAATTATTTTAAATAGTTAAAATAAATACACAGCAATTAAAATTTCAATTAAATATAGTCTTCAAAAAAAAAAAAAAAAACATAGAGTATAAATAAATATTAAATATATTTTTTTTGCTTTAAAAAGTTAAAGGTACAAACATGTTCATAATACCATAAAGTTATTCGTCAACCTCAAGTATATTATTTTCATGTAAATAAGCAACATTTTAAGTTGAAAAAATTTTTTAATTTTTTAAATAATAATAATAATTATTATTATATGAGGTTAAGTTATAAAATGCATATTCCGTGAAAAAAAGCCTTTTAACATTTTCTCTGGTTCGACGACAAAATTGAGTTGGCGGATAAATATCATGCGAGAGAACACATATTACCATGGACAAGTACACTGTGTGCATTCAACTATTTTTTATTATGGTCACTTTCCAAGCCAACTTACTGTCTTTCGTTAGTCGCTTCGTTGAACTCGACTATACTTTGTGCAATATAGTTATTTTTTATATATATGTGTGTGTGTGTTTTGTTATATTCATATGTATTTGTCAATGTATATATAATACTACAGTGCAAGCACACTCTTTTCAGGCGTTAATTTTTATTTCATCCTGATTTTTTTGAGCTTTGTAAGCGCAAGCATTTTTTATTTAATATTTTTCGACATGCGCGAAAATTTTTTTTTTTTTTCTCAAAACATGCTTGTGTAGATTGTTTAATTTTTTACATTAATAAACTTTTCAAATAATTTTCGTGATTCATGTAAAATTTTGCTGAATCATCGTACGATTATAAAATTTTAATTTATATTTTTTTTTTTATGATACTTAATTTACGAGCAAAAAATGTAATTAAAAATTAATATTTTTTTTATTTGTATGTATATTTTAAAATAAAAATTAACTTTTATATGGATTTTATTTTAATATATTTTACATATATATAAAAAAAGTTTTAAAATTTTATTCAAATATTACAATAGTGAATAAATTTAATGAAAAAAAAATAGTTGATTTTTTTGAGAAATAAATAAGTATATAAATAAATAAAAAAACCGATTTAAACTTTGATATTTGGAGGAAAAAATTTAGTCATAGTTTGGTTTTGGAATAAAAGTGGGATAAAAAATATACCAACATATAGAGTTGGACTTTGAATATACAAAAATGTAAATGCCAGCAGCTGTCGCTAAGCACCTATACCCCAGTTATTTTTTGAAGCTATATAAAATCGAGGTGATATTCCAAAAAAAAAAAAAAAAAAAATCAAATAAAATACACTCTTTGTTGCAAGGAATGGTCCATTTGATTTCAATGTATTGTCCAATTTTTATTTTGTTAATATTTTTTTTTTTTCTTCATGAATAATAGATATTTAATAAATTTTTTTTTCCAAACTCATAAAACAATACTATTCAACTGTATTTTTAGAAATAAATAATTACACAAATATTTCTAGTCAACATTATTTTAATTTTATTTTTGAAAGTTTTTACTTTTGAGTTAAACTATAAATTTAATCCTGATGAAAGAAATTTATGATAATGACAAGGAAATATTAATAGTCTAATAAATATTTAAAAATACTTTGTTATCGATATTAGATATGAGTTGATAGTTCATTTTAAGCTCACCCTGTGTATACACGAAAATCATAAACTTAATAAATGCATATATACTGTCTCAAATATACAGAGGGAAAATTTAACATATTAAACTATTAAAGTACTTAGGCTAGTTCAATTTTATGAATAACGTAGTCATTTATAAAAGAAGTAACCAACTTGATATGCGTGCAGGTAACTCGAGTTGTCTAGATAGAGGTGTAAAATAGAGCTTGTAGCTTAAATAAGAAGTAGCGATTGTTTATACGATAAGGTAACCCCTGCTTTTTGAGAATTTGATGAGTTTTAGCTGTATAATCCTAGCATACACACTCTCAACAGACATGGTTCTTTACATACATATATATTTATACATATATAAAGCTATTCAAGGTTATATGAATTTGATTTTATTTTTAGATCAAACGCCTGATTGCTTCACAACGGGACATTGACGATTGGTCTAACTGATAGCATTGATCGTTTAACGTTATTTCTTTCTTCAACATTTTACCTATACATAAAATATAGTATAAAAAAAAATGAAAAAGAGATATTGAGCCAAACTCAAACCCCAATTTTAAGAATCTTGCTTATCGTATTTTCCGATGCAAAATACACTTTGCAGTAAGATCACGTATTGCTGCTGAGTTGCGCACCGTTTATATTCGCATACTTGCGTTCAACTGAATTTATATATCTACAAGCATCCAGATATTGCTGAAGTTCACTGAAATAGGCGCTAATGACATGATATAATTTATATATATATAATGTACAGATAAGAAATGAATGTCATTATTCTTTTGCTTTTTTTTTCCTAAAATAATTGATATGCAGCACAAACGTCTGGTTATATCTTCAAGCTTTTTTTTTTTTTTTTTTCTAGCATTACTATCTCATATTTAAAAAAAATCTCAATTAGATATACACTTTGAATACTATTTAAGGATGCATGATACAAGTGGAAATTATACTATTTTAAATATTATATATGTATTTAACATTTTAACCTCAAAAAATCAAGGGTACTTTTCAACGATCTCAAGATAAAAAAATTATAATTTTTGTATACCGAGAAGACATACTTTTAATGTACAAGAAAAAAAAAAAAAAAAAGAACCGATTGGAGCCCTATTGAAATGAGCTACGTGCAATTCACCCTCTGTTTACTACTTCAAATATTATCTTGCAAGTCTGATTGTAGACCAGAACACGTATTTCCCCGAGGAAATTGTAGAAAAAAATTTTGAATAACTGAGAGTTAATCGTAGCATTTTAATTTTTTTTTTGTAGGGTGTATCAAAATGTATAGTTGATATGTAAATTGAAATAATAATAAATGAGCATGATTATATTATTTATTAATTGAAAATAGTTGATGAAAGACTTTTCATAATATTCTATGATTAGATAACTGTTAAAAAGTTTCTTTCTAATTAATATGGTATTGCTGATTAAGAGATTATGAGAGAATTATAATGACATACATGATCTGCTTTGAAAGAGATCAATCATGTGTCTCTTCAATTATTGAATTATTAAATTAATAATAGTAAAACTAATAATTAAATTTCTTTTATCATATTTAATCATCTGAATCACAAATATCACCTTGTGAATTATCTTGTTACAATTTTTAAAGCTCTAGTGAGAGAAAATATTTGTCAATGTACTAAGCTCACAGAGGAGCTTTTTTTTTTTTTTATATTTATCTATATTTTATTTCTTATTCTTTGATGAAAGATGACATAATAATCGGTGTGTTGTATTATTGTGTTCAAAGAAAAATAAATTCAATATGAAATACGAATTTTCAAAGATATTTTAAATTATTTCTGTAAACATTTATTACTATAATAATAATAATAATAATAATAATAATAATAACTTTTAGTATCTGTAGTTGGAATTTGTTGAACCGTGTTATTAATTTTATTGGAAATTTTATATCTATTTTATCAAAGAATATATAATCCATAGTTGAAAAAAAAATTATATATAGGATATATTTTTTTAAATCACAATAAATACATGATTCATTTTGATATTTAATTAAAAATAAAAAGAATTTTATTTAAAATAAGTGCATGAAGGTATTTTTTAATTTATAATTTTATTCTTTTAATATATTTGCATGTAGATATAATCAATTTTACAAGAAAATTGACAGTTGTAATTGTTCGATGTATTAATTAGCTTAATTGTCAAACTTTAGATGTTATTACAGTACCCTTCTCAATTAATTTTCGTAAATTTGTAATTAATTTATAAATCCATGCTTCATAAAACTCCGGTCAATTTTCAATATTAATATTCCACTTGTGCATTTCAAATATATATATTTTATTTTAATTATTATTAGTTTATTCATAATTAAATTTTTCTTTCTGATAGATACTAAAAATTTTTTGTTAAACAAAGCTCTAAGTTTTAACTTTTATGATTTTTCTTGGACTGATAATTAAATACTTAATCAGTTGTGAAAATTCTCGAAAATTAAAATTCACTTTTTGTATTTTGTAATAAAGAAAAAAAACCATAAGTTATTTTCTCTTTGAAAACATATAATAATCATAAAAGTAATTAATAATAAATGTACATTTATGATTTATTCAAAAAATAAAATTATAAATATAAATTTAATTTTAATGTATACGTGTTATATTGATATTTGAACATTCTGTTTGTTGAATTGAAGTAGGATAACATATAACCAAAGCCGATATATTGATTCGATAGTGCCAGTTCATTCAGCAGATATACCTATTAAATTGTGATTTTCCTTTAGCACGAGTGAAAGCTATAGCCACGTAGATAGCTTTTGAATGGCGCATTCATTTATTCTCCATGGCATGAGTACTTTAGTCACGAAATTTTTGTGGTAAAGGAAATTGAATTCTTTGAGGCAAAATTTAACTTATTTTGCCTCAGTAGAAATGCTCTTTACTTATTAAAGACTATATGGATATTTGGAAAATATTAAATCAATAAACAAATAAAAAAAAATACTTGGGTCTATTAATATAAGCATGCATTGAAAATTTAAAAAGATTAAAAAAAAAAACTTGAAAATCAATTAATTTTTTAAATAATATTTCAACGATAAAAAAAATAAATTTATTTATCATAATATAATTAATTTTAAACGACTATTAATGTGCATGACAATTTTTGAATAGAATAAATTCAATTCTTTTTTTTTTTTTTATTTGTTTCTTGTAAACCCAATTTTGTCAAAAGTTAATAGTTTCCGGGCTAACGTCAGAAACAGGTAAATGCCAAAGGCAAAATTTGCAGAAAGATTGTAAAGAAGTTAGCTAGCATCTGCAGAAAAAAAAAAAAAAAGTAAATATTGATTGGCTGTATACAGAATGAAGAAGTGAGAAAAGTATATAGCCTTATTACTAGAGAGCCTCGAGCTTCAACAACCACACAGTATATCTACAAAAAAAAAAAAAAACTACTTCAACGACTTTAATAAAAGAGCCCTTAATAATAAACTGCGAATTATAAACAATAATTAAAAAAATTGATTATTAAAAAAAAAAAAATAAATAAAAAATAAAAATTTATTTTTATTGAATACTATATTTTAAAAATATTAATATGTAATTATTATTTTTTTCCTAGTAATTATACAAAGTTATAATTGTAAATTAATATATTATATATTTTTAAAGTTATTTTTTTGTTTAATTTAAATGAATATGTAATTAAAATATAAATATATATATGTTTAAAGCTGTTGGTATTTTAATTAGCTAAATTAATCCGGAAGATGTTGGAAATTTGAGGATCATTAATGTTCGTACGGTCTATGCGTATAGTAAATTTAACCAGGTAAATATGTAGGGGTAGAGATGTACCGCTTCTATGGTTAAACTACTACTGGAGATGAATTAGCAACGAGATTTCTAGAATCGATTACCGGCTGCACGTTGTATTATCTTCTCTATATAACTGTAAGCAGTCACGTGCAATACATATTCCTGTATATATATTTCCTCACAATCTAGTTGCAACAAACCATAAATTCACACACGGATAAAACACGTTTTGCGATAGTATATATATATACATTTTAGATACAACTATACGTTCGCGCCCCCTCGACAGTTCTAATTTTGATGACGTATGTGTGCTTGTATAACCTAGTTTTTTATTTGCTTGTTTCACTCTAACGAGTTGTTGACTACGAGATTCAACATTTTCAAAACTTTATTCCTACTATGTATGTATATTTTATTTTATTTTTTTTGTTTATTTTTATTTTTTTTTTTCATGTGGAAAATTAAAGTAAAACATGAAAATAAAAATTTATATTTTTTTGTTTTATCAACATAATGAGCATGTATATAATTATTTAAAAATTATGTTTTTTATAATATTACAAATGATGTAAAAATATAATTTTTTTAAATTAATATGAAAAAAATAAACGTTGTATATAAATTGAAAATAAATAAATTGAAAAATAAAAAGTGTAGTTTTTTTTTCAATTCCTAGCTCGTACTTATAAAACTTTGATAAAAATAAAAAGTAAAAATACTCTTGAAAGCACAAGAATATTTATTTTAACAAGAGTATTTTTTAAAAAGAAAAAGAAATGTAATTAAAAATATATGTAAAATATTTATATACAGTATATAAATTAAATTTATATTTATTCCATACTGTTAGCTAATTATTTATGCAGCAAGTTAAATGTAAATATATTATTATTTATTTCAAAATTAAATATTGAATAGTAGTTTTAGATCTAATGGAAAATGCAAAATTTAAAAAACCTCAAAAATAAGTAAATGTTTTGTGACTAATAGTACTTTAATAAATGACAAAGATAAATTACAATAAAGTTAGTATCTCGATAAATAAGCAATGAATATACATAGCTCTTGTTAATTAACAAATATATACTAATTTTGTCGAATTCATTAAATATCTAATCAACAAAATGACAAAGTCTGTTGTCATTTAAGTCTTTATTTTTATAATACCAATAATAGGATGATACAAAAGATAGACTATATAGTGTATACTTGAATATATTTTACTTGTTTAAAAAATATACAATTTTAAAGCTAAAGTCAAAGTTATTATGCACATCTATATGTATCATTGTCTTTGTCAAGACACGCACATCTGACAAATTACACTTTTGTATATTATTTTACTTTAATTGCCAAGGTAATTTAAGTTTTAAACTTTAACTATGTTCTTGGTCGTCGCGAATAAGTAAATTTACTTTTCTCAGCTCAATCTTTGTCTAGGCACACGTTATGTATATCTTTTTTTTATATATATTTTTTTTTTTATCATCTCTATCTTAAGATTTTTTTTCATTTTTACCAGGTTGAAGCGAAATAATTTTTTTATTTCATTTCATTTTTTTCATTGCCAATTTTGTAACAAAAAAAATTATGATAATTTTTTTTCTTTTAATACGAATTTGCAAGATTAAAAATATATGTTATTTATTATTATCATTATTGTTATTATTTTAAATTATTTTATTAATGAGTTTATAAAAAAAAAATGTAACTTTTTGTAATTCAATTTGTTTTTTATTTATAAATTTTCAATGAAGTTCAGTGATGTGACGATTAATTAACAACCGATATTAAATTAGTATTTATAGTATAAATCATATTTAGAACAAGAACAATATTTATATATTTTATATAAATTTTATTTTATTAGTTTGATCTTTATTTCGGAAATTATTATTTTTTTCTATGTCAAAAGAAGAAAACACTCGTAATATATATAAGAGTCCAAAAAATAACACAACACAAATGTTAAAATTGTCAATTGTTTAAAGAAATTCAATAAAGATAGAATTTTCCAGTAATATTTTTTCTGTCAATACAATATAAATGAAATGTTTTTTCAGGATTCACGCCTTCTGATCATTTTTTCAAAGAAAACTATTACATAGTAAATCATTATTATTTTTTTTTTTTCAACAAGCGTCACTAACAGCAATTTTTTTCATTTATTTTATTTTCAAATGCTTTTTATATCATGAAGTTGGATTACTATCTCCGGTGTATAACATAAATTTCTCTTCATCTTGGTCATTTTTTTTTTTTACCATGTTTATTCGGCTTCTGCCAACAGCTTTCTACTTTGATATTTTTAAATTTTTATTTTCTCTATTAAATCATTTTAAATTTTTAAAAAGTATTTAAAATAATTTATCTCATTTCTTAAATAAAATTCGATAAATATAAAAATTGAAAGTTTGAATCATTTTTAGATATTGAAAAAAAAAAAACAAAAACAAAAACAAAAACAAGCAAGCGTCTATCGAATTGGAAATTTATAAAGATGGATTTTTACAAAATAACAATTTCACATAATTTAAAAATTAATAAAAATTTTAATAAAATATTAAAGACCGATTGATGGTACTGACTTTTATAATCCCTGCAAGATTTTTTTTTTTTTCCAATTAATGAGATAGATACGAATAAAATATCAAATTAATAATATAATCTTTGAATTGTTTATCAAAGTCTGACTAGACTAGATAATTATTTACGAATAAAGTTCAAATATTTTTGGAAGTTCATATCGAATTGTAACTGTGCGTATTTATTATTTTCAAAACTGATTATCAATAAGTTAGTATAAAAATACAAAAAGAAAAAATTCACATTCATCTCAAAATCATAATTTAAATGAAAAAAAAATTCTTTTAATCAATTCTCAGTAATAATTCGTATGTAGTTTAAAATAAAATAAATTTTTTTTTAAATAATATACAACATAGGATTTCTTTGATGTTGATGAGTAAAAAATAAATAAAAATATTTTAAAAAAAAGCATGTAATATTATTTGAAATAATAATTTTCTACGTGTGTAACGAAAGCAATATATCTTTCATTCTCAGTAATATACTTCTTGATTTTTTAAAATTCATTTATTTTTTTTATTTTTGTAATATTATTTTAGTACTATGAGGAGTTGATTGCAACCAACATAAATGCAATTTATTTTATGCAAACTGTCACAAGTCAGAATATAAATTCAACTGGGATTTGACTTGTGGTCATATGGCTACATGAATTTTTTTTTAGATCGACTAAAGCTCAAAATTGCGCTACACTAAAATGTCATTGCAGTTATATTGAAACTATTTGATTGACAAAAAATTTTAAAAAAATAAATAAAAATAAATATTTATAAATTTGAAAGATAAAAATCAAATTGTTCAGTAGATCATATTTTTATACATTCGGCTATAGCGTATACGGATGTTGAAAGATTTAAATCCTTCAAGTAGTCAAGCATGAGAATAGTCATACAAAAATTTTTCTACAATCATAAATTTTTTGTTTCTCATTTTTTTTACACTATTGTTGTAATGCAACTTTTTTTTTCGTCTATTTATTTTATTTTTGGTACAATAATTTTGTTTTTTTTTTTTTTTTCATCAAAACCAAGTCAAACAAATAAATTTTCTGTCTTGTAAATATATAGGAAGAAAAAAAAGTAATTTATTGGATACAATAAATACGAGATATCTCTCATCAGAATTCTCACGTACTACCTCTATGCATCTTTCTCAACTCAACACATTTCCAGCTCAATTCACAGTCAGAATATACAATATAAATATATGCATATATTTAACATAGATGTATACACATATACATTATTAAATATGTACATTTATTATCATGAGAAATTTTCAGTAATACGCACATGTCCAATACCAACTGAGTCAAAGATTCAAATATTCGAAATAATATATGCTATACTCAAAGTATTTTTATGTGTATTAATATAATAAATCTGATAATTATTATTCTGAATATAATGAATTTTTCATATCATATTTTTTTATATCAACTATGTTATTTGTATGAAATTTTATTTCTAAATATTTTATTTTCTTCATGAAAATACTTGTATTTAATTATTATTTTTAAAGTTTTTTTAGTTTATTTTTTTTTCTTTTTATGGAGAGTTGTGCAATTGGCATTTTCAAAATCTTTGTATGCAAGATAATAAGCATTTTCATATAAAATATATGTGAATTATACTTTACCTAATGGTTTTTATTTTTTTACGTTATAAATCGTATCACTTTTTCACTGTTTTTTTTTTCAAACGTTTTACAGTGGAGTTGAAACTTTGTAAAAGTGAACTCGACGAGACTCTTCTACTTTATCGTTTGATGAATGTATATATATATATATACATATGTATGTGTGTTTTCATATGAAGCATGAGTATGAGAAACAGAAATTGAGAACGAAAGAACGTCCTTAAACTTTTAGTCATCAAACAAGTTACATGATTTTTCGTGATACTGTTTGCAAAAGTTGTTTAATAAATTATTATTATTATTATATAATATCTTGTCTTTTTATTTATTCATTTATTTTTTACTATTTGAAAAACAAAAAAAAAAAAAAAACAAAGTATCGGTGTTTGGACAACAAAAAAAATTGATAATACAAGTTGAAAGTACTTGCTTTAAATTATAATATATCAGTATATCAAAAATCAATAAATTAACTATTAAATATTCATAAGATATATTGAGATGTAGCATATATACCTACATTTAAATCATAAAAAAATATGAATAGTGATGAAATTCAATTTTTAAATAATAATTTAAATCTATATTTTTGCATAAAGAAATAATCCAATTTAAAATTATATATCTTTTCGATATTCTAAAATAACTAATAATGATAGGGTTAAATATATGAATAGAATAATTTTAAAATAATAAAAAAAAATATTAAGTTGTCAATGGATTTGATTTCTAGCTATTTCTGAATTCTTGTAAATTATATTAAAGTTTTATTTTTAAAATACATACATCTAGTGACAAAAAAAAAAATAAATGATACTGGTATTTACATCAATGATTATAATTATTTGTAAATAAAATAAACCCAAAAAATTATTTGATGGATGATGTTTTATGCTTGTGTATTAAAATGCCACGGTATTGTTAGATATGACAGAATACATTATATTGATAACTGATAACCATCAGTGATAAGGATAACAAGGATATTGAATACATTCATTAAAGACACAATGAACACAATGTTGATTATAATACGATAATCAAACTATTATGTTTGGATAATGATTATTATGTAATCCACCAGTATGTGAGCCATAAACAAAACGTCTAATGAAAATTGATAATATTCACGATTTATAATGATGAATAAATATAACAATAAAAAATATACATCTTTGATAAAAATAAATAATAAAAAAATTAACAATTGACTACAAAGCAACTGCAATTTAAAAAAAAGATAAAAAAAAGTTTTACATGAACAGGAAACTAATACCTTTCAAACAGTTTGGGCTAATTTTAATTTATCAAAAAATCATCTAAACGATATTATATGAAGTCTTTTGCATTTTTTAAGCTTTTGAATTGTATTAATAAAATATAAAATGAAAAAAAATCGACACTGTGATAGAAATTCCCTTAATTTTATATATTCTATATTCAATAAAATTACAGAAAATATAATTCTACAATTATACCGGAAGTAACGTGACCTATCAATGAAACTAATAATATCTAAATTATGGATTGCCAATAAAATATAAAAAATATATTTTTTAAATTATAATTATGAAAATATTTTTAGTAAATTCGATAGAATATATATATCAAAACCAAATTACACGATGAACTATTTCCTCTATAAATATTTAAGTATATTTCTAATTTTATATTTACATGAATTATAAAATAACTAATAATATTTATAAATATATAAAATCGATATAATTTAAACAGTATATCCTATAGTTTTAGAATATTAAAAAAAAAAAATGTATATTATAACTTTTGCATATAGTACTAGAAAAAAAATTTAAATTAAAAAAAAAAAAAAAGAAAGTATAATTTATCGCTGTCCAGTCGCTTTTGTTAAACCAACTTTTAAGCTTGAATGAGAAAAGCCCTACTCCCATTAATTCTATACACCTACGAGGTTTGGTAAGTCTGTTAATTCCGAAGGTTCTTCAGGCTTGGGGAGAAATAACGTTTATACCAATGACCCTGCATTTCATTTTAGCCTAGTTTCTTGTATTTCTCAGAAGGATTTAGATTACTCATAAATTACTACAAAAGTACTTTGGAAATCTTGTCATATAATTTGTTCAAATTCACATCTAATATTTTATTTTAATTAAAATATTCAAATGTCAATTAAAAGTCATTATCTATAACGAAAATAAAAAAGAACAATAATAATAAAATTGAGAATTTTATCAGAAGTATACGATTCTTTAAATTTTTTTATCTATATATTTTTTTTATTCTTATTTTTTCTATATCATTTGTTGTATTGCGATTAACGATCGTTTTACGTGAAGTTTCTTTTTTGTAAGAGCACTTTGGTCAGTACTAAGCTTTTATCTGTGAAAGCTTCAACTCTACTAGAGGAATTTTATATTTTTTGCTTTTAAAACGCCCAGTTGAATGCCATTAATGGATTTAGTATTTATAGAAATATTATAACATTATAAATTGAATTATTTAGTTTTTTATTTTTAATATTTATATCACAATAGACTGACATTTATGTTTTTATTTTTTGACATGTAACATATTAATATATTGATATATGACAATCAATTTAAAATTAATATTTTTATAAAAGAATATACAAAAAGTTAATTTAGTTTTTCATAAAAATTTAAATAATATTTTTAGTATGATTGAAATTGATTGTAAATATTATAATAAACATTTTTATCTTTTTTATTTTTTAATCAAGTTAAATTAGTACAATGTATTGGAAATCGTCAACGTCACACTCAGGTTAATATTTTATTTTTATATTGAGAAAAAAATATGCTGGTAAAAATGAAATTCACCGATTGAATATTTTCCTATTACTTTATTATTTTTTTCAATAAAAAATATATAAAAAAACTACAAATTCACTGTTCGTTTAAAAAAAAAAAAACCTCCAGTTATTTTAATTTTTATTAAAGTAATTTAAAGACCTAATTATCGAATGTATTTTTTTTTTAATACCTCGTACAATCTATGGAATCTTCGTACAACTTAAACGATATTAAGTTTTCTATGAGATTTGCAACAGCTCGAGGGAGTCTTGACTTTTTTTTTATAGTAAAAGTGCTATAAAAGTTTATTACTATTTCGAATTTAAATTTAAAAATATTTTAAATTACATTATATTACATACCAAAGTATATTATAAACTTTGTATAAATTATTCTATCAAATTAAATATGTAAAATAATTTTAGTAATAAAAATTAATTGATTATGATATAATAATAATTATGATTTATTTTTATTTATCAATTGGCCAAATAATCATAAAATAAATTATTATTGTAAGCATTAAAAGATTAAGTGATTGACAGAATAAATAAGGGAGATGAGTATACTGTTGGCTTAATAGTTTGAATATGTATAAATCGAGAGATCACTTAACCAATCAGTAGTTCGACTTTGCCAAGTGACTATGGGGACTGGATCGTATTCGTCAGAGGGATGAGATTTGTGGTACAGTATAGTTTGGTTGACGTGACATGTTGCATTATTCATGTGTTTCCTTGTAACAAGAAACATCTCTGATCCACAACTGGACTCCAAAGGGGCGTTGACGCAACTTTGAAAATTCAAGTTGCACGTTATTTCTTGTAGTTTTTTTTTTTTCTATCATGAAATTCTTAATCCTATCAAATCTTCGTTTAGTTTCTTGTTGAAGTCACTTTATTATTTATATAGATAAATAAAATACCCATTGAACTTTATTTAACAATTTATATAATCATAATTTTCCATTTTTTTTTTATCACAACGTCATGGTTGCTTTGTTATTTTTTTTGTGAATAATATTCTTTTTTTATTTTTGTATTAATTGAGCAGTTTTGCCACCTGAGAATATTCGAAAAAAAAAAGGTATATATATGTATATCTCAGGTGTTCTTTAAACAATTTTATTCTGGTGAAATAAAAAAAGAAAAAAAAAATAAAGTTATATATGTATAAGAAAAATTATATAACATTTGATTTCTTGTGAACTCAGTGAAAATAAAAAAATCTAAATTTTCTCCTTCATTTTCACAGCTACCAAGTAAAAATTGTCGAGACTTTTTGATTTGTCTAGGGATCCACAGCTGGAAAAGTTCGAATCCGTTCTTTACCTTTGGGAGTATCTTGTCATTAAAAAGTTTGTCGCCTAGCGAATAGAAGACAAAAGACATATGGAAGATTCGTTTCTTTATGCTCATCTTTACTTTACTACTTTTACTATTTTTTAATAATTTTTTTACTTTGCTCTTTTATTTTAAGATTTTCTTTTTTTCTGTCTATTTAAATATCATTTTTTTTTTTTTTTTTCAATTTTATTTTTAATTTTATCAAAAAAAGAAAAATTTGTATTTGACCTAAAATTTATATATTTTAAATTTTTGGTCTTTAGTAAATACATAATATATATAGACTTTTTTAAACATATAAATTTTAATTATCTTTGATATTGATTATCTATTTATTTACTTTTTATATTCAATAAATGAAAATTTTTTCATTTAATATTTCCACAATAATTTAAAAATTAATTTTCAATATTTTCATTCATTTAACTCATTTTAAATTAAAATATATTGCAAGAAAAAAAATCATAAAATTTCCATATTTATTGCATTTTTAAAAATCAATATTGACTATACATGAATACACTGTTTGAATAAATAATTTAACAAAGAAAAAAAAAATCATAACAATAAGATTTAAAAAGTATAAAATTTTAAATTCAAAATAATAACTATAAAAAAGTATAAAATAATAATAATTCAAGATAAAAATAAATATATTTATCAGTGTTTATATATCAAGCAAAATCAGATCAAACTTTAAAATTAGGTTTTGATTAATTAAACATAAATTTAGGTTACATGGAATATTCTCACAGTTCATTCACTTTATTGAAGTAGAAAACATTCATCAAGTTGGTCGATGTGTGTAGTGTGTTCTCTCTAGAGACTACGTTCAGTTAAAATGCGGTACATTGGTCTCGCTAGTTTCTAGTGCACTTGAACTGCACGATGTTAGTGCATTTATATATGCATAGCAATGCAAACCAATGCAAGGGATATATAAACTCACAGCTGTGTGCATTTGTTCATATGTGCAATATATTTGTGTGAGAGTGTGTGTTTGTGAAATTGAAAATATAGGAGTGACGAAAACGACGACGACGACGACTACGACTATAAAACCCCGAGTGGATGACGTGTGAATGTGAGAATGTGGAGACGACGCGCTGAGCAATTGAATTTGTCCCATGCCCGAATAAAGATGGTTGGTTGCTGACACGATTTCAGGTGATGTTCCGTTCTGCAGATATTTCATACATATATATATCTATATAATATTATTTATATGTCATCTCATATTCTATCCCCATCTACTACTACAACATCAAAATACTCGAAACATTTTAAATTTTTCAACAACGAATTATCAATACTAAAAATTTCATTTTGTTATATTGTTTTTGCTTTTTTTTTTTTTTCAATATATATTTAATATAATTTAGTTACTTTGAGAAAATGAAAAAGAAATAAAAATAAAATTTTAACAATAAAAACAATAAGTGAGTTGATCAAGCTAGCTTTTCTTATCACTTTGTTCGACAATTTTGTGAAGTGCAAAATAATTCTATCTTTATTTTGCCTTTTCGTCCCTTATTTTATTTTTATTTTTTTTATTTTTTCATTTTCTGTACCATTGAAGCTTGAAGCAACGTTTTTAAAAGTAGAAAATTTTATTTGTACCAATGAAAGGCATCTTTTTTTCAGCGTTATTCTTTTTCATCTATACCATTGTGCAGACCTCTACATTTGCGTAAATCCTTTTTTTTTCCTTTCTTGAATTCACATGAAATTCAATGTAGCTAGATTTTTTTCAATTATATTACTGCATGTATATACAGATATATTATTTTTATTATTTTTTTTTATTCTTGCTTTTCGCTTTTAAAATATATCTCTATAGTAGTATCTACAATATATTTTGCATGAACTTTGTACTAATATTTTTCGGAGTACATAAGCATTATAATAAAAAAAAAAAATGAAAAAATATTAAAAATAATAATGACATTAATAATCATAATAATAAAAAATATTCTTTTTTTTTTTCATAAGAATAAAGTGGTGTAATACATGCATGAAGTAAAATTTAGCATACGTGTCAGCCATTTATCTACCCTTCATGCAAATAATAATAATATGCAGGTTTACAATTACAATTTAATATTCGATATTGAAATAAGTTTATAGACATAAACTTTTTCGTATATATACTTTAAATAATATATTTAAAAAAATAATCTATATATATTTTAAATTCCATGACTTTGCAAGCAATTTTGAAAAATGAGTTTACAGATTGCTTATATATCTTTTGAATAGAATCTTGACTTGATTTGTTCCCTTTATAATGAACGATTGATTTTGAATTATCCAAGAGATTTTACCACCCATTTTAGCTCTCACTCTTTTTTTTTTTTTTTTTCTTTTTTATTAACCAGCTACCCCGCCTTCTTTTTGTATATAAGCTATTCCATCAGGCTTGGAATAAAATAGAAAGATTGAAAGCGCACTACAAGAGAAAAAAATAGAGTGAGAAAAAGATCGTTGCGGGTGGATAAAAAAAAGGGAGGGAGGAAAAATAGTAGTGGTAGTAGTGGTAAGGCACGAAAAGCGCTTGAGACGAGAAGGGTGAACAGATTAAAGCACCCTGGATTAATGACATTGACTGTCTGATAACGAGACGAGACTTGTTCGTTTAACAAAGATTTACGGCATGGCCAGCATTTTCTCTATATTCGAAAAACGAAGCCACAAACTTTATTCTTAATTATAGTCATTTAAAAGTAATTATAGATAGATATTAAATGACATTAAATAATTGGTATCAAATACATTTTTTATATATGTCAACGAGATACAGAAATGATATAAATTTGAGTGAATTTAGTTAAATGGCAAATAGTTATTTAACTCTATTTTAAATAATTAAATTTTAGCATTAATTTATTAATGATCATTATTAAATATTTCAATTTAATTTGTGTTATTTATAACTATTTGAATTTTTAAAATTTTATTTTCCGAGAAAAACAAGCTAATGGTAAACTTCCGTGTGTTTATAAATAATTATAGATAATAAAAGTGTACTTTTAAAATTTCACACATATACACATGGAATAGTAGACATAGTGAGACATAATGTATACTAATACACTTGATCAACTATATGATATTTTGTTGTGTGAAAAATACATTTGTCCAAAACATGTTTCATGTGAAAATGCACTTTGGAATAGATCTATGATCTGAGACTACATGGGGTGCTTATAATAATAATTTTGTGGCATTTTAGTACAACCATTAAATTTATAAAACATTAGTATATAAACACAAAATTCTAACTACATTTATCATTGTTTATTTTTCATAATGGATGTGAAACATTTTTATTCATAAAATTATATGACTAAAAAGTTAAAATATTCATAAACTTTTTATTCATCAATGATGTTAAATTATTGATTACCAATAAAATTAAGGAAAATTTTGAAATTATTTAAAATTTAATTATATTTTTCATCTGAAAGATATTTAATCATTAGAATTTAATAAACTTGGTCGTCAATTTAATTTGTCTACTACAACTTTATAAGAATTTAATTTTTTTCTAATTACAAATATTTACTTGACATTTTTTAAAAAAAAAAAAAAAATACTAAAATTATATAATCTCTTGCACTTTATTTATTTTAAAATGATTAAATATTTTTTGTGAAAATATAATAAATACATTTTTTTTTAATCATGTAATTTTCATAGAATTTTTATTCATCATAATCAGGATGAAAAAAAAAATTAATAATATTTTTTTTATTATCAGAAAAGTTATTTCATAGTATCAGAATATTGTAATTAATTGATTGATAAATTTATGACTGATTTTTTTACTTAATTTTTATTCAGTTATGAGAAATTAAAAAAAAAAAAATTTTATTCTATAAAAGACCGGTTTACAGTATTCCGATTGTTTTATTAAATAACGCAAACAATTTTTTCTTTAATCATAAAATAAATCAATAGTTCAAAATTAAAAAATGAAATATATTATATGGTTATATCAATTTTAGTTTTTTCCTTTTAATCCTCGACTTCGTAATTTAAATTATCGATACATTTACCAGTCCTTTGTTTGATAAAGTGTTAACGTTAGAGCTTGATGAATAGTTGCCGATTAAAAGGGTTCAGATTTGAACGAGTTCTTTGTGCAATTGGCGTTTCATCATCATGCATATCAATGGACCATTATAATATACATATATATTAGATAAAAAAATTAAAAAATATGTATAGATAAAAGATGACGTTAAAAGTTTTCGACCATTCATAACTATTTTGAACTTTTAATAATTGCTTGGATAAAAAAGTTTAAATTATTATTATTATTTTTGAACTAAATACATATTTACAATCATAATGATAAAAAAAGAATTTTATTTTTCTTTTTCTTTAAATTTAAAAGCCTAATTTATAAATATATATATATATGAAATCTTTGAATGAACTTGGAAATATATTAATAACTATTATTAAATCTAGTTATATCAGTTATAATATTAAGATGTAAAATTTAAGTTTCATCTGCATTTTGTATATATAGTATATTGTACAATGACCCGAAAGATTTAAAATACGTCCATGAATAGATGGATGTAATTTGTCGCACGGAGGAACACAGTCATGTGCGGCAATCACATTAACATGCACTTGCAAAGGAAGCATTGTACTCTTGTAAATGCATACAAGTACAATGAGTGTAAATCGATATTCGAACCTTGTAGTAATCTCTGTGCTCTTGTCACTTCAAATTTGGCCAAAATGAAACAGAATGTTCAGACAAAGCCATTGGTATATTATTTATTTATTTGTTTCATTTAATTTTTTCACGTTTATTTAATTTAAAGCTACAAGATGAATAATTTATTGAAAATAATTTACCGTATAAATAAAATTAATAAAAAGTTGTTAATGATTATTAAATTATATCGATTAATATTGTTCTGAAAAATTTATTACAACCTTTGATGTGATAAAGTATAATGTTTTTTTTTTTTTAATTTATAGGTCAGACGATGTAATTTTAGGGGATGATATGAAGAGCTAATCGATAAAGAAAAAAGTAAATTGGCACTATGGGGTGGTAAGAATAAAGAAAAAAATAAAGATGTAAAGGAAATGGAAGAATAGAATGAGAAAAAAAAAATAATAAAAGGTGTAAAGAAAAAAAAAAATAAAGAAAATAAAGTAAAAAATGTCTAGAAAAAAAAAAAGTAAATAAATGATAAAAAAAAAATGAAAAAGTGAGTGGCTGATGACGAGGGCAGAAAAATGGAGTAGATAAAGAAATAAAAAGACAAAAAGTTTTGAAAGCAGCCAGCACTAAACTGAAAAGTGGTATGCAAATTTAATATACACTTGGATATACATATTATTTTAGGTCATACAAAAAAATTAATTGTCTATTTTTAATTTATATTTTATAAAATTCAAATTGGGAATTTATGAATCAAAATAAATTATAATATTAAAGATATTTAGAATAAAAGAAAAGCTAAAAATCAAATAATAAATAAATAAAATCTTGAAAATAAAATATGGTAAAAAAAAAATAGATACAGGTATGATAAAAATAATAAAAAATATAATAACAAGTCATATATAGAGTATATATATCTATTTTGAATTTGACACAGATTGATGATTTATAAATATATAAAAAAATAAAAATTGTAAAAGACGAGGTAGTGTCAGAATGATAAAAATAAAAATAAAAAAATTGACAGGTGTTGCGTCAATAGGGATTTCAAAAATATTTATTTTAATGCCTGATATAACCAACGATATTGGCTGGTTACGTGAGCAGAATAAAATATTTTTTTTATATTATCAAAAACGACCCTATAAATTTTTACTTTAATATATAAATACAACTTCAAGTCAACAAATGCAACTATTAGTTTCCATATAAAAATTTAATTTTCATTGAAACATTATTTGACAAAACTTACTATAAAAATATTAATATTAATTTAAAGTTTTACCAATCAAAAGTTTTTTTTTTTTTTTTTTTGAATTATTTTGCATTACTACTAATGCTGAGATGTTTAAGGAGTTTCGTTTTTTTTTTATTTTAACTGCCTTTGTTTTTTTAGAAATAAAATATAAAAATGATAATTGGTTGATATTGATTGGTTTTGCAATGGTAAAAACTAATCAAATAAATGCACAAATATTTTTTTTGGCAAACATTCGAAGTAATTTAATTTTAAAATGTAAAAAAAAAAATTTTATTATCAAGAAAACTGACATTATATCTATACTGTTGGTTTTTTTTCAAGAGGATTTCTATGCAAGCTTTCTCTCGAAAATTTACCAATCTACATTGCGTCTCAGCATGTTCGAAGCATGCACTGGGTTTGAGTAAACTCGGAAACTTTTGCAGTAAACTAGTTTCCTGAACACAAATTACGACCACGATGAATAAATGAAGAATGTGACCACACCACGTTTGAAATTCAAGAGAGACTAGTTTTTTTATTTTTGACAATTTTAATTATTGTACGATAAATTCATCATTTATAATTTGAGTTTGAATGGTTTTTTAAAATTTAATAATTATCGCGTAATATAATTAACGAGAAACTTCAATGATAATAAAAAAAAATTGAATGAAGACACTGGCGATTTAATCCATAAAATGACATAGAAATTGCAGATGATTTCAAATTATTTTATGGGACTTTAGATGATGGCTTTATACATAATTTTATGTTATTTTAAATGACAGTTTTGTTTTTATTGAATTTACAAAATTTTATTGAATTTTCGTTTTATTGGCTGAACTATCTTCAACATAGCAATTATTATTTGACATAAAATATATACTTGAAGTTGTATAAATTATTTTTATCAAAGAATTTGAAAAATATGTTAATTAAAAATTTTTTAAAAATAATCTCAACAAAGTTATAACTTTACTTTTTAAATTAAAAAAAAAAAATTACTTGAAAAATTTGGCAAATAAATTTTAGATTATTTAAAAAATTTAAATAATCATAATAATAATAATGAAGTATCATAAAAATTTATAAAAAAAATATAAATGTAAAAATATGTATAATAAAAAAAAAAAAAAAAAACTTATTATTTTAAGGTTGTTGGTAAATAATTGAATTTCTACTCGATTTTTTTTTAATTAGGCTTATTTTTTAAATGAAATAATTATCTATCTTGACAATTTATTTCAATTTTTTTTGCCTCGGCTTTTTTAAGATAATGACTGTCAAAGTTGACAACTTTTATACACGAGTATAGGGCGAAACAATTTTTTTTTTTTTAAACAGCATGTACTAGATTCGTTCTCTACTCGAAAGCTTATTTTTTTCTATCAAATTGTAGATAAGAAAAAAACGAATATGATTTGAAAAAATAAAGTATGTTTGCCTCGGATTTTAAAAGTTATTCAAGTTCAAAAAAAAAAAAAAATTGCTTTCTCGCGGCAAGTGATGCGCACAGACGTGACACACACAAGCATATAATGTAGCTGTGTACTGTACTTGCTTGCTAGCAGTAGTGTTAGTGTCTGTCTGTATATGCACGGACACACTTAAAAGCCGGTTTTCGAGACAGAAGCGCAACAAAATTTCGGGTACCCGGGCATGAGATTTAGCGTTACGATATACGGGCCCCTCAAACTACAAATATTGGTTCGACGATGACTTTTACCAACAACCTTAATTTGTAATTTTTGTAATTTTTTACTTCAATAAATTTTTTTTTCCATTATTTTTAAAATGTAACGTTCAATAATTAACTAAAAAAATTTAAAATACACTGGATATTTTTTTGTATTTTTTTTTTTTTTACTCCGAAATACATGGTGAAAAAAAAAATACATGACTGTATTAAAAGACGTATGTGTTGGTGTGTGCATGTGTGTATATATAGACCAATTACGTCATGGATGATGTTGGTCAATTTTTTTTCTTTTTTTTTTCACATACTGATATAAAACTCATAATCAATAATCGGTAATTTTAATTAATTAAAAAAATATGACAGCTATTAACGCAAGATATTACAAAATAAATTCCTACCTGGCGTGTAGGCGAATCCAAAGGCAATATCCAAATACAAGCTCAACAGATATTGTCATAAATTTTTTTACCAATAACTCCAAAAAAACAATATTTAATTCACTCACACGCGTAATTTTTATCATTAAAAGTATAAAATAATCATGCCTACCTATATTAATAATTAAATCACGTTTGAAATAAAACAAAAGAAATAATAATAAATATTCACAACATTCAAAACTGTGACATAATAATGGCTGACGATTGTCGTTTTTTTTTTCGTTGTAGAAGTGAGAAAAAAACAAAACGGCCGGTGTGTTCTCTTTAATAAAATTGATTCAATGTATCAAAATTTATGATAATTATTTTAGTCACAACGTTTACGTTTATGTAGTTATAAATATTATTAAATTAAATTAAATTAATATGTTTTTCTAGTCAGGATATCCGATAGCATCACCAATATTATTTTCAACATGTCAACAACTCCTAAACATACACTCAAAATACACTGAATTTATCGACTTTTATGTGTTCCTAACTATTAGCACAATAAAATTATTATACTTTGATAATTATTAATTTACACTGTTAATTAATATAATAATAAAATAAAAAAATATTCGGATGTGATGCGAGCGTGACTATACAATGATACGCATGGCGGCGGCAACCCACACCAACTAAATTCTATCTTATTTTTTTTTTTTTTTTTTGAGTTTGATTGAAGCAGTTGAAGCAACAGAAGTGGTGGGAGAAAAAATAAGAGAACGAGAGAAAATGGAAATAAAAAAAAAAAACAAATAAAAAATGCAAATATATAATTTTTAATTTTTAAATAAAAAATAAATAAGTTGACATAAAAAACAATACTTTTATATATTATTATATCAAAAAGTTGAGTTTATATATAATTGAATCTTTTTTTTTTAAATTAAAAATAAAATAAAAATATATTAAAAAAATAAATAGCAAAGTGGGGTTTAGTATATAATATGCGAAAGATTGAAAGAAAATGAATGAAAAAAAAAATAAAAAGAATGAAAGGAGTAAGAGAAATCTTGACAAATCCTGTGTCTATCAAAATATGATGCACTTTTTATATTTTTCTGTTTGACTTTTTATTTTTATTATTATTATTATTATTATTTCCAAAGAAGCTACTATTCAATTATCTTACAAAGTTATTAATATTACTAAATAATATTTAGTAAATTATTACTTTCATTTTTGTACTTGTAATTTTTGTTTTTTTTTTCCTATTATTTAATTTAATTGAAAACGAGTTCTTTGATACAGTGTGAATGCAAAATCATTTTATTCATAAAATTTATACTTGTTGAACAAGTAACCTAAAACCCCATTTTCTATTGAATAAAATATCAACCTTTTGTGTATATAAAAAGTAAAAAAAATGTTTTTGAATGGAAAAGTTTTTATGAAAGAATATAATTTTTGTTTTTAATTTTTGTTTTTTTTTTTTTAATGATAAATAATTTTTAAAATATCTTTGTGCTATGATAATAAGATGCAAGAAAATTAAATTCGTATTATTAATAATGATTATCTTACCTTGAACAGTGAGATTAACAATTGCTTCAGGAATATTACGATTATTAACAATACACTGATATTCACCACTATCCTCAGATGTAACAGGACAAAAGAATAATGTAAAATTTTTTTCAACTAAAAATATTCTATTATGATGACCAAAATATGTTGTACTTTGACTACCATATTCAACAATTCTAATATCATTTGCACGCCATACTAATCTTGATACAACTGAGCGTTCTGTTACACCTGGACATTCAAGTGTTACATTTTGACCAGCATCAGCAAGTACATGTGTTACCACTGAATCCGGTACATCTGTAATTTTAAAAAAATATAAAATTTCATTAATTAATAAAAACATCAACATTAATTTATTATTATAAAAAATTTTTAAATATCATATTTCAACAAATTATAAATTTTTAGTTGAAATATATATTTCTAAAATAACGAGTATCATAAAAAATAATTTTAAAAAATGTCAGAATAAAAAAAAATAAAATTTAATATATGATTATATTAAAACCATAAAAGTTGGCTTTTAAAATTATTATATTCATTTTTTTTTTTTTTTTTGTATTACATGGTGTACATGTGTATAGAAGAAAACAAGATTATTTTACATTTTTAAAAAAAATATCAAGCAATTTTTTTAAGTATATAATATAAAAAAAAAGCAGCCATTATTGGTGGTGAAGAACGCAATACGCAATAGCCATTTTTGTCTTATCCATTTCCGTGCCATTGACCACCCCTAGACATTACCAAGTATCATTTCGACCGGAAAATACTCTCGTCTTTTCAAGCCCACCAAGCGCTTAGATATATATATGTGTATGTATATATATGTAAAGGTATATATTTATTTGTCTGATACCCTCATTTTAAAAGCCCTCAGTAAACTATAGTTATTGTACATATCAAGTTGCAGGAAAAGCCTTATCAACCAGCCAAACAATCGACAAATATATAAATTCAATAAATAGCCGAGTTCACAGCTGAATGATGTACTTATTAAAATTGTCGGATGTAAAATTATATTTAGACAAAAGAAAACGTATACTATTATCTATATAACAAAACTGTTAATCAAGTAATTCAATAAAGCTTGGAAATATTAATTAATAGTTACTAATTAATTTAAATTTTTTGTTCAATTTTCAGAAAATTCAATCAATAAAATATCAAATTACATAATTAATAAAAATAAATTGAGAAACATGAAATCTAAACTTGTTAAAAACATAAAATTTATAATGAAAAATGAAAAAAATAAAAAAAGAAAAAAAAGTTATTCAACAATAATAAATATTTTTTAGTCTGTAAAATTTTATATACACATATATATTTTTAATGAATATTTCAAATTTATTCAGTAAAGGTGTTGTATATATAAAAATAAAAGAAAAAAAAAAAATGATATCTCTTTTTTTGTTTTGTTATTTTGCTTTTATTTTTTTTTTCATTGTTTATTTTTTTTAATAACTCCTGTGTCAGCGTACAAGCTACTGTACCAAAAAAAAATATTCAAAAGTGAGAAATTGACGTTATGATCGGTCGTTTTATTACGATTTCGCGGTGATTTCGTGAATAACATTGGTATTCCGATCACGTTTTTTATATATTCATACGTGCATAAAGTGCACTAGGCAATATCTACTGGACATTTCTCCACTACCATTTACCTCTTTTATTTTTTATTATTCTATATTTTTTTTTTTTTATTCCGATATTCGTGTTGGGCATTCACATATCTGATGTTTTGTATCAGATGAAAATATACTGACCCGAAGTCTCAATGTTTGTTGAAGTGTTCAACCATAAACTCGATCATATACTTGAAAAACAATAGTCAATTTTAAAACGAATATATTTATTCATTTTTTGTTATCAAATTTTTTTATATTCAAATAAATGTAATATTGTTTTTTTATATACGAGTAAATAAACTTTTTTACTATTTTATAAATTTGATTATTCGATTGTTCATTTTGCTTTTTACTACAAAAAATAGAAACAATGATTGATTTATTATAAATATATTATAATTTTAAAACGATTATATATTTGTACAATTAGGTAAAATAATCAATGAATACAGTGAATGAATCATTGATGAACTATTGAAATGTATTTAATATATTATTAGTCTCACACCTGTTTACATGTAAATTATAATTTATAAAGTATTTACCAATAATTAAAATTCATAAATAATAATTGATAATTTAATCCAATTTTATTATTTAAATTTTTTCTCTAGCATAAATTTTATACTAACATATGTTTTTATTGAAATAAAATTAAGATAAAAAAATTTATTAACTATTCAAAAAAAAATTAAATTTATATTAATTTACGCAAATCTTTCATTAAAATTAATTTTTTTTCAAGTGAGCTTGCTCAATGGATGTACTTTATGGACACAAGACCAAGCAGTTACCACAGTTAATTACCTTTTTTTCAGTATCTCGTCGTAGTCTACTTTCTTTCGTTTCTTTTCATCTCGTAACCAAGTCACAATCTTAATTGCTTCTAGCCTGTAACTGGCCGGGCATGTCTACTACACACACCTTTTACTATATTTTTCATGCGTTTTAAAAACAAAGTATGAATATTTAAAATATTTTAGAACCTTTTAAAATCATTTAAATAATTTATTTTATCAAAAACAATTTCAATCAATTAGCAATTAAAAATTACATTATATTTTTATATTTTAAATAGTTAAATTTATAATAATATTAAATAATAAATTATATTTCTATTATTATTATTATTGTTTAAATAAAATTAATTTTTTTTTATCAAGATGATTGTGTTGTATGTCATTTCATCGGTTTTGCAAAGTGTTGGAATACACGATTCGTATATATACTGGCAAATGAATTTTTTATCAAACACGATATCAGTTTGTATATTCAATGCGAATAATATATTATCAAGATGCGCTGAATCACATGTCACAAGGTACATACTATATGCTGACGTGAGTAATCAGCAATATGTATGTGTGGTTATCATTAAAAAAATAAATAAATAAATATAATACAGTAGACAAGTAGGACATTTATAAGTATATGCAAATGAACAAAGTTGAACATGTAAATATTCATTTAATCGTTTTCATCAAATGGATCATTAAACTGATAAGTTGAGAATAATTTTAATCGTAATTTCATGATTTCAATTGACCGAGAATTCAAGATTATACATAAAAAAAATTGTATATATTTTTATTATTATTATTACATTTTTTTTTTTTTCTTTCTCTTAAAATTTGTATAAAAAATTTATGTTTATTTGAAAATTTTATAGTAAAGAAATTGCAGGTATACATTTTTTTATTATTTTTTTTTCATTTCAAGTTTTTGACGTTTATAAGTATAATGTCTCATATATCCACCATTGGGAATTCCGGAAGTTATACAACTTTCGATTTTTTTATTATTTTCTTTTTCTCGTGGGAAATCGACACCTGGTCATTGTGAGAGTATTTTCAAGAGATCGTATGTTTTTGAAGTATTATCACACTAAAAAAATGTTTATGTTTTTACAGAATAAACTTCAATTAAATAAAATGTGATTATAATTATATTAAAAAATATTGATTATCAAAAATTTGTAAATTTTTAATGAATAAATAATTTGATTTGTTATTATTAATATTAATATTATTATGGTTGATTGATATTATTACAAAAACTCAATTGGATTTTTTTTATAATTTGTAATTAATTATATGCTATTATTGTGCAATATCATGACATTTATTTATGACATGTATACAAATTTAATTTATGTAACAAAATGATAAATATTGAAAATAAAATCAATATTCAATCAACATTTTTAATGCATATTCGTTAGTATCAATTATATTCTTCACTTTATTTGATAAAATTTTATTTATAAACAAATTAATTTATCAAAAATAATTGGTGTATTGTAAAAACAAAATCAACATATTTGATATACCAGAATTATTTTTTTTTTTTTAAAAAAAACAGAAATTATCTAAAGGGAAATTAAATTCAAGAATTTGATGAACAACTAAAATAACTTTCGATCTAGCAAAGTATAAATATCAAGTAAAATTTACATATGACGATAATAAATAAGTGATTTTATATTTTTAAGATTTTGAATAATTATTAATTTGTGTTATTATGAATGTTTCCTGTTCTCATTCACAGACACTGTTAATTAATATTCAATGTTTATTTTTAAAAACTTTTTTATTATATCATTGAGGTAGCCATCATCATATATGAATTTAAACTATCCAACTTTTCAATATAAACTAATGGTATTTTTCACAGCTTATTGAAATATATGAGACAATGATATAAAAGAGATAATATATATAGCCATAAAAAAATGTTAAAATACATTGTCTCAAGGTTACAATAAAAACTTTTCAAAAGTTACAAAAATATAACAGACAGTCTAGGCACCTGTGACATATTGTTATAAATTTCAAAGACATAAAAATAAAGAAAAAAAAATCATAATAAAATAAAAACTTGCACGAACATTTACTTGTATGAAACACGACAGAGCCAGGATCAAAGTGATGAAACAATTTATGCATCATAAATCATATGTTTCTGCACTTTTCACATGCATCCTTATCATTACTATATCATTGTTTTATTTATCAACAACAAGTTATGATCTAGCAAGAAGTTCATTTTTTTAAAAAACAAAAAAAATTGTTTCATGTAGACATTTTTCATTAAATATAAATGTCTCTATATATATATTATTATTTTTTTTATTATTATTTTTAGTTTAAGTAAAAAATTCCAGAGGTTGTTTACTGACAAATTTATTGATTTGTCAATAAATTTGTTGCTGTACTTTTTTTTAATAAATTTATTGTACTGACTACACATGAAAAATAAATAAAAATTTCATGAATACATTGTACTACACCTTGATTATACACCAATAGTCCCTTGATAAAATTAAATTAAGCAATTTTAACAATGCAAATTTTAAGTAAAATTTAAATACATGTAAACAAGTTTTAAAGTTAATACTTTGTAGAAATTTGTGGAATTTTATTTATCTTTTTTTGGTCTATATTTTCGTTTATATTTATATTATTGAGGCAAATATATCCATCAACAGTTGAGTCATATGCAACTGTTGCAAAACCTTATTTTATAAATTTGTGGTTAACCAAAGAAGTTTAGTTCAAATGTAACATAAATTAATTTTTTTTTCAAATTAATATTTCAAGAATTAAAAAAAAATTATAACATGTTTGTTTGACTGTAAATATGTATTTAAATTTAAAAATAAATTTTTAGGGTTTTTTTTAAAAAAAGGAAAATAAAAATAATTACATTTTCACGTAGTTTATATTTTGATATTTAATTTAAAATTTTTTGTATACAATTTTGGTATAATTTATGTGAAATAAACATAAAATAAATACAGTGTATATTTGTAAAATTATATTGAATGTGTTTATCACTCACACATAGTAAAATTAAAACATTGCCGAGAATAAATTGTTCATGGTGAAATCAATTAAGAGCTTTCACAGTAGTTGGATTTTAAAAAATAAAAAATAAAACATAAAAAAAAAAATATACAATGCTTTTAATGAAAATAACCATAATGTTACTGTGGTTCATTCGTATAAATAAAGTGAGGGTGATATTTAATTCAGATTTAACAAAATTACATAATAAAAGTAAATTCAGTTTTTTTATTTTTTAAATTAATTTAATTTTTTTGTAATATACAAAAATAAATTATTAATTCAATCAAATATAAATGTGAATAAAGTTAATTTATAAATTTTATAATTTTTTTTCCAATTCATTTATCCTTATTAATTGGCAATTTTTTTTTTATTGTAAATTGAACTAAATTGAATTTGTAAAACTAATGATAACATTAGTTCAACATAAGAGGACATTAAAGCTTGATGTCAAAGTTTAAAATTATTATTCTGACGAATTTGAATGTTAGTTTCATCAATTGTATGTGGCACGACAGTGTACGAATATTGAATTGGAGAATATGGTGTTGAAACTGTCTTAAGCTTGATCGATTGGTACCACTGAGAGTTACAGACCGCATGCAAAATGACGCTTACATTTGACAAGACCTAGTTTCCGACCATCTTGGAATAACTCTTGGTGAGAACAGTGTGAGAACACTACTCAAGATAAAGACCGATAGATTGATATACATATATAACCAACATAGATAGATATATACACTGTAGATAGACATTGACTACCTGCAGTACCATATAATTGAATTTACCAAGTGAATTGTATGAGGTACAGAAATTCAATTACACATGTGTATGTACTGTACATCAACGCACTCAAATGACAAATAACAATCAAAATTCGACATAACATTTAAACAAGATTCTATAATTGTTTGAAACACTTGTGTCAAACTTGAGAAACAACATTTGTGTATTTTTAGGTTTTTTTTTTATTTTGATAGAACAACAATTAACTGAAAGGACAAATTATATTTAATATTTATAAACAATTAATTCACTAATAAATTATTTATTAAATTTTCAAAAATCTGCTCAAATATTTCATTGTTTTTATAAATAAAAATAAAAATTTATAATTCACTTATAATTATTTATAATAATTATCAAACAAAAAAAAAGAATATTAGAGCTTTTTTTTGAATTTATATTAAATAAATTAAATAAATAATATGAAAAATTTGGCTATTTTAAAAATATAGGTTTCATAACGACTTTTAAATGATAATTATAATGAAAATTTGAATTTAAAATCTTTGTAAAACGATAGATTAGACATGGTAAATTGAACGATCAATTGTAATAGTATGTCGTTGGCTAATCTACGCTTATAACGAACATATTGCTTTTAAATCCATTAATGCTTAATTCCGACATTGGTGATTTGCATAGATTCAAGGTATTTGAGACCCTTGTTATTTCATCAAAATTCACATTTAATGATGTTTATATATACATGGCATATTTTAAATACTGCTGCCATGGGTTTTTAATCAAGTTTTATAAAATTACGTAAATAAAATATATTTTGACTTGAAATCAATGATTTATTGAAATATCAATTGTTCAAATCTCTTTTTAAAATCACTTCAAACTTGGAGCAAGTATCCTCTCGTGTATATCAAAGTTAAATGTCCTAAAACTGTCGTAAAAAAAAAAAAAAAACAATTGGATATGGTGGATAAGTCTGATTCAAGAACCAACATTTTAAATCTTGCTGGTCACTACAGGACTGGCACATGGCTCCGATAAAATAAAATATCTCAAAAAAAGTATTAGTAAAAAAACAAAAAAATAAATTTAAAAAATTTTTTCGGAAAAAATAGTTAAACTTGGTGATAGTGGAAACGACGGAAGAAACTGGCAGGGATGTTCACGTGAATTCACGTAAATCACTGTGGCTACAACTGTAGTAGCCTCTTTTTTTTTTCATCGGATTTCTTTCGAAACTGTTATCTTGCGTTTCTGCCATGTGCTTTTGGTCGAGCACCATTTTAGTATACATCTATAGAGTTACACGTAAAACCGGATTGACCCTGCTCTCTCAAACTCTTCAAGGACCTTCCATGCATGGTCTTTCTCGATTAGATAACTTTTTTTTATTACTATTTTTTTTTTTGTTTTATTCGTTGCAAATACTATTTTTTGTCTTTAATTCCATTTATATATAAAAATTGTGTCTAATTCTATTTATATATAAAATGATTTTAACAAACAAATTTGATTTTTATTTATTTTAATTCGTTTTATTATTTTTAAAATATAAATTTCACAATGAAAAATTTAATCTATTTATTCATTGAATCATGTTGATAATTGTAGTACGTACTTCAATAGCTATTTCATGACAAATAGAAATAGATGAAAAAAAATAATAAAAAAAAATTGAATCATGGATTTTTCTGTTCTAGTTTTTACGATTTGTTATCGGTATTAAATTTTTCAATCTCTGATATTTTTTTTGCTTTTTTTTTAACATTAAAAAATTCGAGATTCAATTACTCGATTATTACTATGTAGAATAGCTTTTGAAAAAGTGAATTAATCAAAATTAATCACGTTATTTTCAAAAGTAAATAAAAAAAACTCGTCAACGGATAGAAAATTTTTATATAATCAGAGATTTCAGTGAAATTTAACAAATAACATTAAATTTTACCTGGAATACCAAAGTCAATATAAAAAATTCACACTAATTTTATTCAATTATTATTTAATTTAAAAAATTTAAAATTAAACCACTGAATATTTTTTAAAAACCAATATGAAGATCAAATAAAATATTTTTAAAAAAGTTATATAATGTTACTTATAAATTAATTAAAATAAAAATTAATAAATTATTATTATTTTGTAAAACATGCTGAAAAGTTTGTACACAATTTTGTACAGTGTTATCATGAATAAAATTTTAAAGGCTAGTTTCATACTAGGCATATACGATAGAGTTTAAAAGTTAATTCATTTTTGCAACATCTCACGCGATACTGAACAAAATTTTATATACAAAATCGTTTATCCTCGTCAGTAGTTAAGTTATATTCACGTTTATTGTTGCTATTTGGTTTGTTATACAAAATTTAATAACTACACAATCTCATCTTAAAAATAAAAAAACAAAGTCAATAAAACTTTATATCGACAAATGTAATTGTGAAAACTTCTTTCATTTGTGCACCAGTATAACTATTTTAATATTATTGTTAAACTTGCAAAATATTGTATAAAAAATTATGATAAAGTTATATTGAAAATGTTAATTTACAATTTTAATTACAGCTTATATTTATAAAACTTTTATGATCCTGAAAATGAATAATAAATATTTAAATAACACTTGAAATAAAATTTTTACACGTTAAAGTTTAATAATTTGACTACTAAAAATTTTTAGTAACTATTTTGGAAAGCTATCTTCAAATTTTTATCAAGTAAAATTGTATAAATATTATTATAACAATTAAACAAATATTTTACAAGTTAAATTGAAAAATATAATTTCCAGTCTGACACTACTTGACTTGTACTACTGAAATTTCTACATCCTTGAATATTTTTTTCCAAATAGAATTATTACATATAATTGTAAGAATAAATAAAACATTGAGTTTATTATTTTGGTATCATCAAATAATATTTAGTTAACTGTACATGTTAAATAAAAAAATTAAATATTTAGTCGAGCTTTGTTATCGACTTGTACTACTTTACAGAAAATAGAAAGTAAATATTTGTTCAACGAGTAAATAATTGCATTAAAATAATAATAAACAGTTTAACAATTAATTGTAATTAAAAATAAAAACAAAAAAATTCACTATTAATATTTTAAATTTAAATAATTCAAATTTTCGTCAAAAATTTCATGAAAAAAAAAAATTTATATTTAACGAAAATAATTTTTAGATAACTGAATTGATATCTTTAATTATTGTCCAAATATTGGCTATCGATTTGATTGTTCAGAGACAATAAATTTTTTTTTTTTAACTTGAATTTTCATTTTTTTCAAAGTACCTATGTTTATTCAATACTATGTATTTGAGATACAGTATTTTCAATTGTATTGAACAAGTAAAAAACATTGTTACTTTAAAAGCTCATGTTCTGTATGGCAAGCTTTATAACTGGCTATATAAATAAATACATCAATTGTTGATGTACGCTTCACGTACAACAATACGATTATATCAAAATAGAAAATAAATAAATAAAATATAACATCAAGACGTCAATAAAAATATTTTTTTGACAATACAAATATTTTTATCAATTGTATTTTTTTATGGTTTACACAAATATTATTTTTTTGTTGTTCAATGATTTTTAAATTATTAACCGTAATTCAAAGGAAAATAAATATCATATTAGAGATATTGTAGACAAAGTATTATTTATAAAAAAAATTACCAGTATTATATTTAAATATTTTTCTATCAAGAAAAATATGCAATAGAATAGCTCCACAATTGAAATGATATTTTTAAACTGAATTTATCAAACTATTCATACATACAATAAATGTTGGAAAATAAACTATATTTATCGATGAGATGTCTATTAATATGTACATATATTAATTTTATATTTATCGTTAAATATAACAGTTTAGAAAAGAGCTTTCAAAATAGTTGACATTAAATTTATCAACTTTATATTTGAGAACATGACTCTGTTTATTTATAACTTATTTGATTTTTTAAATTTATATTGACCGTTTATATATTTTAAAAATTGCAATTAATAAATTACGATAATTGAAATAAAATATCAAAAATATATATATAAAAAGTAAAATGTTATAATAAAAGATAGTATATTGTATTCGTTTATTGTTGGCTATTTTATTGTGAGTAAAATTGAGAGATAAAATATATTTAATAATAATATAATTGCATACATCATGTACCAAAAATAATTGTAGCGTTGTTTGTTATAATGTCACATGAAGTTGGTCTAAATGAGAAAAAGTAACACTACATGAGAAGCTGTTAACAAGTAGGGAGTTTCACATACACCAAAGTGGACGGTACAAAAGCAAGGTACCTTAGTAATGAGATCCATTTTTTTCTTCGCGTCAACGCTTACTAAGCAAAAAAAAAAAAAAATCATTTTTCATATTTTTTTTGTTCATATTATGTGTACCACCAGCCTGACGCTAGACTGCTTCTACAAAGCGCTGTTTGCACTTAAGTCACGTTGGTCTCCTTCATTTACAAAAAAAATAAAAAAAAAATAAAAATTTTTAATATTAAAAAGCCGACGAAATAACTTAGTTTGAAAGTATAATTTATAAACAACAAGAAACCATAAAAATATAATGAATAGATATTTTAATAATTGGATCAAATTAAAATTTATATTTATAATAAATTTATTATTAATTATTTAACGTCACAGATATATTTTGAGCAAATAAATAATAATACTTTTAAATTTAAATTTTCGATACGATAAAACGTAATTAAATATTCGATTGAAATTAATCCAACTCAAATATATCTTGATGAAAATTATTTACTCATCCAAAAGTCAAAGGAAATGAATCTTTCTTTCATGTCAAGTTAAATTACAAATTTTCACACAATCTGTTTTACTAGTATTTTCAATCGACTGTACTATGCTTACGAGTTACGACAATAAAAAGTACATAAATTTTCTTATTTTCACACTTTAAATAAAATTCAAATAGTTCATTGTATAAATAATTATAAAAAAATATAACAAAAATCATTCAAAATGTAATAAATAATTTTTTAATTTTTATAATTCTTCATGACTAAATATATAATTTAATATAAATGTATGAATTTTATTTCAAACAGATTCCACAAAGATGCCAGTATAATAGTATAATACCAACTTGGGTTGAAATGAAAAGCAGCAAGACATTATGTTTTGAAAATTAATCTTCATGACAATGAAACATATGCAAAGATAGAGATGGTACTTAAAGACGTTGCTTGTACATATATATCTATACAACATTGTATATTTTAGGACAGTACCAAAACATTATTCACAGTAGTAACGCTCTCGCCACATATACAAACACTAACAAATATCAAAACACTATCATACATACACACTTGACTCATAGGTCTGACTAAATATGTATTCGTATCACTGACAATTAATGAGAGTACGAGTCCATGACTGTATACAAATATGAATCGTCACCGTCCAAACAATCATTTGCATTTATATACATACAAAAACAACAATTTCTCTTTTTTTTTGTTTATTTACTTTTTTTTTTTAATTGAGATAAAAATTTCAACATCAAACAAAATATACAAAATTTATTTGAATATTATTTACTCAAAATTCTGTTTTGTTGATAAAACAATGTATTTAATAATATTGCTGACTAATTATTGTTTTTGTTTGTAGTGCAAATATATTGGTTTTTGTTTTTTTTTCGATAATTAAAATTTTAACATGAAAAAAAATACAATAAAAGATTAAACTTTAAAAATAGATTGTAAATAAAAATTACGTATGGTTTTAAACATACGCCCATTGTCAAGTGCGCATGTAAAATTCACGTATTCACTGAATTGTACTGAAGCCATGCATATCCACAATGTTTGCCGGAACTTGAAAAGTCGTAACATAAATATCTACCATCCATGAACGAAATCTCGCGTACAGTGTTACCCAACAACTATCGGGAAATGCCATTTCAATGTATGAAAATATATATATAGATATTTATCCTTGTCAATTGTTTGCTTAACTTGCACTTTTTATTTTTTATCTTTTTATTCATCTTCAAAAATAAGTTTGTCAAGACTGAATTTACCATGATGTAAAAGATTTTATATATCCTTATACAATTATTATTATTATTATTATTATTTTTTATTTTTGAGTATTACTGCCAAAAATCTTGATAAAACTTTGTTTATAAAAAGTTGTTTTCGAACTAAATTATTATCCATTATTTTGATTGAAATATTTAAATTACTTCTACAATAATAATAATCAAATAAATATTTTATAACGAGTTATTAAATGAGTGTATTTATTTGTCAATTTATTATTTTATTTAAATGCAAATTTATATTTTACAAATGGTGTTTTAACTTATGCTCTCTTTTTTAGAATTTATTAAAATAAAATTTACAGTCAAATTTTATTATAATGGGTGTATTATATAGCGTATATAAAATATAACTTTAATATAAAATAATATTAGCACTATATTTATTATTTATGTATATTTATTATGTGAGAGTATAATTATTGTAATACTCAAGGATATTTTAGGTAAATTCAATTATAATTAGATGATCTGTTATTTGATCGTTTAAACGACATTCTCGACTATAAAATAAAACTACATGATGGTAATCAAAGCAAAATTACTATACGACCTTTGATAAAGTAAATTAAAATGTTAATAGAATTTTAATTTATGAGTTCAATATTTTTATTTAAATTTTTTTTTTTTTTTCAATTTACCATTACTGTCGTGTGAATATTCATCAAAATTAATTGAGCTTTATGTCAAATATAAATTGAATTTTATTTTTTTAGTTTATAAATTTGAAAAAAAAAATATAACAAATATAGATTAAATAATTTATTGGGTAAATGGTTAGACAAAGCCAAGAAAAATAATAATGATGAAAAAAAAAAAAAACTGGAGTAACGTAAAATGAAAAATAAAATAAAAAAAATATGAGAAAAGTAAATCCCTTAGGACGAACGTTTCACCATGCCGACACTCAATTTATTCGATATTCTATATTCCCAGCCCAAGTCTCATATTGAGCTCGTGAACCTTCGGGAAATTTCACGCTTTGAGTACATTCAATTGAAGAGATGAAGTTCATTCTTTGGCAAGTGATTCACAATATTCATGCTCAATACGAATAACTGTATATATAGAGGAGAATAAAAAATTTCATAAAGCTATACAAATTACATTTTAAAAAATTTATTTTCTCATTTATATTCAATTTTTCAAGTATTATTCATTGTCAATTATATATATGGTTCATTAAAATTAATAGTGAAAAACAAATTAATAATGACAACTTTATAAAATTTGATTATATTACATTTGCCAATTGTGATACTACAATTATTTTTTTATTCTTGTTTTTGATAATTATATAATTCCCATGGATGTTATTGATTTTTAATAATCAATAATTAAAATTGTTCATTATTAACACCAATAATTATGAGAAAATTTGAATATGCATTCGAAAATTACGTGATTAAAAGAAAATTTTAAAAATTTTCGTTTCAATTTAAAAATTATCAATGATGATTATTGAAAATTTTGGAGTCATGATGCATGTCAAGGTGATTATCAATGATTAAAACTTTCAAGTACTTTGTGCTCTTTTGTGATTTTAGAATTTAATTATTTCCAAAATTAATTAGTACGTAAAGTTTTTCATAATATAAAGTTTCTCTGTAATTATTCAAAAATTCGTCAAATGGATATTTGTCAATAGTTTTTAATATAAATTTTTTCATTTGAATTATTCTCGTAAATTTATATTGTTGAAGAAAACACTTAAATTCAATATTAATATTTCGTGGAATATTAAAAAATATTAACTTTTATTGTTAACAATTTTCTTATAAGATATAAAATAATAAAAACAATTTTGTGAAGAATTTCGAAGAAAAATATATTTCATTATAATTTAAAACACAAGGAATCTGAGTTTTTTCAATTTAAAATATTTTTTATTATAAATGTCAATAATTTAAAGTTCAATCAGAAAATAAGACAAATAGAAATTATTTAAAAAAAATTCTACGAATTTGTGCGGAGACATGCCAACCAACTAGAATAAAATAAAACGGAAAAAATAAATTTAACAAAAAACTGAAGGTTATTATTTTTCATGAGTATAAAATCACATAAAACTCAAAAGGGGATAAAAATGTGTGTATATGTAATACGTCTGTAGAAAAAATAGCTAAAAGTTTGGTAAATTGGTCTTGAAGGTATTTCTTGATTTTGAATTGGTAAAGATATTGGATAAAGAGGGTTAAATCCTGTATAAAAAGTTTTGAATGAACGAGTTTGACTTTACGAAAGAATCCAAAGATTAACATTCTTTTTATATGAATGAAGTTATTTTTTTAACTTTTTTAAAATTTTTATTTTTTATAAATTGTCGTAATAACGTAGAACAAATGACGTTACAATGCCAAGAATATTATTTTGCAAATTTTTATAAAATATATATGACCGCAGTGTCAACAGCCAGTTAGAAAAACTTTTTTTCAAAAATTCTACTTTAAAGAGAAAGCCTCATAAATAAACTGGACAGTTGAAATTTCGTTTGCCAAATTTATAAAAATAAAATAAATTTTTTTGCTTTAAAAATTGATCATTAAAAATTCATCAATAAATATGAGTTGCATTTGAAAATTTTATAATAATAATAATAATTATAACGATGAATAATTATGTCAATCAGTGGAAAAAGTAAAATGATAATATCAATTTTTTTTATTTGTATAAAGTATACAAGACGTGAGTTTGATATTTAAATGAAATACTTTCAAAGCTATATAGCGTTCGAATATTCCCGAGTGTCATTTCAGCCACAATCGCCTCGACGGAAGTTTATTCGCTTTAAAATAGTTTGAAATCCTTGAGCTTAATAACTTTTCTCAGCGTTACTGTGCGACAGCCATCTAAAAACGATGTGCTCAGCAGTAAAAGAAGATGAAAAGAAATCAGTCTGTCATTTTTACCAACACTTTTATATATCTATTTTATTATACAGATATACATAAAGTATATCTATCAACAAAAAAAAAAAAAAAAAAAAGCTACACTGATAAATATTTAAATAAATAAATAAATAAATATTTAAATGTAGTTTTTACATTAACTGAAAGTAAATTGAATAAAAATTTAAAACTATTTTCTTTTTTAGCAGATAAGAAAAATTTTCTTTCCAAGTAAAATATTATTTTCCATATAAAACAAACTTGATTATCAATTATAAATTAAATTAAATAATTTAAATATTTTTATATTTATTTCTGTAATTGATAATCAAGTTTTTTTTTGTATGGAAAATAATATTTTGCTTGCAGAGAAAACTTTTAACAAACACATTATTAATTTATTGTGAAACTATTAAATTCCAAGCTTGAAATCAATAATACTTTTGAGCTTTTTCAAAGGTTTTTGCCAATGATTGACAAATAATCAGCCTTGTGGAAATACTTTGAGAAAACTATGATAAATTGAAAGAGGTATAAGTGAATTTTTTCGAAATTTTTCATTCACAAACCCTTATAAATTTCACACCTTTTAAGAGCATACTCCATTTTTTTTTTTTTTTCTCTTTTATATAATAATCGTTATAAATAGCTTTTGTTTTTTTCATTTTTCAAATTCAAGTAACTTGAAATTGAAGTGTTTAACAACTGAATAACTTTACAAAAAATAATTGCATTATATTTATAAAAAAATTAACATTGATGATTTACAATTAAATTTTTTAAATGAATATTTATTTTAAAAAATGAACAACCAGTAATTCCAATACATTTTTTAGATAGTAATTAAAATTTTCTTTTTAATTCTGGGTATACAGATTTTTTTTTCTTTTAATTTTTTTATGCATGCATTGAATGTTTTAATATTTTTTCAATAAATACGATATCGTATTTATCGTCGTATAGGTACATTGATGATGAAGTGTAAGTTCATCCAGCCAATGCTCTTGCAGTATTCGCGGTGACCCAATTTTAACTCAACCAGTATATTTATTTTCTATTTTTTTTTTAACTCAAACTATTTTTTCACATACATTCAAGTTTGCAGTATTTATTTAAATGAATTTTTACTACTATGTGAAATTTAAAAAATCTTTTAAAATAAAAAGATGATTATTTTTAACTGTTATCGGAAATTTTTTTTTGCATCACAACAAAACAATGAATTTGAAAAATTGTCATTTTTTTTTTTTTGTTTCATTAACTTTATGTTTTATGTATTTTAAAAAATAAAAAACATATTTTTTTTTTTTTTTTTTCATTAATTTTCATTGACCATTGTATGTACTTTTACGAGTTATAAAAAATATTAAACAAGCCGCAAAAAAAAAAAAAATTATACAATATGAGGAAAGTTTTTTTTTTTTTTTTGAAATTATAGTTTTGCAAAAAAAAATTTTTAAAGTAAACAAAGAGAATTAAAAAAAAAAATTGTTCTGTCAAATCTGTTGAGATTTTTATTTTTCTATTTTCTACTATATTAATTAGTTTTTTTTTTTTTTTTATTTTCAAGTTATAACTTGGATAAATGAAGATATTCTAGACATGAGAATTTCTAACAGGAAATTTCTATTATTGGTTATCAGATGGTTGACACTTTGCTAATTGCCCATTGACTGGAAAACCAAGGAAGAATAGTGCTCTTTGAATATATATATAATCAGAAATATTTTCCCAAGATATATATATTTTATTTTTCATCCAAAACTTTTCAAGTGAATGAAATTTCATTGATTGTCATGCCAAGAAGTTTGTGAAAGCATCATCCAAGATGTCAACTTTTGAAGTATATAAAGTTTTGTTTGCGGGTTGAAAGTCACCACAACAATAAGCAAAATTTTCATTTTGTTTATAAAAAATTCAAGTATTGATATATACCAACTATTATTATATTTCAACAAAAATAAAAAATTATAAATAATATTGAATAAGCTATAATCTAAATTAAATAATTACGTTAATTGAAATTTGTATATTCAAGTTGAAATAAATTTCAAGTATATATCTCATCACCTGTCATAAATTTGATATTAAATTAATCGAATTATCTCTTTATTATCATCTGGAAAGAATGAGAATTATTTAATCTCATTTCTCTACTTAAAATAATCAATATAATCACACTTCATTACTGAAAAAGTAAAATTTCAAATTAATTTTATCATCATATCGACAAATTAATTAAATTGTGTTTAAACAATTACAATAATAAAGCTTTTTATTTTGAAATTATAAGATGAAATTTAATTTAAAAAACATACATAAAAAAATTGGAATTTAATTAAATTGAATTATTCATAAGAATTTGAATTTGCTTGTGAGAGAATTTTTAATTTTTTAATAATTTAATATTATTGAATATAATTCAACTATCATAATTGATATGGGAATGTGTATACATATTATTAAAACTTTGTAACAATATACAACACAAAATAATATACAATATGCAAATATAATTAAGCAAATAAAGTTAATAATAATAATATTAATGTAAGATGGAAATTCCTCACAATATACATTGCTTCAATACATCGAATTGACGACTTGTATATAAAATTAAATAAACTTACAATTCTGCTCGTGACAACTGTAACCAGACTCTGGGAATTTAAATTGTTCGAAACAACATACTCCAAATGTACTTGACCGCGACTATTTGTTTCTACAGAAGCAAACATTACATTGACACTATATAATAATCTTTTAACTCGACAAATTCCCTCATGTTGATATTTGAAATTATATTGTTAATACAAATCTATGTATTTTATAATGATATTTTAAGTAAAATTTGCTCAATGCTTATTTGAATCGTAATACTGAATTTGTAACTAAAACCGCAAAATATTTAACAACAGTAACTGACATTTTTAAGAACAATATTTAATAAAATAAATATTCATCAGTAAATTAATTAAATTGGAAAATTATAATGACAATCTATTTTTCATGTTAAATTTTAATACTGTTGAAGAATTTTTTAAATTTTTTCAACTACACCAAAAAAAAAAAAAATTATATATTTTAAGAGTAAATTCCATAAACTCAACGAACCGTAATGATTAACCTAAAACCTGAAGATATCTTAAAAGTTTTTAGTAATAATTATAGCTACTTTTTAATGAACATAAAATTTTAAATAATTAAAATAAAATTTCAATAATTATTTAAAACTTATCAAAAGTAATTATTATCATTTTAAATATTAAATATATTAATTTTTATTTATTTAAACAATCTCAATTAACTTTAATTGGTAATATATGATATTTAGAAAAAATCGTAAAAATATAAAAAAAAAAAAAACAATGACTTATATCCAATTACTTATTGTATGTCGCAATGAAATTTCTCACCAATTTGGCAACTTTTATAAAGTATGAAAAACGAGTTAACCGCATTGCCATTGGATCACTGCATTACCACGATCACGTAGCAAAAAGAAAAGGCAAAAATTTTTTGTGTGTTTGTCGATTAAACGAAGAAAGAAAGTATCGCTTATTTTCTTTCAACCAATCATATTTATTTATTTTTTATCATCACGTATTCGTATGCAATTCAGCTAGTCTATCCTTGATCATATTAGGATATTCCATAAGGGGCTAGCAGAAAAAAACGAAAAAAAAAAAAACAAAAAATAAAATTTGTTGAAGGAAGGAAAAAATACTTTCAAGACAAATGTCTCTAAAAATGTACGTGCCAATGACTCCAAATAATAATAATAATTTTTTCATTTTTATTATTTATTTATTACGTATATAATTTATATTTTTATATAATATTTATTTATTTATTTATATAGGTATAACTTGTATTAATCAACTAAAAAAAATATCTCGATAAATTTATTTAAAATGTTTTTTTTTTTAAATAAATAATTAATGTACTTAATTATTATCATTATAATTATTATGTCATAAGTTTTGTATCGATTAATTCGTTGACAGCCGATTAAGCTTTTCCTGAAAGTTCAAAATACCTTTCTACAATGACGTAACATAAATTTATATATGTATATATTAGATAACTTGGAGCATCCACAATTGCAATATGGCCGTTGATTGTCTTATCACGACCGACATAACAAAGATGTCAGTTTAGTACGACCAAAAGCACTCATCTTTCTCTCTAAACACACATACTAAAAATAGATGTACGTCTTTCTCTGACACTATCTGATGAGTATTCACTTTGGACGTGAGCATGATTATGACTCTCAAATCACGTCATTAGCTTGCTTTTCATAGAAAAGCAGAGACTAGTTAGAAGTTTCACATTACGTTGAAACAAATGTAAAAGCTCTAAGTGAAGAAGAGAGTATTGAAAGACTGGGGAAGCCTCACTACGCTGTCATTTTGTGTTGTTTTTTTTTTTAAACTGTATATAACCCAGACAATGAAATATTATTATCATTTTTTTTTTTTTTTTTTTCATTCGTTGTGTCTAAGTATATATTTCAAGACTTTACTTTCCTTTTGCACCTTATACTAGTGTATATTGTCAACAGCAAAAAATGGAAAAAAAAAAAAAATCATGTACATAAATGTATATGTCTGCAGTATCAATACATGAAAAAAATGTCTACACGCAGTTAAATATACATAAACTCAGACAGAACCACTTGTTGTCATACACTTTTATATTTATATGGACATGTATTTATACAGATGCAAGTAACAAGAGTGGAGAGTGTCATTGACATTTTTCAAGAAAAAAAAAAAAAAAAAATTATCCAAAGAAAAGTTTTACCCGGCTAATGGAATGGAATAAATAAATAGTTTTAAAGTTTTTCAGTTTAGATTAAGTATAGATAATTTAAAATACAATAAAATCAATAATAAAAAATTAATAATAATAATAATAAATTCGTATATACAAGGAGGACAATAGATGGAAATATAATTTTTTTTTTTTTATTCTTTTACGAGTATAAGTCACTATAGATATATATAAATATGAACAAAAAAATAAAAAGGAAAAATAGATCAAAGTTTTGTAAAGATCTTGAAAAATTTAAGATATTATATGAAAAAAAAAATATAAAGGGTGAGTATAGAGAGAAAATAAATTTAAAATTTTTTTTTTTGTAAAGTTTTGACCCTCGGGACACAGTAATGGCGTGCAGCGATGCGAACATTGGCGTTTATACTGGAATATTAGGGAGCAAGGATATGGAACAAACTGTATACCTATAACCTAGCCGTTTTGCGTATAGGTATTACATAAATTCCTTGCGGCAGTAAAATCCAGATTCTCTTTCAGTCTCATTTTGAGCCTTAGGCAATTCACATCAGCCGTCTCATCCACTGTAATCTCTATCGCTGAATAATAATAATAAAAAATCAGCTCTCGATGCATAAATTTTTAAGCTGACGAGGGTATTTTAAAGTATTACATATCGCAAGTGTTCAATCAGTCGATAGAATACGGGTAATATTACAAATATCCCATATATATATTTTTATTTATCATCATTATTATTAAAGTTTTATTTTTTTTATTTTTCCAAATGACTCGGGGGAGATACACCAATATGTATTATCGATTTAGAAGAAAAAAAAAAAACTACCATCATAAAATTTCATACGAAAAAAATTATCTTAACTTATCAAAGTGATATCGTTTTTTGAAAAAGAAAAAAAGCAAAAAGTATTTGTATTATTGAATAATTTATTATAATATTCATACAAATTTCGATTTAAAATTTAAATTTCATTTAATGAATTAATGATTACAAAATAATGCCAAGCAGTTTGTTCATTATTTCTATACATTATGTATGTACTTATAATTAATGAAGAATAATAAAATTAATCATCTGTTTAAAAGTTCAATATTTGAATTATTTATAAAACTAATAATTATTTCATTCGAGTCATTTAAATTACTTACATTGATTTTTAAATTTCTTCTTCAATTTTTTATCAGTTGAATAATTAAAAGTTAATGAAAATCAACTGGCCTATTATTTTTATATTAATTTTTAATAAAAAATGGTAAAAATAACTGTATGATATAAATTTTTAGATTATTAATTTTTTAATTTTATCAATATTTCATTACTTGTTGGTGATTATTTATTTAGTGATTATTCATTTTTTTTAATGGTAAAATCGAATAATGGATTTGCCATTAATTCTCGTTAAATAAATATACTGAATGTATATTGAAGTTATTTATTAATTCAATTGCACATAACAGTGTAATGTAAATTTACGAAAATTCATTCCCAAGAGTATATATATATTTTTTTTTTTATCCAATTTTCAATGATCATATATGAGCAATAATAAATTAGTTTAATAAAATTATTACAATTGAAATAAAAATTTTGAAAAAAATATATTTATCATAGTAAAATAAAATATGAAATAACAAAAAATTGAAAAAAAAGAAAAGATTACTGATTCAGTTGAGAGAATATCGTTTCTATTTTCTCATAGAATTCTCATGACACAGTATGTCCCTTGACTCAACCGCATCAAGGTTTGTATTTTGTCTTGTCTTTTATATTATGTTATACCCAGGAGTATAGAATAACTATATTTTTTTTTTGCCCAGAGGGTAACGAAAAAGGTAGACATCATATGAGTGACAATCAGCATGACATGACTTTTTGTATATATTTGTTAGACTAAAAAAAAACTGTTGTATTGGTAAATATGAATTTTTCAATTCAATATAGAACATATTTTATCAAAAAGAAAACAAAAAAATTTTCATAGGTTGATTGAATTTTTGTCATTTTTCATTTTTAATATCATATAATAAAAATTAATTTCAAAATGAAAAAAAATCCCAAATCAATTTCAAACATTTAGTTGACATTTTTTTTTTTTTTTTTTTTGGGATAGTTTATTTATAAAATTGAGCACACCCATGTAGTTCAAATATTTGCCTGTTTGTAATACTTGATAAAAAATAAAAAAATTTACAAATATTGTTATTAATAATGATATAATATTGATAATAATAAGTAAAAAAAAAATAATAAAAAAATCAATAGAGTATGCGCACGACATTAAACTTATATATGTCTCATAAATTTTAAAAAGCCATCATGAATAAATATTGTCCATTGAATGAGGATCATTCAGATTATGCACAAACTTTGTGTACTATACAGTCAAGATTTAAGACTTTTTTCCATATATTAATTTGACATATGATATAGATTATTAACGTGAATATCAGAATAATGTGAAAAAAAAAAACCATCAGCGGTCAAGCTCGTTTGACAGTAAAATTTCTGAAATTTTTTATTTATAAAATTAAAGACTGTATACTAACTTCTATTTGAAATATAAAAAATGTATTATAAATTCAATAATAAAAGCATCATACAGCAAGATACATTTATAAAAAAAAAAAAAAAAATGTTGATTTTCGTATATTTTAAAAGATAAATTTTTCAAACTGAATGATGCATTGGAATATCTGAAACAAGTAAGCAGAAATAAATAAAAAAAAGAAAAAAAAATTTATATATGTATATATAGATGTGTAAATATTTGAAATTCATGAATAAAAAGCCCCATTTCATTTCTATTTCCAATTGATATGCAGTGAAGTAATAAAAAATAATAATAAATTTGTGATTTTTTTTTTTTTTTTGACTGGAATATAACACAGATGATAAGTCGAATATAGAAAAAATTGGCAAAGATATCAAGAAAAAACTCATTTACGCGAAATGTTGGACCATTTTTGTGTGCATGTCACGAATACGATCACGCACGCCAATGTCTATATAAATGTTCATCGATCGATCATATTTCAAGTTAGTAATATTCGTAATACGCAAGCGCATTAGTTTTTTTCACTATCCCTTTTATGAATATTATTAAAAATATTCATTTATTTATTTACACAAGCCAATATTAAATTTAAAAAAAATCGAAAACATTTATTTAAGATTTTTGTAATTAAATATTTGAAAACAAAATTCATTAGTTTACTCATTTTTGTATAAAATGAACAGTTATTATTTTTTTATATACCAATAACTGGTTCTAAAACCAATAAATAAATAAAATTCAAATTTTAAAAACAAAAAAAATATATATAAAGCAAACTTTGATATTTTGTAAACGATATACTTTTTTTTATTTTTTAATATTAAAAATGAAAAAATATTGGTAAACGAGTATTTAACATGAATTTTTTAACGTAACGATATTATTTATTAAAAAATATTTAATATATGTTACACGAAAAAATAAAAAGTAATGTATAAATTGAATTTAAAAAAAAATTAGTTAATAATTAAGAAGAAAGGTGAAAAGACAAGAGAAGTTAATTACATAATAAAATAAACAAAAAAAAAAAAAGAAACTATGAATATTACATTGAATTTAAAACCACGATAAATGTAATAATATGATGCAAAATGACCACAACGAGACTGGTCAACTAAAGATGCTCATAAACGAGAAAATATATTTATATATATATTAAATACAAAACATCTGCACAAGGCGCGTTGGTTCGTATCATCAAAGACCCAAGTATATACAAAAGTTGTGTGTCTCTGTATGAGCACACCTTGCACAAATGCAATTTAAATTAGATAGACATTTTACATTTATGCCTGCTGGACCGTAAGTCTTATACCCCAACATGTCATGACCAGACTCACCACTTTTCTTTAGCAGACGTGCACACACACACACACACACACACACACACACGGTGCAACCACTCACAATTCGGCGTAAGTTCGGTTAAAGCCTTTTTAAATCCTACTCTTTTTTGGCTCTATGACAATATATATACTCACAAATTTACTAAATATCCTTGTAGTCTTAACTCAGTCAAAAATATTAGCACAAAAATTTTTAGTGGTCATTTTACGTGGTTCAATTTAGAAACATTTTAATCATTTAGACATTTAATAAAATGAATTTATACTGTACTTGTCAAACAATCGTAAATAGTATATAAAATTAATTAAATAAATTTGTTTTTGTTTTAAATATTTTTAATAATTTTATAATGGAAAAAAAATATTTGCAAGTCAAGGGGATTTTAACACTGCCAATGTACAAATGGTTATAAATAAAATAAAATATTACAGACATAAGAACATTTTCTAAATTTTTATCATTATTATTATGACTATTATTTCAGCTTTATATTTAAAAGACTCTTGTGTGTGTTCTTTTGTTTTTTTTTTTAAATAACCAAGAAGCTTTTGATGTAGTTACAATTCAAATCAATATGTATTTTTTATGAAGACATATTTTTATAAACGGATTTCTTACATCCATGCAGAAAAGTTGGAAAAAAAAATATCAATGACAATTTATTATAATGGTTTTATAATAAATGTGAGTAAAGACAACAGAAGAATAAAAAAAAAAAAATACTTAAAAGGCTGTTTTTATATTTTATTTTGTTTAAACTGGTATAAGCATATTTGAAAACTGTAATTGGATACTTTCAGTGTTTTTTGAAGTATATATGTATATGGCAAGTAAAATATATCGGGATATTGAATATATATCTATATTTATTGTGTAGCCCGTTGGGAAAGCTCTTTATTCAGTCATTCGATTGAGTCACTTTTGTGGTCGTCGATACATTTTCTTTCAGTATTTTTTTTTTTTTCTTTGCCCCTCGAAATTTATTGCTCGTAAAATAACCTGTCAATTTATATCATTTCAATAATATATCATAATACGTTGAGATTAAAATTCTTGTATTTTATTATTTTTATCTTTTAAAATATTATTATATATAAATGATAATTTTTTATTTTAATTAAATTTGATACTATATGTATATAATGTTTCAATAAGAAAATTTGTAATGAATTTGATCAATTTAAAAAAAAAACAATTGAATAATGTCAATATATTATTTAATTATTATTGATTTTAGCAAATTTGAAAAGAACACGTATGTTTGAATAGTTGAAAATTTATACACAGAAAATACGTCTTATACAAATGAACCTGACGACAATGATAAACGATAAATGACTTTGTTCAAAATTAGTGGCCGGAATACGCGATTGTGGTAGTAGAATGCACTATCTCTCTCTTTATTTTTCTCTTTTCTCTTTCTATCTTTCACAGAGCTCGAGCTCTTGATAGAGTTAGTTCGACCAGAACAAAAGGAGATAAATACGTCTGTGCCTCTTCAACACTTGAAATTACTAGTCCGATTTTGAATGTGGTTTAACCCACTTGAACACGCGACTGTTGGCTATTGGTACTTAACTATATATCCAAGTGCAACGCTTGCAAGTGTGAAATTTTCAGTAACTTCCGGCTGAAATCCCATGAACTTTCTAGCACTTGTGAATGAAATATACCGCTATGTACATCATTATGTTATATGGTAAATTATTAGTTTATAATACTACTATTAATTTATAAAATTATCAAATAAGATATTCAATTTATATCAAATTATGTATCAAAAGTGATAAATTGGAAGATTGTAAATTATATCGTGCATTTAATTTTTTATTATAAATTTTATAATCGATATTCTTGTTACATAACAGGTGATTGGTTTTCACTTAAAAGAATATAAAGAAAGTTATAGAATAAAGAAAAGAAAGGAAAAAAATTACATCAAAGTTTTTATGTACAATGGAAAAATCAATGGAGTTTTATGAAAAGAAAAAAAAATATAAAATTAAAATTAAAATAACAATCTAAATATGAGTGATGAGAAAATTATATATTGTTTGTAAAAAAATTTATTTTAAAACTTATTTACTTGATAGACAGCATATAAATTACAACCGATTGTAATATTTATATGAAAAAACAATTTATGTGGTATTTACACAATGATAGTATTGGAAAATAATAATTTTTATAAATATATCACTGATTTCAGATAAAAGAGTATGTCATACAGCCATCATAAAAGTAAAAAAAAGAATAAAAAATATATATAAATAAAATAATCCAGGTATACATGAGAGTTTACGTAAAGTACACAGCAAAAGTTGTGTTGTCGATTGCCTTTATGTTCACGTTTTGAATATGAGGTCGACGTTAAATGTGCATATAAATATATTGGAAAACAACAAGTGCAGTGAACGACTAACAGAAAAATATTGACTGGCATTGAAATATCTATAGTTTATTTATTTTTTGTATATACATAGATTTTTTTTTTTTCATAACATTTTGTAAAATATTTTAAATGATGATTTGAACAACAACAAAAAAAAAAAAAAAATGCAGTTTACATTGTTAGGTCAATTTTATATGAACTTTGTTTAATATGAAATAGTTGAATATTTCATCTAAATAACATGTTAAATAATTGAACAAATATTTTCAATTAAAATTTGTTATAATTAGTTTTTCAAAATGTATAAAGTTAAATTTTATTTTATGAAAAAAAATGATATATATGAGATAATATCGATGCTTAAATATTAAGTAAGGTTAACAAACACAGTGAATGGCCAATAGAGTTGCGACTAAACTATAAGTGAACAAAAGTTAAAGACCAAAGTGAACAAACTCTATATCCAACAGTAGTCTAACCTGTTACGTCACACATAACCACCAAACTTGATAGTATAACTCGATTTGTCTAATTCGACTAGTGCCTAACCACTTTTCTCCTTGATTTCTCTTTTCTCCTTGTACCTCAAATATTCTCTCAATTTTCAGATATTCAATTAACATTAATTTTTTAATTAACATGCAAAACTACAAACCACATTTTGTGTGATTGGAATTCAATCAGTGTAATTATTAATATAATAATAAATTTAAAATATTGATAATAAAAATCATTAAGTTATTTAAATTTTTTAATAAAACTAATTGTTATTTAGATTCAGTATATACATAATTATCAAGTTTTTATATTTAAATATAAAATTTTATAGATTTTTATAAAAAAAAGTTTGACTTTATTTTATTATTATTATTTGATGTTAAAATATATATATAAATAAATTTTATTAGATTATAAAATGATGTATCTATCTGAGAAATATTATTTATAAAAAAAAAATAATGATCAATTTTATTATCATGAGAAATTTATAGAAAAGTAATCGAATTGTTTTTTTTTTTTTAGCACAAATCATTAATCAGCCATGATAAGTTACCGATAAAAAAGTATGACTATAAGTGATCGTTTAATCATCAATTCAGACCAATTTCTCTATAATAACATAAAAAGTTTTTTTTCATTATCAATTTTCAATCTAAATTACTTGGTTTTTTATTTTTACTACAATTGGCAAAAAATATATTTTTATATAATATTTTAAATGAAATCGTTCATTTAAATAATTCCTGAAACATATTATACATATTGAATATTGGTTTTTTTTTAATGAATTAATTTATGAAATTATTAGTCAATTACAAAATTTGTATAACATGACAATTATGCTGTTTGAATGACAGTTATTAAATTTAAAAGAAAATTAATGTTCCATATTGAAAAATGTATATAAAAATAAATTGATACTTTGTGCTTATGATCACAATGGTATATTATAATGATCATTGAATATATATCCGCTGTTTATGATGTATTGAAATATAAATCTTAGCATTTTTTAACTTGTTAAAATTAAACATATATATTATTATTAATTAATAAAACAAAACATATACTGTAAACACTGTGGTAATATGTTGACTTATTTTAAAATTGTTTATTTTTATATTAATTAAATGTTTCGTATATTTAGGTTAGATATTTTCATGTCACAGGATATACGTCAGTTCTCTCATATTATCCTACATCCTTTCTATATAATAATTATCTATATATTTGTCTTTACAAAATACTCTACAGTTTTTCTTATGTAAATTTCCGTATATTCTGTGTATATCATGTTACTTCTGTACACATACCAATATGTCAAAATACAACCTGAATGTATTAACAAACACTCAATCCATATAAAATCAAACAAGAAAAATCGGAAATTACGTCAAAATTGTTATTATTGTAACAAGAAAAAAAATTGTCATAATTATATTTTATTATAAATAGCTGCTATTTTGAAACGACTTTTCGTTGTCTGGGTTAAATTTTTTTTTTTGTATTTTTATACAATGTTTGTATTTTTCCAAAAGTATTATTTAATCCATTAATATTTGATTGCCAGAATTTTTTAAAGTCATGACAAGTATTTTTGAAAAGCAGAAAAATCCAAATATTTTCAAATGTCATTTCAAATGTTATTTAACTTCCAAATTTAACTAACAAGTACATTAAATTTCTAGCATGAGTTTAATTAATAATAAACAATTTCTATGTTTATCAAGAACATACAAATCACGCGACAGAAATGGAAATAAAAATAAAAGAATATTTGATTTTGTCAGATTATTTTAAATAATTTCAGCTATCTTGTCTGGCTTGAAATTAGTAATTAATTCGGCTATAAGAATTACACGAGTAATTAATCATTTCGTTGATGATATATACCTACACCATTTATTAAATAATAATATAATAATAGTTTTTTTTAACACAATTATTTATTCAAAGACATTTTGATTCAATGTAATTCCAGATTATTTATTTTAAATTATTTCAACGGTATAATTAATTTTCAAAATTTAATTGTTTTACTTCAAAATTTATCCCTGATTTTATAACACTAGACCAATTAGCGCGCTTTGCGCGCTATTATATGTAATGTTTTGTCAATGATGTAAGAAGGTGGTAGTAAGAAATTTTTTGATCTTGATCACTACGTAAAAATTCACGATATCTCCCAATTTATAATTCACTTTTTGAGTATATAGTAGAAAAAAAAAAGAATACCAAATAAACTAATTATTAGTCTAGATCAATTCCTCGGCCATTTGAAACTAATTTTAATTTAATATAGAAAGTATTGGCAACTATTGGCAAATGTTGCTAAGGAAAGGATGTGACCAAATAAATTAATCAGTAATCTCAATAAATTCCTAAGCAATATTTTTTTGGTCACATATTTTCCTTAGCAACATTTCGCATAATTATTTGACACAGTAATTCTAATTTAATATAAAAAATATTGCTGTAAAATTAATCTAGATTATAAATTAATTTTTCTGGTTACCTCCTTCCTTTAGCAACATTTGCCAATAGCTATTCAACTAATTAAATATGGCAAACGTTGATAGCCAAATAAATTGATTTGTTATCTAAATTATTTTTTCAGCAATGTTTTCCATAACCATATCAATTTTTTATGGCAAATATTGCTGAAGAATTAATGAAAATTGTTAATGTATTTATTACATACATACTTCTTACTATTTACTACACCTTCTTACATCATTGACAAAACATCACATATAAGCAAAAAATAAAATAACAACGGGTACACATAGCAACGGATAAACAAAATAAAAAATGAATTATTTAAACAAAAACAAATGAATTATTATAAACAGTCAATCAAATAGCTCGAAGAGAGGCTTCATTCTCCTTTTTATATAAGGATCAATAATAAATAATGTAAATTAATGACCATCTGATTGACAGTTCATTATTTTCAATTATCGAATTTTATATAAAATTTTTAAAATTTAATTAAAACAAATTATTCGTATTTATTGAATGACTTGTATATATTTTTAATATCCAATGTGAAAGTATAAGAGAAACTTCATTTTACTATAACCCCGTATTTTATAAAATCATTAATTAACACTTTAAATTCATTATCACCATTCGTGACAAGCATAAGTCAAGTCATACCAGTATTATTAATGTTTATATATTGTATACTATTATCCAAGGATATTTTATGCATGAAAGTTATGTATATTGTATTTATAATTCAGTCTGAAACGACAATATATAAACATCTATCACACATATAGAACTTGATGTAACATAACTTTACTCTCTTATTTTTATTTCACCTAACTTTCATCATTCTTTTCAACCACCCATCTACTACATGTAAGTTCAACAATGACAGTATAAGTTATGCTGTTGTCGCGTGTCTTCATTATTCTTGTTAAACTTAACCTACTATTTTTAATGTTCACAAACAAACAAGTATACATCCAAATGATTCACATGAAATTAGTTACTTGCATACATGTATTAATATCTATACACAGATATTATTTTTTATGGAAAAACATTCATTAAAGCTAATGCTAAAAAAACTTGTAAATGAAAAAACTAATTTTTTTATTTTTTGATTATGAATATATCGAGTGAGAAAATAAATTCACTGTATATATACTCGAAAGCTTTTTTTATTTTTTAAATATTTAATCAGATTATAGTATTTCGAGATTTTGTGCTTAAATTGTATCTGCTTTATATCGATTATTCTCAATTTAACGCTCAACAATTTCATCAAGTTTTCTATCGAGAAAATTAAATTAACGTTATTATTTTTTATTTTTTTATCACTGTCATTTTATTGTCATTATAAAGAGATTTAAATTCTCTAAGTGTAGCTTTGTAAAACGATACATTAAAATAAATGAAAATTAAATGAATTTGATATATTTTGTTATAGTATTAATTATTAAATGTATATCCAAGATAAAGATATGATTTGTTGATTTGTTTCTTTTTTTTTTATTCAGAAAAATCATGGATGTGAATAATGGGTTGTATAAATATTTTTTAAAATATACCATGTTAAAAAGAAAATGAAACTGCTAGGTAAAAGACGTTGAAGAAGTAAAAAACAAAAAAAAAAAAAAATGTATATAAGAAAAAAAACGCGTGTGGCATAAGACCATTATTCTGGCAATTCTTTATCGTCTCGCATAATTCTCTTGATAGTGCACGTTTGGGTCCATCGTAAATCATACAGCATGACTTTTTCCAAGTGAGAAAGACAGAACAAACGGAAGTTGAAAGAAACGTAGAAAAAGTAGGCAAGAAAAAAAAAATGTGATCTGGTGTGAAAAATAAAAGAAAATATGTTGACTGAGAGAGAGAGAAAAATAACGCGTACTTTCATAAAAAAAAAAATAAAAATATATAAAAGAGTTTTTCTTTATATCGATATGTATATAGTTAAAAAAAATTACAAAGCTTTTGCAGATACATTTCAAATCCACGAAAGTGCTAAAGTTTCTATCGATATCACAATTTTACATTAAAAACAAAAATATATATTTAAAAAATCCTGATATATTTTTATACCACTTGAATTTACTCACTCAATTCTATTAAAGTTATAAAATAATTTAATTTAATTTTATTATCTTGACATCTTGAGTGTTGAATTGCAAAATCATCATAATTTCTCATATTATCTATTTAAAGAAAAAATACCAATATTAAAAATAAAAAAGTTCACAGGCAAGTTTTAAAATAAAATAAATTCAAGCATTTTTTATATCCGGCAGTGTACATCGACAAATGCTGTAGCCTGGTCTCAACAAAATGAAAAAAAAAAAGGCTTTGTCCATGACAAATTGTTGAAGCTATTTTTTATGATTATGGTCGTGTGCAGCGAGTTACGTTAAAACTACGTCGATCGATACAATTGAAAGAAATATAAAAAATAAAAAAAAACAGATAAAAGAAAAAGTTTTTTAGAAAATTTCAAAAGAATAAATATAAAATATTTACAAAATAAAAATGTCCATGTATGTATAAAATATTGATATGACTAAAGTGAAATTTATCCAAGTGACTTGTGATGAAAAGGACCCTCATCCAATTGCTCCATCAGCGTTTATAAAATTATATATATATACAAACTTATCCGAGAAAGTACTATATGCGCATTGAAAAAATATCCCCATTTTTATACTGAATTTATACATGTATATATTTATCTCTTCTCTTGAGTATTTTTATTTAGAATACTTTGCTAGGATTTTTGACACTTGTCATTATTGTCTGTATGGGGATCAAAGTGGATTATATATACAAAAAAAATAATACATATGATAAAAATTATAGGGGAGAGATTCACACGTTGAAACATACCATATCAAGATATTTCATAGCCATAATTGTGATCCCAAAATTATGGTTACAAATACATCAGTTAAATTATATCTCAAATGTTCATTTTTATCAATTTTGGCTGAAAGCCAAAAAGCTTATTATTATTATTTTTTTTTTCCAAGTTTATGGAAATGTATGTATGTATATCAGAGTAAATAAATATATATGTTTTAAAGATATTATTATCATCATCAAAAAAAAAAACGAACTTAAGCTTATTTAATTTCACTCAGCTTTTAATTTAAATTAATAAATAAAAAAAATATCAGATATATATTTATACAATTTTCACGTGATTTTATTTGATTATTTTTGTATGTATATATGTACAGGTTTGACTGTACGGTATATACTCATTGTCAGTGGCAACGTCAAGAACAGTCACGAGTGTCCCTTGTTATCGACACACGTGTCTATTGAATTGTGCCTACTGGGGTGTGCACAATTCGAGAGAACAAATAAAAAATATAAGAAGAAAGAAAAAAGGAAAGAAAAACTAAATTGAGTAAAAAATCAAATTACAATTAGTATAAGGGCAGTGCATCTAGCTCATCTACTCTTCAATCAAATATTCTACTTCGATAAATATTTGATTGTATGCTAAGCTTGTCTATGACAATCTACACATGGATTATTATTATTATTATTATATTTTTATTTTTTCAAGTATACTATTGACTGTGATGGTTTATTGACATATTAACAATGGAAATATTTTGAAATAGTCCAACGACATCTGGGTATTATATCAGAAAAAAATAGAAAAAAAATTAGTAATTTATTAAAAGAATTCTAGAAAGAATGAAAATAATAAAAAAAAATCTATTCGAGTTTAATAGAACGTGAAATTAAACACGATGAATTAAATTCTTGCCCAACAGATGTATTTTTTTTTTTTATGTTTTGAAAAGAATAGAAAAATGAAAGTCATACACGTAATTTACGCTATTTATGTTTTTTTTATTTATTAAGTCCTGCAGAAATTTTTATGATAAAAAAATTAAAAAATAAAAACTTTTCACATTTTAATTTTGTAAACGACCGTACTCATAAAAATTAGTGAAAAAAATTTTTTTTTTTAAATTTATTTAAATCAAAAGAAAAATAAAATTTATGAAAATTAAAAAAAAAAAACAAATGAAAAAAGATGAAATATAGAGCAAATAACTAAAAATTTTTGACGGTTTATGTTCTTTACATCACCAGTAAAAGTTTGTTTCAAAGTACATAGGAAAAAACTTGTCAAACATGAACGCAAAACGTGATCTTCTTGAAAAATTTGTATAAAAACAAAAGAAATAAGACATTGAGTTTGTAAAAATATACATATGTATATAAAACACGGGTATATTCAATCTCAAAAACATCAAGAATTCAAAGTTGGCGATGACAGCTGATGAAGTAGACACATTGAAACGTGTTCTCCATATAAAATATGCAAAATATTAAATTTTTATAAATAATTTATTCTATCAAAAATTAACAAAGTACATATTTGCAAAAAAATTCAATAAAGTCCAATAATATAAAATAACTAATTAAATTAACAAATTCATATTATAATTATTATTATTATAAATTATTTGAATAAGAAAAAGTTGAAGAAAAATTTCTTGTTCCATCAATTAAATTACAAGATGAACGAAAATATAAAAAAAAAAAATTGTAAAACAAACAGAAAATTTTTATTTAAAAGTAAATTCTAAGAAAAAAGTTTTCGACGATATCAATTGAATAAAAGATTTCATCAAACAGTTTATGTTTTATTTTTTTTTAATTGGAAAAATCTATTTTCTATCGAGTCAAAAAAAAAAAAATTTGAAAAATAAAAATCAGTTGAAAGAATTTAAACAATATAAGATTAAAACATTATATCAATTACTTATATCTATTGATTTAAAATTTCTATTTGTACAAGAAAATTCATTTTGACTAATCAAATGTAATTTTTTTTAAACATTTTACATTTAGAAAAAACCAATAAACTCTCCTTTTTTTTTAAATTTAATTTTTTAACTTAATTTGTTAATGGGTTCTAGTGCACTCAAGTAAATTTAAATAAAAAACTGTTAACGTAAATTTTATTATTATTATTATCATGATAAAATAAATGTACTTGATATTCTGATCATAAATGTAAAAAAAAAAAAAATTAAAACTAATTTTAAATATAAATTTGTATATGTGACAAGTAACACAAGTATTGCTGTTGTTCTTTTGTAACAAACTCGTGATGACTGATAATTGAATACGCCCTCACAGACCAGAATACTCAAGTTATATATTTTTAGTAAAAGAAAAAGGGGATAAAATTGATAAATATATAGACACGTGGCAACGATGAGGAAAGAGGATGACTATAAAAGGGTGTTTTTATGATATATATAGATATATAAAGTAGTGATGTATTCAATTCGCTTAAGGGTCAATTGAGATTGTGCTGAGAAAAAAGAAAAAGAAAAAAAAAAGGGAAGCTCTGTTCAAGAAAAATAAAGACTTTAGATCTGCTTTTCTCTAAATTGAACTAATACGTTAGTCCACGTTCATGCATGAGCATAGAATTATTATTTTTATTTTTTATACTGTTAAAATACACATATATATATTTGATCAAATTGAGAAGGGCGAGTGGGTGCACTGAGCCACGTATATCGTGTTACTATAGCTAGATGTCAGATAATCCGGCAAAAGAACACCACCCGTAAATCAAGCCCGATAGTCGCTAGGCAGCTATGCTTTTGTCTATTTTTTTTTTTTTACTTTGTATTTTACTTTTTTCTTTACTTTTCTGCCACAAAGTGATATTCATCCACTTCTTTGTTTTACATAGCCTCTTCTATTTTCTCTCTTGTACTTTTATATCTATATGTATTTTTTTTTAATGATTTTTTTTTACTCTTCTCTGCAACGTCCTTTTTATAAATTTTTATACTTTTTTTTTTTTTTTTTTTTCGTAAATTATTTTTTAATCTATCGCTTTTTCCTTGAGTTTTTTTTTTTATTTTTTTTTATTGTATATTGCAGATTAAATTATTATTAATAAAAAAAGATAAGTTTAAAAGAAAAAAATCTTCATTTTATTAATAATTAAATTACTTTTGAAAATTAACACTGTGTTTATTTATTGATTTTTTTTTTTTTAAATATAATAGAATATATAGTTTGAAATTTTAATTTTGTCGAGATTTCATTAAGATATTAGAAGACTTTATTGAATATCATAAAATAAAACAATGAAAATTTATTTTATTTTTACTTTTTTTCTTGTAAATTTAAAATATCTATTCAATTAAAATTATTTCATAAAAATAAACTTTTTTTATATTAAATTATCTTTGGAATACGAAATTATATTTTCTATTATTATTTAAAATAATAAGTTATTTATAGTTGAAAATATAATAAACTGACTTGACTGAGTATGACCTGACAATTAAATTGTAGTCTTTTTTTTTTCTTAAATTCTACCAAAAAAAAAAAATTTATTAAATATTCAGTACATTGAGTTAACCATCTGACACATTAGATATAAATCATGGATATTTTTAAAAATCATAACATAAAATATTTAAAATGACAACTAGTTGATGTTGGTATCCTCAATTTAAAATTCTGATATTAATCCAAGATTATTAATTCCTATGTAACATATATATATTTAAATCTAGAACACAATAATATAATTATACCAAAAGTTTTGATGAAAAAAATGATATACAAATATTTTAATTTTAATGACATGTCATTATAATGTAAAACAAAGTACACAATGATTTATATCACAAAAATTAGTTTTGAAAGTAATACAAGTATACGATAATGAGTGATAAATAAATATATATATATTATAAAAATGTGAACGCGTGCAAGACGTGGAAAGACTACTGGTTACCTAAATTTCAACTCAATGTACAATGCATAGTTCACAGCTTTTACAAGTAAACACGCAAGAATAAATATTTTCATGTTAAGTAACTGACATTTTATATGCTAACAATATATAAGGGGTACTCAAGCATAAAGATCATACTGTGATCAAAAATAAATTTATTTTATTTTATTATATTCGTGTTTGTATAAAATTGAATTTTGTTATGAATAATATATATATTATCTTATTCATTGACAAAAATTATACTTGGTTTTTATTTAATAAAAAATTATGAATGATCAGTATAATGCTATTTTTTATTTCAAGTATAATTAATGATTTATGAAAATTATAATGTGTTTTCTGAATTTTTAAAAAAGCTTTAAATATACTAAAAATAATAAAATATAATAAACTATGTTATAAAATTTATAATCAGATTTTATTTTTATTTTTTACTTTTAAAAGAAAATTAAATTTTATCATGAATATATTTCTCATTAATTTGTTGAATATTATAGTATTTTATATACTTTGCAGACAAAAGTTAACTAGTCAATAAGTAATTGACTTATTTTTTTTTTTTTTAATCAAATATTGATTTATAAAAATTTAATTATTTTTTAATTTTTAAGTATCAAAAGTTCAGACTAATAATAAATAATAATGTAATAGAAAATTATGAATAAATTTTTCAAGTATGATCTATTTAATAACAAAAATTAAAGTCATTGAAGATTTATAAATTTAATAAATATATATTTGTTTTAATCATATATATATCAATGAATTTAATAAATAAATAATTTTTAATATATTTTCAAGTAGTATTTACTCGACTGTTGGAATTTATAAAAATTGATTGTTCAGAGTAAATATTTATCTTAAAGAAAAGTCTAAAAGTTTATGGTTCAATAATTCTATATGTATTGCACCTGCAATAGATGCTCATGCTGTAACTCCCTTGAAACTCTCAATGAATCACCTGATCCCCTACATACATTGCTACCGAGACATGACTTGTATTGAGATAAAATACAGTGAATTACACAAAACAACATTGAATATTCGTAATAAATAATCCAGACTAAAAACTTGAAAAAAAAAATATATATATATCTATTTTTTATTCATGTAGATTGTTATCAAGTATAAACAAACACATTAGAAAATAATTTATATTTAATTTATTATAATAAATTGGTATATCATAGCAAAAAATAATTAATAAATTTATCGAAAATTTTCGAGTATTAATTTTAACTAACATTGTACATAATTTATCGTTAAAAAATTATCAACTCATGAATTCAATGAAAAGCTCATTTTATTTTATGATTATAACTCAAATTTTTTAAACCATAAATTTTACAATATCTAGCTTATGTATTTTATAATTTAAAAGATCAAAAAAATAAGGATTAATTTTGTAAAAAAAAAATATTTAAACGAGTATAAAATAAATGAAGAAAGGATTTTATATTTTAAATAGTTCATTCTTTTATTTTCTGACACAAGCTACTTGTGCAACAAAATTATTCAACTGTATTTAATCTTCTAAATTTTTTTCTCTTTTGAAATAATAAATAAATAAAAAAAAAAAAAAAATTGAATTTAAAAATGGTAGAGTTTTATAAGTATATAGTTAAAATCTTGAAAAATAAAATAGATAGATATATAGATGATTTTATCAACTACAAGACAGTGGGTAGAGAAAAATAAAAAAAACAAAAAATAAAATAATTAAGTAAGTGGTTAAAGTGAATATACGAATTTTGAATAAATTCTACTTTGAATAAATTTTTTTTTGTCAAGTAAGCAAATATATAATTTTAACAGTGACCAGAATATTCGAATGAGATGTGGTAAAATAGTTTGGGTAAGTCAATTTTGCACTACGTCTTTTCACCTAATCCCGTTTCTCGCTCTGTTTCCTAAGAGAGTAGCTCGTTTCACGGTCGCACGATCCTGTTATCGAGGGAGTGGTCCAGATAGAGTGCCATGAAAAAATAAAACTAACAAAAAAAAATATATGAAAATAAAAAAAATAAAAGGAATACCATCAGAGGGTTTTCTGGATTTTCTGGATTAGGCCCTATCATTCGTAACGATATACGATAGACAGAATACAGACTGTGATTTTTTAAAGTATCTTTTAGATGGGCAAAATCAAGAGGATACAAAATAAAAAATATATATATAAATCCCTAAATTATTCGTAGGAGGAACCAAAATTTTATATGTTATATATGTCAGATGAAAAATAACTGTTGAAAAAAAAAAATGAAAAAACCAAATGTACACATATTTTTCTTGTTTTTTATTTTCCTTTTATCTCTTTTTTTTTTTTTCCTTTGTACATTTTTTTTCATTAGTGGAATAACACAAAAATTATATTGCGCGTTGTCACATATAATATTCTATAATAGAAAATGCCAATGACTAAAAGCATCAAATTAAATTGAAAAGGGTCTATTTTTAATTTCCGGTAATATTGGGTTTTTTTTTTTTTTTATTTATTTGAGATAAACGCAAAGGTAAATTGAGTATTTCCGTCATCGATCAGCCGAAATCAAAGCAAGAGCGATTGATTGAAAATGCGTCAATATCACTTGCTTTGATTTTGCCTGATATTAAACAAATTACGCCATAAGCTAGATGTATTTTTGTCTAATTATTTTTAAAATTCATGTAATACGTTGAAAAAAGTTCTAACTGACATTAAACGTCAAAATTTGACATTAACTTCCACCTGAATAAATATTTAACAAATCGAATTTCTCAAAAATCATCAATGTAAATTGAAGTACAAACATCAATTATTAATTTATCACCTTTCAAAAGCAAATCAACCATTTTCTTTTTATTTTATTTTTTTCAAAATTTTTTAAGTAATCAAACTTCAAAACTATATATCTTTTTTCTCAGTAAATTTGAATTCTTTTTTCTCAAGTAAGAATGTATCTTTGATCATGTAAGTGCTGTCGTATGTATATATATACTTTAGGTACATGTGGGCTGGCAGATTTAAGCACGGAAGCAAGGCGATCAAACGTATGTATAAGAAGGGTGGACGTTGTACGTGCCAACACCACCAGCTTGTCGTTGGAGCGTCGGAAAGTTGCAGGTGTCACTTGATTTATCGAAGCGACAGCTTCTACCGAAGACCGGTATCCGGAAATAGGGATAGTTTAGTTTTATATGTGTATGAGTTGAAACACGTTTTAGAAATCAGCTTAGATGCTAAGTATATATATGCTATGCAGCTATAAAATTACACTTATATGCATCGATAATTTACAGATAATAATAGCACTATGAATGTATCAGCTTAATGAATCGACTATTTTCATTATAATTAATTGGCCTTAATAGACAATGTGTTTAATACATAACACTTGTGTAATTTAAATTTATTCCAAAATTTAAAGCTCTATGTGTATATAGTCCAAAAAAAATTTAATAAATACAGTTCTTGGAAAATAAAGAAAAAAGCTCATGGGAAAAAAGCTCAAATCAGAATAAACACTTTGAGTAAATAAGAGAAAAAAAAAGAATAAATAAATATAATAAAGAAAAGGGGGAAAATAGAAACGTGTAAAAATAGAAAAATAAAAAGCAAAGGCACTCGGTCAACCGCCAAAGTGGATACGCTTCATTGGTTCAAGAAAATAGGGTGCGAAAAGAAAAAAAAAAAGTTAAATCTATCCAGTACACCTCAATTTTGTAACCATTTTTCTAGCTTTTGCAGGAAGGACAAATCGTTTTTGCGTGTCCATGTAGTGCGCATGCACATATACATATATAAATTCGTTAATGGTGTTATATAGGAGGGTATATATTGTAAGGGAAATCAATCGCCAACTTTTGCCAAACCCTTGCTTTTATTACCTTCTATTCATTGTTGCTCTTTTGTAGAGCTATATATATTTATAAATAAGCATTGAATTTCAACCCCTCGATTCAATACGCACACACCTTCACAACTACAATCAACGAATAAATATATACTGGGGTAAATATTAATATATTATATATTTGACGGTTTCCACAAAATTTGGCTAATATTTAGGTGTTCAAGCTACTTGTGTATATAATGTATGATTATGTAATGAATAAATCAACTAAATAATGCACCCTAAACACCAATCGTATGCATCAATACTCTTTGACAATACTAAAATTATTTAAAAATGTTTAGAATAGCCAATACAGACAGTTCAATAAATTTTATTTATTTTTAATTCAATGTGTTCATAGTGTTATAATTATCGATTATAAATTACTAGCAATTATTAATTTGTAATAATGATAATATCTATACATATTCATAATTAGTGAGTAATAATCGATGATTATAATAACACTACTAATTATCAAATTAGTTATACCGAGAATTACTGTAGCAAAAAAAATTATAATTTTTATTATATCATGTATATTATATGGTTATCGTGTTCTTTAATCAAAGCATAGTTAAATAATATTATGTTTTAATAAAAAAATATTGTTAATATCACTGTGGACATGATCTTATTTAGAAGATATGAGAAAGAAAAAAATCAATGAAAAATACAATTCAATGTTATTATTAAGTCTGTAATAAATTTGATAAAAATAATTCAGTCAGTCCATATAATATGTATTGAGAAAAATTTTCTTATTATATCTTTAAACTAATTACTAATTAGTATTATTGATAAATTATAAGTCATGGTTATTAATAATTTTTTAGTTCAACTATTTGGAAATAGCTTATGATAAAATAAGTTTAAGTATTTTGGTTGAGCTTTCGAGAAAAATTATCGAGTCAATTATTCCGATAATATTCCCTATTTTTAAATCCGTAATTTATAGAGCTTTTTTAATGAAAAATTAAAAAAAAACTAAATTATTGAAAATGTAAAAATACTACACTTAATGGCACAGTCTTGTTCAATTTAAAAATGATAAATTATTTTTGCAATAAATTAAGAAAAAAAAAATCTACTTTAAGCATTAACAATTGCAGAATAAATTTGTCAATCAAAATAAATTATTTGTACTTTTAGTTTTATTTTGTTTTTATAATTTTATAAATATTTTGATTCTACTAATATAAAATTCAACTGGACATTTATCAAATGAGTTTATATGGTAGAGATAAATATTGAAAAAGAAAAAAACTAATTATTCATGTGTATATATAAGAGATATATTAAAAAATTGAATATCAACACGCTAATGTATTATACAACGTACAAATTTAAATTAGTGTAATTAAATGTGGTGACACGCAAAACTGTAATCATGAACTTGTCTCGTATTTCTGTTTTCAACCCATTTCTTTTTTTTTTTGATACGTCCATCCCTATGTGACGTGGGGTTACCACATTAAATATATATTTATATTATACCTGGTATAGTTATTCAATTTGATGATTTGCATTTATGTAAAATACTATAATAATTTCAATGTCATTTATTAAACCTTTCGTATATATTGATAATTTAAAAATTAAAATAAATAAACACACAATTTTAAATGGATCAATGAAGTAAATGAATGAGAATAATATTGAAAAAAAAAAATTGAAAATTAAGAAATGTATTCCAAAAAAAAAAAAATATATTTCAGTTTTGAAAAACGAAAGATTTCAAAGCTCTTTCTACAATGTACAGCTGATAGATAATGCATACTTTTTTCTATAAAAGGTATATAATTTTTTTACTTTTTATAGTTTTGAATTTCTTAACATAATATAGAATATTGATTTGTCGAATATTCGTATATAGTTTTGTATATTAAATTTTTCATGTCTAAAAATTTTATTAAATTTTTTGCTTTTCATGTTTAAAAATTTTTGCCTGGAGTGTACAAGATATTCAAGTTTTAGAGTATCAATAATATTTTTTTTTTTTATTTGAAAATGATAGGTAACAGTATAGATTTCTCAATATCAACTCACATAATTTTTCTCGGACATCAGCGCAATTCCGCGGGGTGAACTTACAACTATCCACAAGGGAGTACTTTCAAAGTGGCGTGTAAATTTATAGTTTAAAAAAATGGTTTGTAAAACTTGAAAAATATAAAATGAAAACTCAATAATACTAGAAGCATCAAGAAGTTAAATTTCATGGTATTATATATACGAATAAAATATAGGTATAAATTTATAAAAATAAAAATCAATATAAAAATTAAGATTATATGAAAGATATTATCGACTGATAATTAAGAACTATTTATATAAATACCTCTTGACGTTTTATCAAAAAATATTAAAATACAAAAGTTAATTAAAAAGAAAATTATTAATTAAAATGATAAAACTCAAACAGAGATAATTTTTTCATTAGTAAAAAAATTAAGATAATGTAAAAATAAAAATATGTATATCCAGATAAAATTGAAAGTTAAAAAAAAAGAATGTCAATTATAAAAATCAAGACAAAGTGCCAATTAAATTAAAATTGAACAAAAAAAAAAAACGAAAAATAAATCAATCACAAGTGGCAGTTGAAATAATGATAAGGTATATGAGATTATCCTTTTGACCGAATTAAGAATATATATTTCTGTGCAGATATGAAAACGTTTTCCTGAATATCTGAATATTCCAATAGCTAATTAATAACTATACAAAGTTTTATAAATTAAAATTATTACACTCACTCGACAGCTACCTATAGATATATTTATATATAATTAAAAAAAAATATATAAATTTGCAACATCAAACAAAATTAATTTTCATTGATTTAATTAATTAGTATTTCAATTAACGTTTTACACAAAAATAGAATTTTTTTTATTGTTCAAAGATAAATTGTTTCTATAAAGTGATAAACTTGTTTTTTTTTTTTTTTTCACTACATTTAAATCATAAAAAAATTACAATGTACTGTTGACAAGAAAAAAAAAAATGTACTTGAATTATAATTAAGTTAAATAACAAAGTGGAAATTTGATAATTAATAGTGTAGACTAAAATTACGTGTATTTTACAAATTATGTTGTAAGTGGATTGATGAATAAATAAAAATAAATTTAGCGAATATTATATGAATCATGGAAAGTTCATAGTAGTGCAATTTAGTATAATCAACTAGGTTTATGTTGACCTCGAGTAATCGCAATAATGTAGGATAGTATTTTAGTAGATTTATTAATACAATGCACAAATGGAGATTAACTCTGGCTTATCAACAAGTCACACATTTTATTTTTGAATATATTGTTTAAAAATATATATTAATTGACAGATAAAATTGAATTAAGTTAAAAAAAAAAATTAATTCTCACCGAATCAAGCTGACAGTTATTTGAAAATTTTTATTATTTTATTTAAAAATATATATTTAGAATCGAGTGATATTTCGCTATCTTTAGAATTATATAAAATAATTCAAAACAATTAAAAATAACGAAATAATTTCATTAAAGTCTATATGAAAATGGAGAAGTTTAAAATTTTAATTAACTAATATATTATGGTTATTGCTTGAAATAATTTATCTACATCAATAATTAAATGACAACCCATAAATTATCGACTTATTTAACTTATCTGTTTTAAACTTTTTTTTAATTATCTAATTGATCAATTGTCAGTTGTATGATTCCATTAGAAAAAATCACAATTTAAATTGTAAAATTTAAAATAATAATTGAACAATATTATTAAATATAAATATATACAACTCACCAAATACACGACCAGTTGATGCAATCTTAATCAGAAACCATATAAGATAAGCATGAATAATCCAATCTTGGCGATTCACAATCATGTTGGCAAAAGTTTTACTCGACTTTCAAGCCAAGCACCAGTAGAGCCACAATAGCCACCACAATCAAAATCGATTATTGCTGATTTGATAAATGGGATGTACCTTCGTTTGGAGGTAATATTCAACGGGTTGTATTTAAAACTACGCATCACTATGATCAAAGTTTTAACTTAAACTTTTGTATTATCAAACTTTGTGGTTGCATTGTTTAAAATTATATTATCATATAATTAGTAAAAACTTTATACTCTTATTAAAAATCATTAAATTAACAATTAAAATTCATTAAAATTTTATATATAATATCACAATAATAAATCACAAAAAAAAAGTAATAATAATAATTGAATTATTTTATTAGTAAATAAAACTTTATGATTTAATTTAATTGGATAAATATTATATATTATAATATTTATGAAATGTTTTTTTATTTGAAAAAGGGTTTATCCAATTGTTTCAATTAAATTTCATCAATATTAAAACATATGTCTGTCAATAATTCACATTTTCGTTAAATACATTTGTCAATGTCATCAAAATAATCAATGACAACACAAAACAATACGAAAATTTCAATTGAGTTACGTTCAAATACGTACATACAAAGTAAACTATATGTGTACAAGTCAAGTATTTCCGTTTTCAATTGATTATTTACATATGAACATATGCATGTAATTCACAAAAAAAAAAAAAATATATAATACACACCAAACAAAAAAAAATATAAAAACAATTACACTTACATATACACACACACACACACACACAGACACACGCACTTTTAAATTTAACTTTATTTGTTTATATATACTGTATGTATTTTTTTGAAACAATTATTTATTTACCTTTTTTTGTTTGTTTTTAAATTGAGTAACAATTAAATTATAGTGCAATATATTTTACAATTAAATTTTGTAATATAAATATATGTATAATTTTCATTAAATATATTTGTAATGTAATTTACAAGTATAATAATAATAATAGTAATGATTTTTTGTCAACAGATAAAGTACTTGTTGACAATAATTATCCATTTTGTGGTGTGACATCACGTATTTTCAACATTGCACTGTAGTTGTATTTAACAAAATACATATACCATTTGGACTTTAAAGTGTGGTCTTGAGTTTCGACAATTCAATTTAATACATAATATAGTATAAAGTTTGAAAACGACGTGACCTCAGTTTATGTATAAGTTGAAGATTCGACTTATGCCATACACTAAGCTTAAGTTTACTGATCACTGCACTGTGTTTAAATAAAGTTGTAACAGTATCTACGTGAACAGACAATTTACTTATATATACACTTTACTTATACTGTGACAAAAGTTTCATTATTACATTGACAAAATAAAATCATTGTCATTAATAATTATAATATTGTTTTGAAAAATTTTAATACTCAAGTTTTGACTTTATACTTAATTTTTTCAAATAAAATTCAATTTAAAAAACACGTGTTAATTTATTATCACTGTAAGCATAATTTCCAGTTATTAGAAAATAATTAAAAACAAATTAAAATGATTTTTTAAGAATAAAATTGTCGTTGAAATGTATACTTATGAGTGGGTTAATAACGTCACACGAAATACAGACACAGAGTGTAAGAATCATCAGTCGTTTGACCGGTTTAAAATAATATCCCACACCAAATAAACTTTTTTAAAAAAACCAAAAAAGTCGTTCGATGGTTCTCTGCGTTTTTTCTGTTTAAACACATTCACCGAGGACAACCAGTGTGATAATTATATTGTATATATTCTCGACACTCACAATAAACACAGTGACATTGAATCATACACATTTGAATACATGAATTTTTTCGTAAATTGAAATATCATTTCATAATTTCAATGTGGCAACAATGCAATTATTACCTTTAAATAATTATATCCTTCGAATAACAGTCTACTATTATTATTTTGATGATTTAATTCAATTGGTTGGTTATTTTTTTTTCGAATTATTAACGCATGATAGAATTTTAATTGATAATACGTTGAGAGTGTGATCATGACCGAATCACAATTCATACTGGTACGCCATCGAGCGTTGATGAAATTTACCAAACTATCCTCACCATCCCTTTGCCTATATTTTCTCTCTCTCAATCTTGTTGGGATATATTTCTCCACCCGCGCATACTGACTTGGCGCGCATTATATTCAATCCATGAAGAAGGGATGGTATATATAAATTTTTATAATGTGCGCAAGTCCACAAAATAACGGGGGATGTTTTACGTTTTACCCCTTTTTTTGCTTTATATTTATTTTCTAACATTGAATTTGCAGAATGTTGATGTGCAAAAAACAAAATAAAAAGAGGAAAAATAAGGAATGTTAGTCGAAAATAAAAAGAAAAAAAAATTATTTTATATATAATGAAATGGGAAAAAATAATAAAAAGAGAAAAATTTTACTGCTCTTTAAAGTTTTAATCATCTGTTTTGTTTATATATGCAATTCTTCATTATGCAGCACGTCACTTTGTAACTGGCAATTACTTTTAATTATTGGCAATTAAACATATCCGGTTATAATGCACATTTTAACTTTATTTTTCGTGTGACTATCATAATATGTAGTATCATAAAAATTCATAAATATTATTTTTTATATTTTATAAATTATTATCATTCGATAAATTGTCTCGAAAAAATTTTAAGCTTATTAATTTTTAATGTAATTAATTTATAAATATGCTGCTATTGAAAAATAATATTTACTAATTAAATATATGAGTTATAAATTTTACCTGTTAAAAATACATAAAACAAAGTTAATAAAAAAAAAAAATTACGTAAAAGCTGATATAATATAAATGTATCTAATTTTTAATTAAAAAAATTTTTAATTATATTTGTATTATAATTGGAATTGATATTGTATATAATTCGAGTCTTTTAACAAAACGTGATTCAAATAAATATACAAAAATGAGTTAATATATGAAAAGGAAAAAAAACAGAAAAAAGTTAAAATAATTGATTAGCACACGACAGTACAAATGAGACACTGAAATAAAGTAAATGTAATTCGTTGGTATTCGTTACAGTTTGATAAAATTAGTTTCTACATTGCATGTTGAGTTACAAGGGAATATAGCTGAAATTGAAACTGTGCACATTTTCGAGTGGGGTCAAACTATGGGCCATCTAATCCAATGTTTTACAAGTTTACTGATTGCGGCAGAACGCGTTGAGAGAGCCATGAGTTTATTTTCTAACATTCGCTTTTTCGAAAAACAATGTTTCGAGAAACTAATTTTCCACAAACATCAAATTGCCTTATCGTAAAATTTTATAGTTTTAAAAAAAAATATTTAAATACAGCTACTTTTAACAAATATACATATATATTTATTTTTCATTATATAAATTGTTAAAAATAATATGAAAATATATAAAATGCAAATCATTTTTACGATCATCTACTTACAAGTTGAACTAAATTTTTTTTTATGATATCAACTCATCATTTTTATGATTTTAAAAGAGTATAATAAAATCTATTTAAGATAAAATTTCATATATATTATTGTACATTATATACTTGAAAGGGTACACAAAAACGATGTAATAATTTTTAAAAAATCTGTGTCATTAATCGCTAAGAACCATACCTCGAGGCAATTTTTTTACATATAATTTTGAGTTTTTTTATTTTTTCATCTGAATAATAGTACATTAGGCAAATGACCAAGCCACCCCCAGTGGGAATTGTATACGCGTGTGGAGGATACAACAACGTGTCCCGTTACAATCTTTAGTCCCCAATGAAATTCCACCTGGTGCAGTTATTTATCACTTTTATATACTGTGGCCTCACGGCGTTATGCAAAAGTGGTATATCCCATTGCGACTATTTTGCCTTCCGGTTATAAGAAGAAAGAAATTTTACATTTTAAAATACCCAAGGATTTTTTTGTTTCATATATATAAAGTAGAATCAGTTTTTACTGTGAATTTAGATATCATATACATGTGAAAAATAATATGCTTGTATCGTGATGTGGACATATTCATAATGCAATATCTATCCTCAGGCAATGTATAACACACATTTATTTAATAGAGATATTATGTGTGTATATTTGCAAATAGAAAAAAAATAAATAAAAAAACAAAAATAATACCAAAATAAACATGCTTATTTAATGATAAAAATATTTTTTAAAAAGTAAATATAATTAAATTATAAAAAATATATTTATATTAATACAAAAAAATAGATATTATTAAAATGTTTATAAATTATTTGAAAATTATTTATCTGTGATGAAATTAAATGAAAAAAAAAAAAAATAATAAATCGTTTATATTTTGAAGTTGTGTTTTATTGTAGCTATAGCTGTCATTATATTTCAATAAATTTTCATTCAACGTGATATGTACAAATCGTAGCACCAACTAAATAACCAAGTGTAGCAACAACTGGAAATTACAAAACTTTAGAATATTTGATTTAAACTATTATTAATTTCCTCGCTCAAAGTATATGTTTGTTGTTTGAAAATTCAAGAATTTAATTAAACCAAATAACACATCCTAATTATATTCATCAAAACTATATTATAATAATAAACAATTGACCTCAAAATATCAATTGATATATAATAATTAAAAAATTTATCATAACACTATTTTTGTGCTTTGTTTTTTTTGTTTTTGCACTGGTTTAGAAGACAAATGAGTAAGATTTAGTAAGCGTAAATTTGCAAATCCACAATTCACATTTTATCGTTTTATTTGAAGGACAGATGTGGGCGACTATTGTATAAGCCCCCATAGCCTCATGTGTATACAATATATATATATATTTTTATTTTAAAAAGTACACGAGAGATGCGACTATAATTTTTTTCAAAACTATATACGACTCAGGCTGTCAAGCAACATGGCTGTCTAAAGGTAAGCTTGCAATATTTACACCGGTTTATCTTTGATTTATGTGAATTTTTTATTTCATTTTTTATTTTCCCTTATTATTTTTTTTACTGCTTTGTATAACCAAAGACCTTTATATGAAATTAGATCTTTACGATAAGAAATTTCGAGAATGAATATGTGCAAGTGTGAAAATGTCATGAATATAATTTGTAAAATAAATTTACAATTGTATAATTATTACTTATATATATAATATATATATGTATATGTTTTTGAGTATAATACCTTGTCTTTTGTATTTACCACAAGTTCACATTAAATTTTCGTACAAAGTTGGTGGTTATAAGAACTTACTGGATTCGCAACACTGGCACATACATACACCTAAAGACGATTGTCTCGTATGCCCTGTGGCTGGATTCCAATGTCTTGAACGTAAGTTGATGATAAACCCCGTGAGACTATAGAACCAAAATGCTCCTTGCATCACGTACCCTTATGTATTTAATGTCTATATATATATAAGTATATATACAAATGCCCAGGGGCATATCAACGCCCCATGTAGCTCAGTCAGTTTTTGAATTGAACTAAATATAATCGTTTATACGTTTTATACAAAAAAAAATATCAAGACTATATAATACACTTTATTAAAAAATTTATTGTTGTACAATTTAGTATCTTATTAAATTTTTTAATTCACTCATTTTTTTTTGTTTCATAAACTCTCAAATTTGATATGTAATTACACATAAATCAATGTCAAAGGTTTTTTAAACATTATATATGAATATATCATTGTATTATCTTATCGTTTGTCAAATGGAAATGGATAAATAAATAAATAATAAAATGACAGAACAAAAAAAATATATATATACATATATAAAAAAGGTATTGTTGAAGATTTGTGGTGTAAAAAATAAATATTTTTGTATATGTAAGTGACAAATGATTGTAAGACTTGACTGTTCAACATTTTGATACGTTGAAAAAACAAAATATGATATATATAGATATGTCAAACGACGTAATGGGATTCACACTTGTGATAAAAATTTTGAAGAATCATCTACCCTCTTGATTCTATCAAATTTGTCATTCGGTAAATATATCTTCATGACCAACGAAAAAAATAAAATAAAAAAATTTCACATATGTATAAATGAATATAGAATAAAAGTCCGAAGAAGGGAAAGTTAGCAAAAAAAAAAAGCTTGTGGTCTCATTCACATTCATGATATGCCAAGTATGGTGTGGAGGGTTTTTTAAAATAGGAAGAAAGATTTTCTTGGCTATTTCCAATTCATTTTGAAGCTCCGTAAACAATGTAAACAGTGTAAACGTGCAAATAAGTTATCCGGTTAAGGTGCAGAAGAATCGTTTTACTTGATTAATGTTTGAAGTGAAAAGTATCCATAGAACGTGGTAAGCTATTCATTAATATATTCATGTACGTTTTTCATTTTTATTATATATATATATATTTTTTTTTATTGTTATTTTATTTATTTATTTTTTTCCATTTTCATTTTTCAATGTGTTTAGCATTTTGATGAGTTGATATTTTAAATAATTTTACTTTTTTTTAGCTATACGTTTATATGTAAATTTATAAGTGTTTTAATTTTTAAATAGTATGTAAATATTCAAAAATTAATGGATTTTGTTTGTCAAATTAAAATCAATGTTTGGATGATAGAAGGGTATGTGAAAGTATGTGACATTTTTATTTAAATAGATTTGTTTTTTCTAGTTACTTTGTAATAATTAATTTTCATAGAAGACTCTTTGCTTGTTAAATAAACATTAAGGATCCAAAAGAATGACACTCAAAGGTTAAATTAAGCTGTGGGTATCAATATAGTTTTAGTGTGGTTTTTTTTTACTGGCTATATCATCAACTCTCAGTTTTATTTTTTTTTATTTTTTTAGCCTCGCCCTATTTAGGTATTCGAGCAAGCTATCTCCCATCAAATTGCTTCGTTTTTTTTTTCCTCTACTAAAAGAAAGAATAATCAATGAACTAAGTGAATATTAATTATTTTTGAGTATATGTCTTTAAATAAAATATACGTATAAATAAATGATGCGAAAAACGAGGATTTTACCGGAATTTTTATTTAACAAAAAACGTAATATGAGAGGATGATAAAAAAAAAAATTGTTGTTAAAGGAAAGAAGAATGAAAAAATAAAAAGAAAAAAAACGTATAAGACTAAAAGGTCGCCTGTTAACGGCCTGACAGTTCTAAATTCGCCTTAGGGTAGAGCGACAGTTGCGAAACACTCTAGTGTAATAAATAAAACTTTCAGGTTTAAAAAAATAAAATAATAAAATAAGAAAACAAATATACTTAATGTCTTTTAACAAGTTAAAAATAAAAAAAAAAAAATTAATTACTTGCATTATTTAATATTTCAAATTATTTGTATTTAAAAATTTTTGGTGTTGTTTTATTTAGATTTTTAAATTCAACTGTATACTTTATTGATTAAGTAATTTTTAATTTTAATTTATTATTACCACTTCTTCATGAGTACAATCAAGATCACGATGATATATAACTCTTATTGATAGATGAAGAGCACTTTATTGGCACTTGGAATAAATACGTAAAACGCAAAAAAAAATTTTAAAAGTCAGCTAATACAACTTACACGTGCAATAAGGTTTTTTTCTAATTTTTAAGTTTTAAATTTACAAAGTTATGTATGTATAATGAAGGAGTATTTTAAAGTACCAAAGACAACATTGATGGAAAATTAAAGTCTTTGATCAAATATCTGTATAAAACTTGACTCAAGATTCAGTCAAACTTATATATATTCTCGAGTGCGATTGCTGACTGAGTGCAAAGAAATGAAATGACACTTTGTATTCTCGAACTATCTTTCTTTATACGTCTCATAATAAAGTTTTATTTTTTTCAATGTTTTATTTGTTTATATATGTAATTTTTAATACCTTTGTTCATCATAGAAAAAAATATAAAAACTGACATTACTCTATTATATATTTTTTTATTTTTTAAAACGAACAACATTCTTATTGGTAGTATTTCTTTTTTTTTTTTTGTTATAATATTTTTAACTACTTTTTATCATGAAAATTATTATCACGTTATTATTTTTTTAGATCCTTACCTTATTCAGCAAATTCATGAAAATATTCTTCATGCAGACAGCTCAAATCTGCAAAAAAAAAAAATATGAAATATGAAAAATAATATATTTTTTATAAACTAATTTAATTTATATTTTCATCTAAAAGCTCATATTAGTAGGTGAACATTATATACATGATTGTATCAAAAAGAAATTAATTAAAACTAAAGATTATTTGAAATAATAAAGTCCTCTTTCAAAGTTCTATACAAATTTTCTAATCGAAATTTAAATAAGTTATCTCTATTAACCCAATGTTAAATTAAAGCAATGCTAATAAAAATCATCAAATCACAATGACTATTTATATTCATTTTAAAATTACTTGATACTTCGCGGCTCACCATTTTGGTACATAGAAATGCGGCTTAAATACCGCCATGTTAATAATAATAATAATGTTATGTTGATAAAATAAATAGTCAGTTATCGACTGTTAGTTAAAATGAGCTATGACTTATCTTTAGAGTCTGTCAAAAAAAATAAAAAATTAAAGTAAATAAATAATAAACAACAGAATAAAATGTGTAATTGATGACACAATAAATGTCAAAATGAATTTAGAACTATTGGGTAAGTATGACCAATTATTTATAACATAGAACAATGAGACTAATAATCTTATATTTTTTTAAAATTATAACAGAATCATTTGGACAAAATTATCCAGAGGTAAGTTCAACTAACAAAATACAAAGTCAAACATAACCTTTGTTGTCAAAAGCAATTGTCTAACATTTTTGTTTATTTGATGTTTATTTGATAGGAATTTGATGGTACACTTGATTGTATATCACTTGCTGTGACATGTACATTCAATAAAAGAGGAACACTACTTGCTGTTGGATGCAATGACGGACGTATTGTCGTTTGGGATTTTTTAACTAGAGGAATTGCCAAAATAATAAGTGCTCATGTACATCCAGTTTGTTCATTGAGGTAACAAAAATAAATATACAATATTTAATTCAACTAGTTACTTATAATTATTAACATGGATAAATAATACTTTTGTGTTTTTCCTATTTAATAGCTGGTCAAGAAATGGTCATAAATTACTAAGTGCTTCAACTGATAACAATGTTTGTATTTGGGATGTTTTAACTGGTGAATGTGATCAAAAATATAAATTTCCATCACCAATATTAAAAGTACAATTTCACCCAAGAAATCCAAATAAATTTTTAGTATGTCCAATGAGACATGCAGCTGTTATGGTTGAAATTGAAGGTACACATCGTGTTATACCATTGGATGAAGATGTATGTTGTTTATTTATTAAAAAGAAAATTATTATTAATAATATCCAAGTAGTGTTTAATTATTATTTTAAAAAATTAAATTTACAGAGTGATTTGAATATTGTAGCGTCATTTGATCGTCGTGGTGCAAATATATTTACTGGTAATGCTCGTGGACGAATATTAGTACTTGATGCAGAAACATTAAAAGTCAAAGCATCATATAAAATATCACAAGGTACAGCAAGTAATACAGCTGTTAAAAGTATTGAATTTGCTCGACGTGGTTCATGTTTTTTAATAAATACATCTGATCGTGTTATACGTGTTTATGATAGTACTGAAATATTAGCTTGTGGTATTGATGGTGAACCAGAGCCAATACAAAAATTACAAGATTTAGTCAATAAAACAATGTGGAAAAAATGTTGTTTTTCTGGTGATGGTGAGTATGTTTGTGCTGGTTCAGCAAGACAACATGCACTTTATATTTGGGAAAAAAGTATTGGAAATTTAGTTAAAATTTTACATGGTACTAAGGGTGAACTTTTACTTGATGTTGTGGTGAGTTAATAATATAATTCGAATGAAATAAAAAACAACCACTTGAAGAAATAGTGGTAAACGTGTTTGTTTTTCTATTTTTTTTTTTTTAGTGGCATCCAGTTAGACCAATAATTGCATCTATATCATCTGGAGTTGTATCAATTTGGGCACAAAATCAAGTTGAAAATTGGTCAGCATTTGCACCAGATTTTAAAGAACTTGATGAAAATGTTGAATATGAAGAACGTGAAAGTGAATTTGATTTAAGTGATGAGGATAAATCAGTTGTTCAAGGAGAAGAAGCACATGATATTGATGTTGATGTTGATGTTGCTGCAATTGATCGTGTTGCTGCATTATGTAGTTCTGATGAAGAGACTGAAGATATTGATTCATTACAATTTTTACCAATTGCACCGGATGTTGAAGAAGCAGAAGAGGGTCAATCTACCTCACATGATCCACCATCAAAAAAACATCGTTCACATGATATTAATTTACAGGGTGCACCAACTGATGGTTTGTATTTTTTTATTTATCATTGTATTAACTATTGTTATTTAATGATAATATAATTTTTCGTTTTATTTTTAAATAAATTTTAGAAACGCATCCTATGCTGAATAAAGGTAAAGATAAACCAGCTGCTAAAAAAGGCCGACCTCGACTTGAACATCGTAAAGGCAAATAATTTTTTATTTTTATTTTTATTATAATTAAAAAATTTATATTTCATTAGCTTAATTAACGAAATTTAAATGAATAAATTTTTTTTTATCAAGCAAAACAATTCTTTTGCACTGAGTTACTATTTTTAACTAAAAAAAAATTATTATCAGCTAAAAAAATACACTGATGGTTTGTGAATATGTCAAATGTCCAATATCACGTCGACATGGGAAATTAATTGTTGATTATTTTCATAAATCATTGGCATAAATAAATTCAACATAAAAAAATCATGAGATTGTATGTAAAAATGTCAAGATCACATGAGCTCAATGATTGTCCAAGAAAAAAAAACGACAATCAACAAAATATTCAGTTAAAATTCTCATAATTATTTCATACAGAAACATGAAACATTTCAAATATAATTAGAGTAATTATTTAAAAAATAAAAATACATACATTATGAGAGGATACGAAATAAACAAGCAGCTTCTGCTCCACAGTCATGAATCTTGTATCACAATTTTTCATTTTTTTTTTTTTTCTTTTTTTTTGCTCGTAAAACCAATAACACAATTCACTTTAATTTTCACTTTTTTATACACAAACATTATCTTCTTAATTTATATAACTGATCAGATATAATTTTATATTTAATTCGCGATTACATGAACTATTTTAGAATGATTAAACTTTGGGAAAAACGGAGTCGACCGGCTTTTTCAAAACTAGCCGAACCAAATGAAGTTGGCAGTTATCGTTATTCATTTTTTTATTTCTTATATTTTTTTTTTTTTTTTTATTTTTTTTGCAAAGATGGCGGAGCAAGAGAAAATGCGCGGTTCATTTAAAATTTGAAAAAAAAAAAAAATATACACTTTTGTTCTTGTAAAAAAGAATATAAATGAATAATTTTAATTATTTAAACAATATATATTATTTAAATGAAGCTCTCTTTAAAACATTTATTAATTAAAAAAATTAAAAACTTTAGTATTAATATTTTATTTTTATATTTCATTAGCATACGTTGGATAATTATTTGCTTAATTTTTTACACCTATTAATTTATTTAATAAGTAATCGTAATTTGAAAGTTCTTTTTTAATTATTTAATATGTATTTTTATAAAAATATAACTCTTTTTTTTTTTTCTCATCGCTGATGAGTGCTGCCAATTTAAAATAACGTTAAAACATAAAACTTTAGTCATGTTCGAAGGTTATGCTCTTGATTGTTGTGACATGTTGATGATCAATCAACGTATCTAAAAGATTAAATAAATAATGATATTTTTGATAATACTATCAACCAAACTAAGTCTTAATAAAAAAAAAAAAAATCTAACCAATAATTATACTAAAGAAATAATTAAAAAATAAAATTTATCATTCAAAATACAAGAAATAAAAAAATGTTTTTTACAAAATTTATTCGTGAATTTAATGATAAATTATTCAATGCTAAACAACAAACAACACAAAATGTACAATTAATGCAAATAGCATTCTTTAAAGCTGGAATTATTGTCATAAGTTCAATTGTTATTGTATGGATATCAATATTTCTTTATACAGCATTTTATTGGGCATATATGCCAAGTATGATACACATGCGACCAGTTCATCTTGAATTTGAGTAAGTTAAAATTTTAATAGCACATTACTTCATGCTAACAATGAAATTTCATGATAATTATTTGTCTTATTATTATTTTAGATCATGTGAAAAAAATAAAGGAATATGTAGTTTTCCATCAGCAAGTGTTCAATTGACTAAAAAACAACAACTACTTATGGTTGGCCAACCATATAAAATTTATTTACATCTTGAAATGCCTGAATCAAATGCCAACAAAGAACTTGGTAATAATAAAAAAATATATAAATAAGTAAACATTATGATTATTAATTAATTTACATGTGGTAATGTTGTATTTTTTTTTCGATTTTCAGGTATGTTTATGGTTTGTGCAAATTTATTTAGTCGTGATGGTCACATGGTTGATAAATCATGTCGTCCAACAATGTTACATTATCGAAGTGGTTTATTGCAAATTTTAAAAACACTTGTATTTTCACCAATGCTTGTGTTTGATACACGTGAAGAAAAACAAAATATTGTTGTTGAATTGTTTAGTAGCTTCATTGAGAATCAAGTATGTTGATTTATATTTATTTATTTTTAAGAGTTGAGTATTAATTTATTGTTTTATATCATATTAGAATCATCCAGTAACGTCTGTTGACATACGAATACAATCACAAAATATTGAATTTTATTCAGCAGCAATTGGTATTCAAGCTCACTTGTCTGGTTTACGATATTTGATGTTTCATTGGCCCATTATATCGGCCATTATTGGCATTAGCACAAATCTATTTTTCATAGCACTTGTTTGTATATTGTCTTATCTACGTTTTGCTCCTGAAGATAATGGTACAATTGAATTATTCACTTATAAAAAAGATAGCAAAGATGAATCTACAAATGATAAATGTAATTAAATTGTACTACAAATAATATTGATTTTATTTTTGTTGATTAGCTTGTAGCTTAAATGGTAATGTAAATTATTGATTTTCAATGTTTTAGTGTCACTTGAATCATTAACAGTAAATGAAACTTTAATGTTGGATGATGTACAAAATTTCAGTGATGATATAACTGATACAAGTGATCATGATTCATCAATGTCACGCTTTATTGAAGAATTAAAACCAACTGATGAACCATCAACATCTGTAGATTAAATGTTGATATTCATTTTATCAAATGATAAAATTAATTCATAAATATTTACTCAGAGAATCCAGAAAAAGGTATTTAAAAAAATTCAATTTAATTTTATAAAATTTTCTAATTATTATTCAACAATGAAATACATAAAGTTTATTATAAAAAAAAGAAAATATATTATCCAAAAATTTTACCAGCGAATTTATTAAATTTTGCATACTGCATGTTTTTTCATATATAAAAATAAAAAATTGATGCTTATCAATCACGAAATAAAAAATTTTCATTTTACATAATAAAAATTTTTAAATTTATAAATAAATTTATCATTTTTTATTAAAATAAAAAACATAAAATGAACAAAAAAAAATTTTTCAAATCCAAATTTATATTTTTTTATATAAATCAACTTTTTTTTTACGTTACATTTTTTTTATTTTCTATGTATACTTTGTTTGGGTAAATGAAAAAAAAATGAGTGTATAAATTAAAAAAAAAAAAAAAAAAATTATATATGTATAATAAAGAAGTTTAATATATTGACACAAGTATTTTTGAGAAAAAAAAAAAATATTATATAGTACAACTTTCGAGCACGCAGTCAATGGTGTACAGTATTCATAATACATGAATGCATACATGCATATATAGATTTTGAAAGATTGTTTTCAAGTTGAAAAAAAAAAAAATTGGATAAAACCCTAAAGCAGGTGTACAGGGTGTATTTTAATATAATTTATAAGCTTCTACTTTCAAATCCATTGAAAGGTCATTCAAAAATAATAATAAAAATCAAGACTACCTCGTATATTTATCTCTTCTCTTAACTTTTATAAATTCACATTGAAAACCGCAGCATAATATGATAAAACCGGTTCTTTTTTTTTTTTTTAAATTTTATTTTTTTACAAGTACACAGTCTACTTCATCGTCATCTCTCTACTCTACTGGTAATAGTGCGAATTCGAAGGGCTTCTTCTCTTGTTTTAATGTTTTTTTTTTTTAAACCGAGATTCAGACAGGTGTTCACCAAGTCCCTTTACAGTGAAAGCATTAGTGTTTTACTGTATTTACTTGTCTGCTAGTATATGCATATATACTCCATACTTGTATTATCTTGATTCATTTTATTATCCCTTTTTTATTATTAAAGTTTGTAAAGATTATCTCAATCGTAAAATTAATATTTTTAAAAAACTTTATATTTATTTGTATATTTTTTTTTTGATACATTTGTTTTACTAGTTTATTTTATTGAATAATTTTTTTTTTATAAAAGCCACTTTGAGATTTTTTTTTTATTTAAAAATAATAATAACAATAAGCTCTTAAAATAATGAGATGTTGATGGAAGTAATTAATGTGGCTGGAAAATTACTTCTTTTGTGTAAAGTTTTATTTTTTTTTAGCAAATACTCATTAACATTGTAAGCCTCATTTACGAACAATTGTTTATAAATACAAGAACAAAGATTTGTACATTACACGCAGCCCTTATATTTCTATTTATTTAACTATAGTTTAATAATACAAGTGTACTTGATTTCTATAAACCACGCAAGCGTGATGCTATTTTTTTTTTTTTTATCTGGCAATTGATTTCATATTGATGTTTTAATTCAAAGCAACTATTTTCCATTAACTGAAAATCGATTATTTTAATTTTTTAAATTACATTTTCAATTTATAGTTTTTTTTTCTTTTTTTAATTCTAAAAAATTGTAGGTTTTTTTTTCATGTACTAAGTATTTCATGGAGGATATGAAACGAAATATATTAACTCAAATTGAAGTTTAAATTAATTCTCTTTCCAAGTTGAATACGTATTCATAATTAATTCATTACATAATATATGATATTTTAAATTTGAAAATCAAGCTTATATTTTTAAGTAATCAATAATTATACTACTTTGTATTTTTAAAAATCATAAAAAAAATTCTATCTATATATTTGAATTATTGAATAAAAGAAAAAAAAAGAAAAAACTAAAATCATTCATTTTGAATTGACTAGTATGTCTCATCTTTAAAAAAATAAACCAAAAAAAATAATAATAATCTTGTTTGTCATATTTTATGATTGATTGAAATAAAAAAAAAAATAATAAATATAAATAAAAAATATTATTCTTCAATAAAATAGAAATAAAAAAAAAAATTGATTTAAAAATATTTTTTCAATATTTGTCATGCCTCAAGCATTGCAAAGTTTTTCACGTCTTGTATATTTTTGCCAGGAATGCAATAACTGTTTCTTGGCAAGTTTTTCGTTGATTTTATATAAAAGTAAAAAGACCATTGTGGTTGAGAAAATTCATCGGATAAAGTTTATTCAATGAAATTTTATACCCACTCAAATATAACACTAACTTTAATGTTTTTGAATTATGAATAATATACCAAATTACAATTTTATATAATAACTTTTATAATAATTTTAATGTTACTCAATTCAAGTATATATATATAAAATAATGTTAAAATTTATTCATGTTAATTTACTAGATATCACCATATATATATCAATAAATTAAATACTTGCAATATTTAAACAAGTAAGTTTGTTTAGCTCATGATAAGGTATATCATTTAAAAAAATAAAATTATAAAATTTTCTTCTTCAAAGTATAACGTTCTTGTTTGTTTCACACAAAAGAGATTATACGTTAACTAACTTTGAGTATCACAGCTTACTTGTTTTGTCATTATGTTGTCTTTTCACAAGGATAACACAACAACATCACTTGTTACGTGACCCATCGAAAAGTTTACCAATGTAAAAACTCATTTCATTAAAGTAAGTAACAACAAACAAAAAACATATAACCAAAATCAATATAATCAAATGATAAATTGAATTTTATATGATATTTAAAACAATAAAATTTTATTCAATTAAAAGCAGAAAAATAAAATTTTATATATCAAATAGTATAAATTGAAAGACAATCAACAAAATGGAATATTTTTTTTTTCATTTACTCCTGGTCTTTGTTGTTATTATCATCATCATAATATCATATTTAACTCATCATCACAGATGATAGTGACTCTCTATTATCACAACATGACGTCCAAGTTTTCATTGTTCGTTATGAAATCTTCAATAAACCCTGTTATTCAACAATGCCCCTGTCTGATGATATACTGATCAAGTATCATCATCAGCCAACATTTCATTTCAATTTTATTTTTTTTTTCTTTCATCCAACAAAAATATTATTAAGTCCAATAATAATCGCTCATCTTCATGTACGAGTAAACAAGTAATGGAAATATATTTAAATACTTTTTTTTTAATAATTATTATTATAGTTTTATAAAATTATTTATTATATTTATCATCAAAGTCAATATAATTTTATAAATTTGATGAAATGGAAAAATAAATAAATACCGAGAATGAATAGATATTATTCAATCCAAGTGGAGTAAAAGGATTTAAAAAAAAAAAATAATAACAAAATGTTCAAGATATTATTCACAGTTGTCGAAATAGTGAGAGAAATGAGAAATATTTTTTAATTACATAAATAGGATGCAAGAAAATGAGATGGTTAATTCATAAAGTTGACAGTCACTGGTTTATAAATGTGGACCTGGATTTGTGGCATCAGCATCAGCAGTATCACTCCCTCTTTTTTGTTACCTCTATATATATATATAAAGAGAAGAGTTAATTTCCCCTCAATATATATAATATTATCCCTACTATATATTTTAAGAGGAAACTTGGCTTTCTTTGATTTTTCATCTTTCTCATTTAGCTTCATTTTTATTTCTCTTTCTCATCCATCAGCGTTATAATACATAATATCCTTTTGCCTCTTTTTCATCTCTTGCACACACCCTGTAGCCGGACTTGTTCATCGAACCGTATACAACCTTTACCTGAAACCACCACACGACAGGTGCCAGCAATATACGCAGCAAAATAATGAGCCATGATATTTATAGAAGTAAGAAGTGACTTGAATCTTCAACAGCAGCAGCCAAACTTGCTTGAGAATATCATCTCTCTCTCTCTCTCCCTCTCTTTTTAACTTCATATTCACATTATATATAATGTGCTCTCTATAATATTAGCCATCACAAAGCACAAAGGATATTTTTAATGAAAAATGTTAAAAAAAAAAGGAAAAAAATGAGTAAAATAAAATTAAAAAAAGAGTAAAATAATACCTAAAAAAAACAGTACAAAATTAATATTAAAAAATTAAATTAGCTTACTATTATCAAAGCTTAAAAATTATAAACTTTATTTATTTATTTTAAAATTTTTTTAATGAAAAAAAAAGCTGGTTTTTTTTATATTTGCATTTGTTTTTTTTTTTTTAATTTTTTTTTTTTTCGTTTTATCAACTTGTGGTTTTTACTTGAATCATCAGCAAGACTCCTGAATAAAGGTGAGTCTTGTACCTTGCTCTTCATCCCTCTCTCTACACCTTAAGCTTGGTGGCGTCAATGTGTTATTTACTTAATATATAATACGAGAGTCTCTCTAACCGGTCATACTGCTACACTCTATCTCTTTTGCTGACACCGACCTTCGGTATCCAGTTTTTTTTATCCTGAATTCTTTATGATATATATATATTTTTTTTTTTTCTTATGCTTTCAAATGAGAATTATTATTATTATAGTATATATGAGCAAATGTCACTCGTATATATTTGATGATGAAAGAAAAAAAAAATAGACAAAAAAATTCACTGAAAAAAAATTTCATTTAAGGTAAAATATTTTTTTTTGATTATTCAGCGTATATTAGATGAGTGATTATAAAAAAAAATAGCAAGCATGGTGAACACTTTAATCGAAATTTTTTTATAATTAAAAAATTTTTTTAATTTTTAGGAACTATGTACATTAAATGTGTCAATATTGTCTTGATTATGAGTATTATATTTTTTTTTTTTTATAAATTAATTGTGCTTATACATGTATATTATTTAAAATAAATATTTAATAAATTTTTACATTAAATTAAATATAACATTTTAATAATATAACGAAAAAAAAATACAAATTTTGTAATTATTATTTACGAGTACATATATTATTTAAAAATATTTTTTTTTTATTTTATCGAAATGTAAATTCAAGATATATTTATAATTGAATAATTAAAAATAAAAATTTTACTTAAATCATAATAAACAATATAAATGGTTTTTTTTTTTTTTATTTTCATTTTTGTTGATATGAATTTCCATGTTAGCATTTATATATTTATATTATTGAATTGTTGTGCAAGTGGCTTAATAAAAAATAATAAAACGAAATTGAATGAAAAAAATTGTATTGTATGATTTATTGAAATAATTTTTTTTGAATTTTACTGTAGGTCAGTATGATCTTGTTGTTGGAGTCTTTTTGATTCATAAAGTTTGAATTGAGTACTCAATAAAATCTATATATACATTCTACATCATTGTTTTTTGAGTACATCTCAAACTAGAATATACTTGAAATATTTTTATTCAATTTTTTTTTTCTATCTACTCGACTGTTGTAACACAATGTTAAAACAATGACTTGTGATTCTTAAGAAAAACCTTCTTTTTTTCTTCATAAATTTTCAAGTTGATTACCACTGAATTGATTTTATATAATAAAAAAAAAATAAATATATACTTGTTTATTGTTGATGTAGAATATTTGATACAAAAAATATTGGTTTTTTTATTTTTCTACGATATATGAAAATTTCATATTGCATTTACAAGTTATTCAACGAAAAACAAAAGAAAATATTCATATCACTTGTACATGATAGAACGTTGTAGATTTCAATGTATTGAAAATAAAAAAAAATAAATAAATAAAACATTTTATTTTGATGAATTTTAAATATTTTAATGTATTGACATTTTCTTTTTTTTTTTTTTCTTTATGTAGTAGACAAAACCTCAGATAAAACTTTATTAATAATGTAATTGGGAAAATAATAAAAATAAAAATTGTTAATATTAAAAATTATATAAATATTTTAAGTAATTAAAAAGAATTTATATAAAAATATAAACATATACATTAAAATTTAAAACAAATAAAAGACATAACTTTTGTTGTCAATATTGTGTTAAAGATAATTTTCTAAGGGAAGTAAACAATAAAATTATTTAGTGAAGCTTGTCACTTGTAGTTTATATAACAACTTTATACAACAGTTGATAGAGTAAACAGAAAAACTGTGATGCAGCTCCTTTTTACGTTTCTATGAACATTTATGAGATCAAAAAGTAACGATTAGATAAAATCTTTGAATCGTGTTTTTGCGAGTAAACAGTTTCATTTGGGTGGTGGTTTTTACTATATATATATTTACTATGACGATGTTGGTAACTTAAAAGATTTAACCTTTCACATGTATACATATATATGGGGATCATTGTAAGAGGCGCAAGTTTGCGATGATATCTTTTAAATAAACGTTTGCTTACTTATGCAGTGTAAGGGTAAGGTGTCTACTCATCACGACAACTCATGCGAGCTACGAAAAAAAAAAAAAAAACCAATGAATAAACACAAAAATTTAATAGAGTTTAATCTGATAAGACAGAAGCAACCTGCCAAGCAAGATGAGACATAATTTCATATCACTGAGATAAAAAATTGAATAGAAAAATTTTAAATATCCCAACAATCATGTCAAATAGAATGAAAAAAAAATAAATAATAATGATTTGAATTTAGTAACAAACAAGTAAAATATTTTTAAATTTAAGTGTGGAATTTTTTTTGTACATTTTGAAAAAAAAAAAAACTAAGATATTTTATACAGCATCACAGACATTCCAGTGTCCAGAAATTGAGTATATATTTAAGCTATTTCATGGTATTTTAATTAAGATATTTTCGACATATTTTTTATTTCTAAAAAGCTTCAATTAAATATATATCTTTACTTGAAAATTCTTGAATTTAAAAATATGCAAACACTTGCAGATTTTTGTCAAATAATTTTATCAACAAAATTTTATTTTTTTTTCTACTTGATAAGAATTTTTTCAATTATTTTTTTTTACGTCATGTTTTTTTTTTTTTTTCTCATCAAATGAATTTATCAACATCTGGACCCATTATCTCATTATCAATATATTTATATATAAAAATAAAACAAAAAAAAAAGTTACTTTACGTCTTTCAACAAATGTTGTCCAATTAAATTGAAATTTTATTTTGTAACTATATACACAACAAACTCGAGTCCAGTTGTTTTTAAAAAAATTTATTTATTTATTTATAAAAAGTTGAAAACAAAGGTGTATAAATGAACCATTTGATTTTTCTGTATTTTATATATTTAATTGTTTTTTTATCTCTCATAAGTTTGTTGTTATTTTTACTGTATTAATTTTTTTTTGTTTTATATTTTTTACTATTGTTTTTTTTTTATATCAATTTAACTACCTTTACTGTATACTAGAGTTAATATTTTTATTTTATATTATTATTTTTTTGTTGAACTTGTCTTGTAAGAATCGCTGCACACCGCCACTGGTGAAGTACACCGCGAATGAGTGAAAAGCAGAGAGATAAACTGGTGTAAAAGGATATATATAGTAATACAACCAACAACAACAACAACAACTATACAACTTGAATTGCCCGAAGGCTCTATATATTAACTGTGTGTGTTTTTTTTTTTTTTCTTCTTGCTCTATCTTAGTCTGCAGTAGCAATTCTAAAACTTCTCTATCATACTACATAACACCCTTGCATCTTGTATGCGATGTTTGAGGTTTCGAAACTCTGTGTAAAAGCTGATTCAAGCAACGACTGCTATGCATTAATATTACCTACCATATTCTGTCTGTAAAATGCTTCAGACGTTACTTAAGCATGACCTGAAGTAAACACGTATTTTTATTAATATTCATAAATATATTTTTATTTTATTTTCTTTTCTAATTTTTTAGAAATTCTATTTTTTTAATTTTATTTAAATCATTTTTTCTACTGTAAAACTCAAATTTTTTCATCCTTTTTTTTTTTTTTATTTATTTATAATACATTTAAATAGATATTTTTTATTTTTTTCATTTTATATAATTGTAAAATTTATATTATTAAAAATTTAATAAATATTTTTACATAAGTATACTCAAAAAAATAAAAAATTAATTAAAAAAAATTTGTAAAACAATTTTCAAATTCCAATTAAATTTGTAAAAACATATTTTTCATTTAAATTCTTTATTATCTATATTAAATTTAAAAAATATTTTTTCTAAAATATTTAATTATCGTTATGGATCATCAAAAAAATTACAATTATTTTCAAGTAATAGAATATATCAAAATGAGAAATAAATTAATACACAAATGTATATGTATTTTTAATTCTATTATTTCGATGATTATTTTTTTTCATTTATCATTTATTTAAACATTGTAAAAATAAATGTATACATTTAGTTGATACACGCATTGAATACGTGCTTACGATATGGCAAGTACATTAAAATTCACATCGAGCTGTTGAACGGCTCGGTTGCTGAACTATGAGCAAGCTGTTGCAAGCTTCGTGAACACCACTACATTTACTAAAACATAAAAATATATATGTTATATTTATAAGTGTATAAAGTATATATGTATAAAGTAACTCATTTTACATTTTTTATTTTATTGTTTTTATAAATGTAACCCCCGCATACAGCTTGACATTTAATTCCTCTCGAGTATCTTCGAAATCCATTAAAATCCCCAGGGACAACTCGGTACATGTACAATTGTACATACATCTATATATTCTTTATATATGTATATACTAAATATATATTTGATATCCTATCTCCAATTGTCTTTTCCCTGCATTTGTATTGCCAGTAGGTTAGCACTTGACAATGACACATGAGAGTTTCTAAAAGGTATTTTGTGGTATGTGTCTCTTGAAAATACAAAATAAAAATAAACTTGTATAAAACAACATAAAATAAAAATCTAGTTTTTACGGTAATAAAATTATTCTAATTTATTATTATTTATTATTATAAATTTAAGTTTATAATAATTTTATTTTTATTCAATTTAATTTATTATATAATAGTTTTTATCTTATTTTCAAATCTATATATTTTATATTTATTTACAATTAAATTAAACAGTAAATATTTAAATATACAGTCATCTTTTTGCTACATGTGTTTAACATGTTAAAAAAAAAAATACATTTATTGATATAGTTAAAATTTACAGTGTATATATATTTTTTCAGATCAAGATTGCATTCCATAAATACAAAATTAATAAATGAAAAAAAAAAACATAAACAGATGTTTTAAAATTTTGATTTTTTTTCATTAAATATCATTTCTTGTTGTTGTTGTTTTTGTATTTTGTAATTATTTATTTCCAATTATTTTATAATTTGAAAAAAAAAATATATAAAATAAATTAGAAAAATAAATATTTTATTGTATTTTTTATTTTTTTATTATTAAAAAAATCTGGGGAAAAAAAATAAAAAAGGTATATTCCCGGTAAAACTGATCGTTAAATGATCGTTCATTACGGAAATGCGACAAAGAGAGTGCGTTGTGAAACAACCGGATTTTACTAAGTAAGGAAGTTGGCTGTCGTGCTAGAACAAGTTGAAACTTTAAACAACCGGGCATTCCATTTCTTGTGTACATCAAACCAATTGCAATACTCGATGAAATCGATCAGTACGCTGAACTCAAAACTATGTCCAATGTTGCTTTACGGATACGGTCATCATCATCATCATCATTATCATTATCATCATCGAGTGGTAATTCTCCTAAGAGATCCTTTATTTTTTGTTTAATCTTTATGATGAAAAAAAATTAAAACAAAAAAACAAATAAATAAATAATAAATGAAATAAATTTATGAAGAACAAACAGTGCCGTAAAATAAAAAAATAAACAAAAAAAAACATGAAAAAAAAAATTTATAAAAACCCACAACTCATCCTGAGCTAAACAAACTCTATTGAGTACTTCTTGAACCATCAAAAGCCCGGGACCACTTCAAAGTATAAAAAAGCAAATTTGAGAAAAAATATATGTTAACGTACATGTACAGTCAGTAATATCCGTCTATTTCCAAGTTAATCTCGTACAAACTATTTTCGAGGTATAATCGAGCAATTTTGCAGTATAAACTCTGCCATCTAATTTTCCCAAATGATGCAGTAGGTATATATAGAGATATACATATAGATATATATAATAGTTAATACATTGAAGGCTTGAAGCTGGAGCAGTGTGGTCGATGAAATAAGAGAAGAGAGTAGGTTGCTGCTGCAGGCATTACTGATGTACATTTATACAAGTTATACATATTATACATATATAAAATGAAATAAACAGATACAAATTGATATACCAAGAGAAAGATAAAAATACTTTGGATGAGCGGTGAGGTAGAAAAGAGGCGTCGATCTCCATCATGCCGACATAAAGCAGGTGGCTGTTCAGCCGTAGAAGAGAATCGTCGGTTTATTTCGACGATTAGTTCTGGACCGAAGGTGCTTCAGGCAACATCCTTGTAGAGGGAGATTAGAAAAAGATGATAAATACAAAAAATATTTAAGATAAACAAGGATAAATTGTTCTCCAACAACAAGTATATGTTGCTCTTACTTTATACTGGATTTATCCCCTCTTGTACATTTATTTTGCAGTAAAAGGCGCACTTCGACCGGATGAGCCTTCGGGAGGGATAAAAAAAAAAAATACATATTTTTAACTTCAATACATATTACAATATATTACATACATATATGTTAGGATTAAGAGGCGTGTATATGATTTTTTTTTTCATTTTTTTCTGATGGTATATACATGCACTTGCTCTCTGTGATTCAAAAATGAAGGTAGACGCACGACCACGACCTTGATACGCGTGATCTTCGCGTGCCCGATGATACACGAATATCAACGAATAAAACCGACTTGAATTTATATATAATTTACTTCTTGGCTTTCATTCGTCTTTGACTTAAAAAGACCCTCTTATACCCTCGGGCTTTTCAAGCATCATCAACCACCTGCCCCTTCTATACTTTTTTTATTTTTTCAAGCTTGCCTCATATTTTCTTTCATATTTTATTTTCATTTTTTTTTTTTAGCTTACTTTTGTAGAATCTTCTTAGCCCACATTGACATGTACTTTATATATACTGATACATTTTCCTTAGCTATACATAACATATGTCGATTTTTTTACACATAAAAATCTTTGCTTTATTTATTTTCTAACATAGAACTTTTCGCATATGTATATATATTCTTCGACTGATTTCATGCATAGTCTATTTTATTTATAGGTATATGTATATTTTATCATGGTATATTGCAATTTAATGATTACTGGACGCTAAAAACTTTCCACTCATTTTTTAATTTGCCCCAGGCATCACGGAAGCCAGTGTATATGTACAAGTGTAGCAAGACATTGAACAACTCAAGATACTGAAACTGAACTAGTTGCTTATAGGATAGGACCGGTATTTTAAAACCTGTAATATTTATCGATAAATATATTATATATATATATTTGTGTGTCTATGTTTATGTGTGTGTGTGTATTTATAACATCAAATAGTAACTCACAACCTGTTCTAACATGCGTTCAACAGACACATTGTATATCTTTGTAAATATTTGTTGTGTATCGTTGATGATTCGATAAATTTATACTGAGAAATATTATTGTGTTACAATTCGTCTATTAAATATCTCTATGGACCTTTGCTTTTGTGTATAAATCGATTTATTCACTTGCACCATAAAATATTTTATTGACTACACTTGTTGACGATATATACTTTTTTATTTTCATAATAAATTTATTATTATTTATATCAATTATTATTTTTAAACATTTAAAATTTTTATTATTTTATTGTTTTTATTTATATCATGCTTTTATGTTAACAAGTATGTGAAATAATGCATATTTACTTTTATGTCTGACCAATTATTGATTTTACTACTAGTGCAAATAGAAAATTCTGCAAAAATTTTATTGAAAATATTTTTTTATTTTTACTGGAATGAATGCTGTTATTTGATGAAAAAACTTTTCTATTTCAATCAATCTTTTTTTTGTTTCTCATTGTTGATGTTGTTGTTGATGTTTTTTTTTTTTGTTTTTGTTAATGTGTGTATAGAATTGTCATTAGAATTTAAGGGAGTTACGGGTCTATGAAATCTCCTGGGAAGTTATATCGTTATGCTTCGAATCACATCACATGACCAGTAACAAAACATGCAATTGCACCTACTTGACAGTTTAATGCTTTTTGTGTCTGATGTTTTAAGTACATTAAAGTGAGAATGTGCAATTTTATGGTTGGTTTAACAAAAATATTTCTTAATTTTATTCTCAGTGTTTATATAATGTTCAATGACTACGTACACTAAATATTTTTATTTTTTTCATTTGTCTTGAACATATATTAATAGCTAAGTGACAATAGCAGCTAAATTATTAAAATAAAAAACAACTTGTTGTTTTTTTTTTCAATGAAACGTCATTTATTATTCTATTTCTTTTATTAAAATACTTGAAAAACTATCATCACTTTTATTAACCTCATTCAATATATTAATAAATATATATTTTTTACCAATGTATATATTACAATAAATTAAATATAAAAAATAATAATAATAAATTTGAAATGTTTTATCAATATATACAAATTATTATTTAAGAAAAAGACCTTGAACACGCATTTATATATGTTGAAATATTTATTTGTGTATAACAAAATGAGACACGATGAACTTGTTAATATATTTATTGAAAAAATATATCTTTTAAAATCTTCGTATACGTTTAAATGACAATAATTCCATAATGGAAAGACAACACGCAAGTTTAAAATACATACACATTAATTCTTGATGTTGTGTGTATATGTGTGGTTGTATCAATGTGTAGTTATAAAGTTGATCCAGCTCATATAAACATGAAAAGACTTTTGCACATTTCAAACTCATCTTGACCATACTTTAGTTTTCTGATACATATATAAATGCATATAGTTTTCCAGAAACTCGTCAGCTTGGAATGTTGTAAACAAAAAAATAAATAAATAATATAACCGGGTTTACTTCATTGGTGGTTGTACTTGTCTTACAGTGGTTTTTAAAAATCTTATACCTATATTTAAAGGTGCTATTGACGATCAATCGGTTATTATATTACCATGTAGTAAATACCAAGCTACGCATGATCAAACTATTTAAATATATTCATCCAGTATGGAAAAATAAATAAATAAATGAATAAATAAATAAATAAATAAATAAATAAATGAATTAATTAGTTTAGAAAAATTAATAAAGATACATAATTTTTTATTAAATTTAATCTTTAAACAATTAAGATAATAGATAGTTTTGTTTTTTTTCAAAACTATTTTCTTAGTTCTATTTCTGTATAATAATTATTGTTACTTGTTGAAATATTATTTTATTACTGACATATGGAAAAAATATTTAGATTTTAGATGATAAGTCATGATGCATATTTAAAAATAAAAATGTATATATTTTATACTTTTAAATATGATAATATATTTTTCTTAACGTTTTATAAAAAATTATAATAATCACAATTATATATAAAAAATTAATTAAACTTGTTTTGAGTGTTTGTATTAGTCGGGATTTATTGTACCGTCCATAGATGATTTTAAATATTTTTAATATCATTTTAAAAACTTTTTTTTTTTTTTTTTTTTTTAATTCATATTCGAACTTGTAAATTTGAAAATTGATATTCTGCTTGAACCTTTATCAGTAGAAACCTTCATGAATAAAAAAAGAATATTTAAAATTCAAAAATATTCGATTATCTTTAAATTGGTAAAAAAAAAAAAAAAAAAGAAAAAGTTTCATCTATGAAAGAAATACTTTGATTTTGCAATTATGAAAAAAGGAAAAAAAAAAATAATAAAAATTGTAAAACTCATAAATATTAGTGAGTAGAGCAGAAATATTTTGTTCTGAATTTTTTATTAAAAATATGTATTTATATTATTTTTATTATAAGATATTCTTTGAATTGTTTCAAATTGATTTATTTAATTTATTTAAATTTTAAAATTATTTTATTTTATTTATTATCATTAATTTATTATTAAATTAATCTGTAAAAATATAAATTGAATGCGTCACGTAATGTCACAGATCGTGGACCATTGTGACTGAAAATAAAAAGTTTTAAATTATAAATTTATTTACATTAAATGAATTGACATTTCTCTCTTATTTTTTATGTATTAGGTCAAGATAAAAACTGACTCATTTGTGTGATCATTATTGATAATTGAACTTGCAAGAATAGCAAGAAATAATTAACAATGAAAATTTATTGTTGTAAAAAGAAAAAAATTAAACAATAGTTTATTTGTTAACGTAGGAATTAATTTTCAATTTCGTGTTTTCTGCTACCACGATTTGTGAAATGGGAAATATATTGCAATCAATACTATAAATTGATCAAGTGAAAAATAAATATACCTATTTATTCTTGAATTTATTTAGGGACACGATTATCTGATTTTTTATCTCAATAATCAATTTGAATGTAAACTTTTGTTGTGAATTTTAATAATGAACAATTAAAATTTAAGAAATTCATTATTTTATTGTCTCCACTGATTATATTATAAATTCTCTACATCAATATTAATTTATCAACTGCTAACATTATCATTATACTAACATTATCAACTTTAAAAAAATCAATAACTATCAAGTAATAACAACAGTAATAAATTACGACAAAACAAGTTAATAATATTAAGTATTTAAAACATTAACACGTATATGAATGTAAAAAAATAAAAATACCCTTAACTATATATCACAATTAAAATCATTAAAACTTTTTCAACATACAAAATTGAAATCATTATTAAACAATCAAAAATTTAAAAAGTAAAGTTTAGTATATAACAATGATAGTTTGATGTTCAAATACTTTAATGTTTTTTTTAGTATAATTATTTATTTTTTTTTTCAAATTTATTTGTTGAAAAATAAAATGAATATACAGAATGTATAAAAGAAAAATAAAAAAAATATACATGCAAGTTTAATACAATGAACATGCATGTGTATAAATAAAAGATAAAAAAAAATATCGATATTATATAGGTATTCAAAAATGAAATAATTGACAGTGGCGAATTGTGAAGGTACTTGAAAAGACGTCAATTTATTGAGACTTTCTCTCTTTCAATTTTTTCTCTCTCTCTTTTTTGCAATGAATGAGAATAAAAAGTCCTCAAGTTAAAAAAAAAAAAGTCAGCATAAAGTCCGGATACCAAGTATTTTTTATTTAAAATTTTTTTTTTTGTATAATTCTTTTTGACCTTTTTTTGTACATTCATGACAAGATCTTTAATGGTCCTCGGAAACGACACTTCACAACGTTCTTCAAGACAAGGTCCGATTGTCCAAGTGATTCAAAACTTTTCAACTTAGTAAATCGTCATTTCCTATTGTACATTTATTTATTTTTATTTTGTCTGTTCCAAATCATCAATTTTTTTTTTTTGTTTCTTCATTTTTCTCACATATCTCTCCCAAGTCTTGTTTTAATTTTTTTTTTTTAACATCAATCCTATTGTTATCTTTGTTTTTTTTATTCAATTATTTTTTTTTTTACATTCATTATATATTTATTTTTATTTTTTTTTATTGTGGTTTCTTTTTCACGTTTGCCAAACAACATTGGCGAATCTAATGAGTGCTATTTGTATAATGACTTTGTTCGGTTGTATTCGTTGATAATCGTGAATGTTCGGCCACGCGAACAACACGCGATTGGATTTACCTGTTGGACCGGTTATCTGAACAAATCATTAAGGTAACTGGTCAAAGTACTGAAAAAAATGAGAGGATATGTGTGGATGATGGTCAAGTCAAAGAGAGAAAAGTGTAATATATAAAGGGAAAAGCAGAATGACTGGTACCGCCTTTTGCGTATACACTTTGCTACATACAATATATATAGTTATAAAATAATGTTGTGTGGCTGTGAAACACGATTTAACCAAGTCAGCCGATCGGTGGCTGTGTTCTTTTTTATTTTTATTATTAATATTATTATTATTTGTTTTTTTTTTTTTATTCTGTTCGATTCTTGTTTCTTAACATTGCAATGAAGATTTGCCAGGGCGTATCACGTACACTGCCGCATTGCCCTCGATGCCTGGTATAAAACAGTGTTGAGCTTCCCATCTGGTGTACATTTTTATATATATATATATATTTTTTTATTATTATTTTTATTGTTATTATTATACACTTCGTGATCTTGCTACTGAAGGTTTCTCTCCTCCGAAGAGTAAGAGTATATTCAATGAATTGCCCAAGCGTATCTTATTTCTTAAATTTCAAATTTGTTTTTTTTTTTTTTTTTTCTTTTTATATTCATTATACGGTTTATTTGTTTGTGTACTTATTAAATAAGTATAAATATTGCTTTTGTTAATTGATTATTTATATTAATAATTAATTGATCGATGTAATATTTTTTTTTTTAAATATGTTATTATGATTCTTTGATTATTGTTTGGATAATTTTTGCTAGGGACTCTTTTTTTTGTTTGTTAAATTAGTCATATTGGAAGAATAATATAGTTGAAAGCATGTGCACATTTATGTGTATGTTAAAATGTAAAAATATATATAAATGTCTGTATGAATTATGTACCTCAGCTCAATTATATATAATATATATTTATATACGTATATGTACTTTCAGCAACGTAATCAAACTAAAAGCATTTTAAAGTAACGTTATAGTAAAAGTAGTAGTTGCTGAAACTGCAAGAAAATTTTTTTAATCACTTTATATTGAAAGACATTATGTTAGAATTAAAAAAAGCAAAAAAAAAAAACGAGTAAAAAAAAGAAAATTTGATTAAAATAAATAATCAAGATTTTTTTGTTTAAAAAGTAATTAAAATTAAAACTGAAAAATTATGGATACGATGAATTCATTAACATTGTATTGTGTATATGTATAAATAAATATTTATAAGGCTGAGAAAATATCGATTGGAGAAAATTATTTATATGCAGTGTGAATGGAATTTTAATTTCTTTTTTTTTTTTTTTTATGAATTTTGACTAGCATTGCAACCAAATCTTTCTGTTTTTTTGGTTATTTATTAGTTTTTTATATTTAAAAAATTTTTTTGTGTCCCTTTTACAACATCATTACTGAAAATATATAAAGCCACTTAATAAATATATATATTACAAAATAAATAAAATTCCCAAGATGAGAGAATTCATTTGAAATTAATTATACTAATAAAGTTTTTACGATTCAATATTTAATGATGACAAATATTGAATTAAAAAAATATTAAAAAATGTAAATTTGCCTTTTTTTTTTTGATATTTAAACTTCTACAATTTATTATTTACTCAATATATTGTAAATAATATGCATGTAAATGAGAATTAATAAAAAAAATAAAATAATAAAATTTATTTGAATGGTTTTTATTTAAATTAAATTTCTTCTTCGCTCTATTAAATTATATAACTTTATTTTCCCTTGAATAAATAATAATTTCACAGAAAAAAACCAAATTCAATAATTTTCTTTTTAAATATTATTCCAAACTCATCATGAAAATTATTATAAAATTTATTGGAATACATAGAACTACGTTTATTTTTTCATTTTTCCAAATTCAAATTCAATCAATCAAGCTCCCTGTTTGACCCATCATAAAAAAATAATAAAAGCACATTAATATATACTAGTTTTTGTCTGCATATTGAATGGCCATCAGTAAATATTATTTTCCCAATAATAATAAATACCAATCAAAATGAAAAAAAATTTTTAATATATCCCATCATGATGACAGTATTTTTATTAACCTTATTATTCAACTGAAACAAGTGTATAACATTGAAAAACAATAAGCAAAAAAAAAAAAAAAAACATCAATTGAATATTATCAATAACATTACAGTCTTTATAAGTACGATAAAAATGAATTATACAATGTCGATTGACTGATGGGGGTCCATGAGTGTAGACTGATCACTTTCAATACTGGAAACTGGAAACTCGAACGGTGGGAAAATTCATCGTGTGAGATCATTTATTTATTTATATAATTTTTTTTCATCAACATTATATAGACTATATAGTATATATCAACTGTTATTCTATTGGCGTATTTCAATTGTAAATATACTGGCTTTTTTAAAATGAATTTTCGTTTTTTTTATATGATTCTTCAATAATCGATTCTTCATCTTTTGCTATACTCATTTTATCTGTGTCTCATATGTTTTTTTTTTTTTTCGATAATCTTCAAGCTTCCGATTCTTGTTCTTATTCTCTCTTTATTTTTTTTTTCTTTCATTTTCATATATATTTATTTTTTTTTACCTATATCACCTGTTATTTTCTCTTTCTATCTCATTCGATTTATCAAGACTCGTCGAAACTTTTGATGGATTTGTTTTTATTCCCTCGCTTCGTTCCCAGGCGAGTGGTCTCGTGATAAATCGTTATACTTGTGGATGAGACCTACTCTCGAGCACTTGGCTGATGATCATAATATTCTTTCTGCTGCCTACTGAAAATCCTCTCTGTTTCAGTAAAAAAAAGAGAAAAAAAAAAAGAAAGTAAAAAGTTTGAAGAATATAAAGAATAAAAAAATATTATAATAATAATATAAATTTTTTAAATTTATATAGCCAACCAATCATTGAATTTATATACGCCTCTTTAAACTTATCGCATATTTAATTACCTGTTTTAATTTTTCCACGTATGGGTCAGTGTTTCCGGGTTTATTCTCGACTAATTATCAATGCAGTAGTTTTAAATAAATATATGCAGACCAAAAAAAAATTCATTATCTATTTTTCATTATGGTTAGTTTGTTTTTTTTTTTCATTTTTTTTGTTAAATCAACATTGAGCATCAAATTCAAGCATAAAAGTGTTAACGAAAATAACCAATAAATTCCTACTAAAAAATAAAGTGTTTAATAAAATTTTATCACAAAATTTATATTATTTATTTATTAAAAATAATAAAAATATTATTATTTTGATAATGTATGTTTGTCAAGTTGTATAATTATATCATAAAATTTTATAAACTATATTGATAAAAAATAAAAATTATGTAAATAAAAGTTTTCAATTTTAAATATATTAAAAATAAATACATGATTATATATTTTCACATAAAAAATAATAATGAATATTTTTTATACATCATCATTAGTTATATTGTGATTTGTAGAATAATTTTAATAAACCTATTGTCTGTAAATTGTATTTTCAATAACACACGTTATAACTCTTTGTAAAAAAAAAAAAATAATAAAATTACCAACAAATGATAAAAAGTAGCATCAAATTATCTATCATTTTATATTCTCACAATTTTATATATCAAAAGTGACTAGTTTATATAAATAAAAATATGTATGTGATTTTTTTTCTTCTTATAATATAATGGAATTATAATAAACGGAAATGGTAGATGAAACTATCGTCGTGTTGTCGTATTCATGCACGCATCTAGAAAAAGGATGTTGCTTTTCTACTCAGTGGCAATTTACATTCTCCTCTATCCACTTGATATAAAAAATAAAAAATGTAAAAAATAATATAAAGAAGAAAAAGATGAAGATGAAAAAGAAGAAGGAGAAAAAAGTATATGGAGGGTGTTGATCGCTATCAATTGCACCACCAATCCAAGTCAACTTGCTGGACCAGTGTATCTACATATATATATGCATTAATTTGTACATGTATATATAAATATAAAAAAGTTTCATGTACAAGCTCATCAGGCAGATATAGAGTGACCCGAGTGAATGTATATATATTATATACATATATAAAGTAGATGAGTGGCTGCGGCTATAGCGGAAGGGTCCAGATACATATATATATAAGAACAAGGCTCAAAGTTGCACCTGCTTGCCCTCGGGCTTGATTTTTTCTTATTTTTTATATTTTTTATTTTATTTACAACAGGTATACATATATACAAAAACAATATATACATGCTTCGGCATGCTGCAACTACTCATGAAAGTTCTTGCTCTGATCTGGTTCCAACTAAGTTGCCCCATTCTGAATCTCTCCGGATGAACATTTTTCATATTCAAGTTACTTCATAACGGTTCAAAGCTTGTATACAATTACTGGATCAACCATAGTACTCTATGGTCAATCAAATTTATTAAAATTAAATTAAACATATTATATATTTCATTATTATTATTTTTATTATATAGAAAATTTAATACAGAAATTATCAAAATATTGTTATTAATTTATTATAAGTTATGAATATATTAATGTATATTGTGTTATAAATTTTTAATATATATTTATAAATCTGGATGATGAAAAAAATAAAAAATAAATTCAGCCAGAATGTTGTTATTTTCAAGTTTTTCTCTTGGTTTTTTTTGTACTTTATTTGTTGGTTATTACTGATAAAAGTTTTAGACACATGTTATACTGTACAGATTTTTACAAGTTTTTTGCAACTATACTTTACTCGATATCTTCTAACTGCTTTTAAGAAGGTTCAAATTTTTGATAAAACGTAAATTCTTATGGGTTTATTGTGTAGCTATACGGTGAAGCTTTATTTTATAAAACCTGTCATGTAATGCGTCACGAGCACTCTACCAGACTTTAAAACATATCGTATGAGCAACTTGTATGGTTTTAGAATCACAATTTTCTACGCGTACAAAACTTTTCAATTGAAAATTTTTAAGTTTTTTAGTTTTTTTGTTTTTACATGATAAATAAAAAAAAGTTATTTCTGAGAATTCAGAAGCCATTTGTAGTAAATTAAATTATAAATTAAACTAAAATATATTTTTTTTATGATCATTTAATTGAACTTTTTATATATGCAATCAAATATTAGTTATGTTTTTTTTTTCTTTTATAGATTTTAATTAAAATTTTAAAAGAAGGAAAACTTTTGTACATCCCATACAATTTTTTTTTTTTTTTTTAATGTAAAATCTACTGTGAATATGTAATATATTTTCTTAAAATTAAATATTTCATAAAAACTTTTATTTTTGACAATACATGTCAGAAGAATATAAAAAATATTTTTTTTTTGAGTATTATTATAATAATTTTGAAAAAAGAAAAAAAATATATAGATGGATCAAGTTATCAGAATTTTGAAAGGATGTCAAGTAAAAGATAAAAATGATAGAAAAAAACTTTAAATATAATTTCATCAATAATAATTTTTTTACATAAAAGTTTTTAAAATGTCAAAGAGTTTTAATAAAATTTTCTATATACTCACTTGACATATTTAATTTTTTATGATTATTATTCTAATTAATATTTATTTTTATAATACGCATAGAACAATAAAATTTATTCATCTGAAAAAGATTAATTTTAGTTTTTTTTTTCTTTTTTTTATCGTATATAAACGATGCATTATTGTCAAATTCAAAGAGCATTAGTCAGCAATGAAAAATGATAGACAAAATAGTGCACAATGTTCAATCATGCTGGTTAAGAGAAACGAAGCTTTTCATTCTACTCGAGTTGAGTCTCAGTGATTGGCGTTGGATCTGAAACACGTACTGAACACTTGGCACGCTCATCACGCATCATAAGTGCCACTGCCAGACGACTAAAAGTGCATATAAAGTTGGGTGCAAAGAATCTTTGTACATGCATTATTATTTTATGTATATATAGGACAGTACGTCTCAACTCGGCTTTACCAAAACTCTGACCCTTTTCCATTTGGTCACTGTGCGTGTGTTTTTTTTTTTTTTTTTATACTCTGGATGACCTCAATAATCTTTATGTTTTTATTAAAAATATTTTCTTCATTTATTCTTTTTTATTAGTATCAAAATTATTATTCGAAAAAATTGTAAAATTAAATTTACATATATATTTTTTTTATAAAATTTTGAAAAAGCAAAAATATTAAGTTATCAGGATTTTGAAAGGGTGTCAACCAAAAGATAGAATGATGAGAAAAAACTTTAAACTTGATTTCATCGATAATAATAATTTTTTTTACATAAAAGTTTTTAAAATGTCAAAGAGTTTTAGTAAAATTTTGTTGTTCGTTGATAATATAATTTGACGTTTCTATACTCACTTGAAATATTGAATTTTTTACAAGTCTATTATTCTAATTAATATTTATTTTTGTTAATATAATTATTATAAAAATTTTATCTATCTTAGAGGAAAAAAAAGAGTTATTTTTTTTATTTCTTTAAAATTTAATATTTAATAAAAAAAAAAAATTATCAACGTTATTAAAAAAAAATTAATAAGTATATATTTTGTAAAATAAAATTATTATTTTTTACAGTTTGAATTTAAAATTTCAATATCAATTAACAACTGATTCACTTAGGTAATTAAAAATATAATTTTATCAAAAACGAAAATTTCTCTGTTATATTATAGAATGGCATTTTAGTATATTTTTATTCTCTTCAACTTTCATCATGTAAAATAATACATTACAATATTTCAATGGCAAATATCTATGGAATCAAAAGAGAATGCATACTTTTCATTCAGTATTATATTAATAAGTAATTATAAATATATTTCATAAAAGTGAATACCATAATAATAAATAATAATAATAATAATTTTTAATCATACTTTGAAGTTTTATAAACAATATTGTTAATAAATTGTTATTAAATTCCAATGACTATATTATATTTTTATTTCTATATATTATGAAGATTAATTAAAATTGTAATATTCAAAAATTAACTTTGACTTAATAATTATTCTAGAAAACTAAAGAAAACACATGATAAAAAAAAAAAATGAAGAAAATAAAATAACAAAATTATTTTTTATCAAATATAAATTAAGATAAATTATAATTTAAAATTTTATTTATATTTATCATTTAAAAATAATTAATATATTTAATAACTAGCAATAAATAAAAAGCCCTTTTTTTTTTGTTTTTTTGTACAACAATGAGTAGTGTATGTATACACAAATTGACTGTGAATAGTGATTCATACAGACCCAATGCACCACAAGCGTAATTAATCGACATGACCCTTTAGATCGTGTAACTTAGTACCCACATATACATACTTTGCATTGATCACATCACGCCACCCAAAACCATCAAGCAATATATCCAAAGTGGCTTGTACAAATAATAGACTTTATTTTAATTGCACCCCCAATTAGTGCACACGTCTGATAGAACCTACTTGTGATTTACTTTATATATTTCAACAAACACGTGTCCAATTATCACTCAGTATATTTTGTACATTCAATTTGTTATAATTAATAATCCAATCAATACTATTTTTATTATATTCAAACATTGTGCAAATAATAGTTTTTGTTTTCCTTTTTGGCTTCTTACATGTACAAAATATTATGAGTGACGAATTAATTCATCAAAAAGCAATTTCATTTGTTTTTTTTTTTTTTATTCTTTTGTTATGTCTATAGGGTTAAGATATGTGATGCGTTTTTTTTTATTTAATCTTTTTTTATGTCTTTACTTGATACCTTAAAATGGAAAAAAAAAAAACTAAATTTGGTAAAAACTAAGAGAAACAATATATTCTCACTTTAAAACTTGATATTTGATATATATTTGAATAAGCGACTTGATAGATTTTCTGTCATCGAAGCCCTACTTTTTTATCTTCTCATTCCTATGTCTTCAGTTGCTTTCAGTCCATGTAAATACCATTCCCTGTAATGTGACAGCCCACTGGAAATAACGTGCATGCAAAATCCACGATCGCTGCGTCGACATTAGATACTCTATTTTTTTTTATTTTCTTCACTCTTTCATCACCCACTCCATGCTACCGAATTTCATCCAATCGAATCATTTCACTTGATTATTCACGAGAAAAAAAAAAATGTATAAATAAATAATAAATAAATAATAATAATAATTGTAAATTAAAAAATAATAATAATTGACTAGTTTTTAGATTATACAAAAATAATTAAACTCAGCATTGTAAAAAGAGTTCATGTCTGATAAAAAATTAAGTTTTTATATTTATTTTTTCTTCATTATTATTTCTATAAAATAAATAATCATTTTAAAATAATATTTATAGTGATTTTTGTTTATTTATTTGTATTTATATTTTTTTTTTCTAAAAATCATATGATTTATTGAGTATATTAAAATGATTTAAAGTCAACAATTCAGTTTGGTTGTTGATTCCTTAAGTGGTATCGAATGAGACACATTGTATAAAGTTTGAGCAATCTTCCATCAACCGGGTAAGTTATACTGTACAATGTGCTTCACTTGTTTATATACATATAATTTATGGTACAAAGTTTGTTGAGATTTCTTGAAAGTACAAAACAAACATATATTGGGTCACCAGGTGGAAAATTAAGGAAAAAAAAATAGCAATAATAATAACTTGAAACTTTAAGATAGTTTAAACGAGAAAAATATAAAATAAAGTTTTACAATTGTGTGAAAAGTTATTTAAATAATGCATTGTTAAAGTTTTTTTAATTTTTTTTTTGATAGATAATCATTAATTGATTAATTTTTTATAATTTTTAAATTAGTTAATTTTAGTGATATATCAAATTAATTTTTGACTCAATGAAATTGAATTTAAATATATATTTTTTTAGTTTTTAAAAACTAAATAAATTTATCAAGTATAAATATAATATCACTAAAATTAATTTAAATAATTTTATGATAATGTGAAAAAAAAGAAAAAGAAACTAAATCAGTTAGTCAATCATTGACTTTTGAATCTGTGCAAGTTTTTTTTAGGCGCAATAAGAAATTGATAGTGAACAAGGCATAATAAAGGCACTTGCCACATGAATTTTTCATGACCTTCCAACTCGGTATATATGCAAATGAGTCTACTTTTGCTATTCCAAAGGTTCCAAATGCTTCGAAGGCATTAAATATACGACCATAGAAACGTTGCGATAATGGTAACAGGCTTCTACCCACTCAAGTTGTAATCACCACTGCGGGATAACTTTTTTTTTTTTTTTTCATCACCATTGAATCCAATAGTTGAGGTGAATTATTTAGAGGTAAATATTATCGTTGCATTATTAATTACTCAATATAAGCTGCCAATAAAAATATATAACATTTTATAACATCAATACTGTAAATAAATTAATAATATTATTATAAAAATTTTGAGAGTCATTAGGAGTCATTAGGAAGGTCATTAGAACAATCTACTAGTTTAAAAATAGGAAAAAAAAAATATATATATACATACAAGAACAGTGATAGTTAACTATTATTACTTATTACAATATAAAAAATAATATCTTTTGAGATTTGATGATTTTAAAAATTATATTGAGGATAAACATTTTGATAGCAACGCGTGACCTCTTCTTTTTTTTCATATTTCTTTCTCTCTCGTTCACGCTGTTTCAAGTCACGTGGTGTAATATCAAATTGTGAACGTGATTCTGATCTCAATTGGCAACTCACTTTATTCATCCAATAGGTAACATGTTAACTCCTGTAAGTGCATATTGTACGCATACAATCATCGACATGGATACTATTTTAGTGATCATTGTGTAGTATATATACATACACATGCATGCATGTCGTGTTGAATCGATGAGTCGAAAACAATATTGTCGAGGGTATTGATAAGTCATCAATGATTCGTTTACAGAAACATGATGTATGTATCAAACAATGAGATGTACATCTGTAAATTAAACATAAAACAAATAGATTATAAAAATTACATTCAATGTTAATTTTTTATATTTTTTTAACAAGACAAATTATATTCTTGTAAAATATTTAAAAGTTATTATACATGTATAGTGAAAGTAACTATGAATAATAATTAAAATTAAATGATATTCTGTTAAAATAAAAATATAAAAATAATAATGATTTAATATAATTTTTATAAATTTAGTTTTATTTTTTTTAAGAGCAACAGATACATACATGTATATTAAATTTATTAAGTTCTTGTTTCAAACAGTTTAGATAGCAATTCATTAAAATAATTTGTACGTAATTAATTGCAAGTATGGTATTGGATCGTTCTCACGTCTATCCACTTGCTTTACAAGGTCCCGACAAGAATGACCAAGAAAGGTAATGAGTGACGTGAAATTCTCGTGAGCAACGGTATTGTGGTTGTACCTAGCAAGCTTCGTAATTAAATTCATTGTTTGTACTTAAACAATATATATACACTTATATCTTTATAGAGTTATAGTTTAAGTTTTCGTATACTATGGACTGTAACCAAAATACCTTAATGTGGTTATTTGAAACTTAGCTTATATACATTTCGTGTCACAAAACCGTTAATCACACAACCGGTTACCAGCTATGTACTAAATGGACAAAAAAATTTTACATAAAAATTCAAAATCACTCAATATGCATAAATTCATAATTTAAATTTTGAATGTATATTAAACCTGTTGCAAAATTTATTTCTATATAATTTTAACTATCCTCAATAAGTTTTTTAAAAATATATAAAATTTATCGTATAAATATATTTTATTTCTTGTTATGAATTTTATGATTAAATTTTTTTTTAATTAATATTTTCAAACAAATAAAATTTCATTCAAAATAATAATAAAATATTTAAATAAATTATTTATTCATGTGATGAATTTATAATTTTATTTCTATAAACTGTCTAAAAGTAAGTGCAATTTTCAATATATTCAAATATTAATGTCAATAATTTAAGTACTTTTTAGAAATGTTGAATAAAAAATGAGAAAAAAGAAATTATTTATTCTTTGTTAAAATATATAAATTTATAATTATCATAAAATTTAATGGTACCTATAATTAACTTAATGACATAATTTTTATATTCACAAGCGAAAAGTACTATCCATTTATAAAATAACAGAAAAAAAAATTATTACGTAATATATACAACAATAAGTTGAGTCATATAACCAGAGCATCAATCTTGATGAACCAGCAAACGACACGTATGCGGGGTTGAAAGACAAAAAAAAAAAATTATATATAAGCTGAGGGTACTAGAGGGATAATAGAAAGAGGGTTTCAGAATGACGTGTTGCAGATCGAGAGACTCATACGAGTGTACAGAAAATAAAAGAAAAAAAAAAAAAAATGACAAGTAAAAGGGGCATGTATATACTATTTTTTCTATGTATAAAATAAATAATAAAAAAATATATTTTGTTTTTAAAATGCATTTACATGTAAAGCTCATTTTTGCTTTTTTCAAATGAAAAATATTAATTATGTCAACCAAATCAATGAATTGATATAAAAAATAATATACAGTTTCTGAATTGCTTTGTAGTTATTATGTATTTTTTAAATATATTATTCTAGAATTAGCTCATTCACAAAAAACCCTTGAATAAATCCGAAAAGCTCTTCAGGACTTATAAATTTAATACCAAAATTTTATGTATTAATTATGAATTTTTAGGAAGAACATTTTCATCAAGGGTAAAGTGTGAAACAATGGGTTAATGTAATAATACATAATATATGTATGTATGAATATAAAGGTCTAGCAAGTAGAAAAAAAAGCTCGTAAATATATATAACAGTGGATTTTTTTTAGCTTTTTTTTTATACAGGTTTTTATGATTTATATGGTCATCTTATTTTCTATATACATTATGGGTTAGAGATTTGTGACCCGTTTGGATATTCTGTATTTTTATTTGTAAATATATTTATATATACATGATGACCACTTATAAATATGCTCCCGTTTTTATGTTGTTATTCATGTATATATATAAACCACAAAATGTCATGTCCATTTATAAAATGCATTACTGATTTTAAACTGCTTTTCAGGCAAAATATTATCTAGTTTTTAAAATAAATTATATTTCTGTTAAAAATATGTACATGAATGACTTTTGAATGATGGTTTTTTTTTCGACATTTTAATAATTTAATTTCTCAGTTTTAACAGATTAAAATTTTTGATTAAGAATTCTTCGACAATTTAAATTTATGCATGCAATTTTACATAACAATGATCAATGCAAAATACATATTATTTGAATTTATGTTATGTATTTAATTTTAAAACACAATTTATTTTCATTAAATTATATAGATTTCATTTTGATGTTCGTGATATTCAGTCATACGATAAAATTTTTTTTTTTTTTTACTTTTAGTAATTACGAGAATGTTTACACGCATCTCGATATATACTATTGAGTTATTGACTATTTCCTTAGCTACATTAAACCGTGTAATTTTGTGTATCAAATTACAGATGAACAGGAAATAAAAAAAAATCTATAAAAATATAATTTAATTTATTTGTTACAATATAAAGCAATAATTTAAAATATATTAAATATAAAAAATAAAACTAAAAAAATTTCATTGATAATGAAAAAACGTTTATTTATAAATTTAAATTTAAATAAAAATTTTTAAAAATTAATAATTGATTAATTTTTATATTTCCAATAATAATTATCAAACAAAATATATTTTTCAATTTTCTTTTTATTGAATAAATATTTTTTTTTTTTTGTTTTTATAATATTAAAACAATTTTTTATTAAATATTATTTTAAAAAAATTTATTATACGAAATAAATCACTTAAAATTTTTAATTAATTATTTTTTTCTCAGTTAATAAAATTACTTTCATTATTGTATTATTTGCTAAATTTTTATAAATATTTCTTAGACATTTATAAAATAATTAAGAGTATAATATGAGCTGTATAAATATACTGTAGAAATTTATTTAATTCAATTCATAATGACATTGATGTTGATTTCATTACTTAAGTATAGTTATGACAGTAAGACATGAATTATAATCATTATTAATTAAAACACAATGTATAATTAATAATTATAATTAAATAAACTTGTAACAAATAATATATATATATGTGTTTGATAATTAAATGAATAAACTGTATGATTGTCTTCACATTATTCATCATTTTGAAAACGTATGGAAATTGAAAATCACGAACATAGTAAACACAAGAGATTAGAATTATTAACTGTTGTATTACTGTTTGGTAAATGCTGGCTTGCATGAGATATATGAAGCTTGACATACAACAATACAATACAAATGTACATATATCATATATGATTCAAGATCGAACTAGTTAGTGAGGTCAGCACTTGAATACATAATTGAAATTTTCCTTTAGTATCAGCATTATACGCAATTTAAGATTAACAAAATTTTTAAAATTAAAAAATTCTATTAAATAACAATAGTTAATACTATTATTTAAAAAAACATTCATTATTAATATTGTTTTTTTTCAGTATTAATATTGTTTTTGTTTTACATTTTAAAATAAATAATTTTAAGACAATTAAAAATATATTTATTATTTTTTTTTTATTTTATAATAATATTACTAAATAATTGTATGATTTACATTGAAATTTTTTTTTTTTTTTTTTTAATTTCTGCAAAGTATACAAAGTATAATTTCATATTTTTTTTTTTATATTTATTTTAATTTATTTATTTTATTTTTTTTTTTTATACATCCACACTGTTGTTGCAGCTCGACAGCACCTCATTTTTTAATTAAAAAAATTCTAGAGTATAAAGGTTCACGCTTTTTTCCTGTTACACATCACATCACTTGGTTTTTTTTTTTTTTTTTCTTTTTTCATAAATACTCTTATTTACATAGAAAATTTCAAATCCTCATTTCTTTTTTTTAATTTTTTTTAATTCTTTTTTGTCTTGTATAATAACTTTTTTTTTATTTTTATAAAACTTAAAGTAGTTGTTTGTTATTGTGTTTATTATTTTGTATATAACTTAATTTATTTGAGTTTAAAAAAAAATTTTTCAAGCTTACTTTGATTTTATTTTAAGTTTCTTTTTTTTTTTTTTTTCATTCAACAACAATGTTTTGTTGTATTTCAATTGTACATTTATCTATTCTGTAGATGTAAAAGGGTTTTTTCAATGTACAAAGAACTAAAAACAAAAAGGAATTTTAGGTTGGTTTGACAAACCAACATAAGAAAATAAAAAATAAAAAAACCTAAAGAGAAAAAAAAAGAAACAATGACTTCAAAGAAATCATACATCAACGTATAATGTACTCTGCTAATTTCAAAGTTACAATTGAATCAAGTATACGTGACATTCTCGTGTATGCCCTGTAAATTATAAACAGTAAAATTAAAAAATAAATAAATAAATAACTAAAAACAATAAAAACTATCTAACATAAAAAAATATATATTCATTATAAATAATAATGAAAAAAATGATCTTTTAAAATAGAAAATAATAATGATAATAATAGTTGATAAAAAGTAGATAAAATACATGTATATAAATGTAATTATATTAAAAAGTATGTGAAGTAAATAGATGGAAACATCGAGTAGGCACTTCGTCATCATACAAGCGTTCATCTTCATGTAGCCCTTGCTCTGTGCTTGCTTTATCGTACCTACCCTTGAGTAACTTTTTCAAGCTTTTTACTTTTTCAGCCGCCGTCATCTACTGTATATAGTCATTCACCAACGACATGCACATAAGAAAGTGCATATAAACGCTCATTTTAATTTTTTTTTTATTTTTTATTTTTAATGCAGGTGAAAGCATATACTTGGCCCTGTTCTATCTATCAACCTAGTCGACTGCATACACAAAGCTTTATGCCGACACTGTGGTTGTGTGCTAAATACATACTTGTTAAGTATTACATTTAATTAATGGTTTTAATTTTTCATATATAAATATAATTTTTAAAATCAATGTCAATTATAATGCGATTAAAATTAAAAAAATAATCATGGCTCATATCTATAGAGATATGTAACAGTACATATGTTTATGAACATATGCCATGTTATGTATCTGATTTTACATCAAATATATATTTCCATTACATTATCTTAATATTAATATGCTATGTTAACTATTAAGATATTTAATTGTCTGTAATTCACAGTTTGAAAATACATATTGAAGACATTTATATTAAATATGAAAATTGTTAAAATAAGATGAATTTAAAAAACTATTTAATATGACAACCGAGTAATATTATATATATTACAATTAAATAGTATCACAATATTGTCAAGATGACAATATATCAAAATATTTAAATAATATATGTTAACTATAAACATGATGTTAACATTAAGATATCTATGTTTTAATATATATATCTTAACATTATTGATGTTTAATAAACATATTATGTTAACTTAACTTATTTAATATAGATTGAGATATATTATATTAAACACACACACACACCCACTTATTTTGAGCTTTTAAAATTTATTTTCCATTTCATTTGCAAATAATACTAGAAGATTTATTTAACGGAAAAGCAACAAGAGGATAACATAAAGACATATATAAACCTGTGTTATGAAGTCTTTAAAATCATTGAATACAGACCAACCGAGAAAATATATAAATAAAAATTTTGTTTTTCAATTTTATACAGTTTTAAAAATATAAATTGATGTCCAATATTGAATTACTTAGTATTAATATAGATTGTTTAATTATTTAAACACTAATGGAACATATGCTTGTCATTTAAATAAAATAATTACAGTTTTCTGACTAAATATTTTTTTTAACAATCCAAATATAAATAATATAGCTAAATATAATTTTTTAAATTTTTTTAATTTTTTCTATTTCATAGAATTTTATTAATATTTTTGTAAAAAAAATATTTTATGAATTTATATATTTTTTATCATATTATTTTAAATATCAAGTCAAAAAATTTTTTTATAAATATCGTATCGTTGTAGCCATTTATATTATCATGTAAAAGTTAGTCATTTGTTGATGTTATTGCTGGTGTTTTCATTCGTTTTGTTGGAATATTACAATTTTTTTCTTTTTACATAATAATCAAGTATTTTTTAACATAATTTAAGATTAAAATAATTTTCATCGAAATAAAATTAATTTCCTATCAAAATAAATAAATGAATAAAAAAAAAATAAAAAATAATTTATAATTAATTACTTTTGTTTTATCTTTTGTTTTTTTTTTTTCTAACTGCCTATTCTAAAGAAGTTTCACTTTAAAAAACACGATAATTGAATTGAATTTTTACATGTTTGTTTTCAATTTTTTTTTCTTTCAAATTCAAAAGTATGATGAGTTTATATTCACAGTGCAAAATCCAAAAATAATAGACAATTTGATATGTTTCTATGAGGATAAACTTGAATAGAATATATATATATACATGTTGGAAATGATTAATGCGGATAAGCACGAACTGAGCAATGGTGCTACACTACATATACATATATATATATAATCTATAGTTGTACAAACATCAAGTGTCGATACAATACGACGTTCCAATTTCCGTAAAGGGTGTACAACTATAGTATATAGTCTATACTATTCTATACACAATAAATTCAAGAATATGAGATCCAAAATGAACGTAATACCACCGAGGGTGTCGTAAATTTACGATGAGAATTTGCTCATGTTATTCGCTTTCATCACTTTCCATATATATGCGAACTATATACAATAAATATCCATACAGTTATCCATTTTATAAAATACACATTTATCCATTATCAACCAGTCAAATGTAAAATACTATATATACATATCAATATTAAAATCAACAAGTTTTTTTATTTTTCATTCGGCTGTACTATTTTATGAAATAAATAAAATTCTATTGTTCTAAAATAAATATTTTTATCAATTTTTTAATTCAAAATATATGCCAGTATATTATTTATTTATTAAAAATATATTTAATTTTTTTTTTCGTAAATTTATTTCATGTTTTATTATTGAAAATTATGCAAATATTGGAATAAATTTTTATTACAAGTTTTGTTTATTTTTTAACATTAATATAGTATTTTATTTAATTGAAAGTTTTATAAATGCATGTATACCTTATTTAAATAACAATGCAAGCGATCAATACAGGTGAAAATGTCAGACTGCCAGCGTGTGGTCTTGTTTTTTCTTTTTTTTTTTTTCATTTTTACAAAGTTGAGAAAACTTTTAGTTGTGACGGTACTGGTCTTGAGGTCTCTATGCGAGTCAAAGGTCTTTTACTACTTCCATTTTTTATTTTATTTTTTTTTTTACGTGTGCACTCGTTTTTTTTTCCGCAAATTTATTAAAAGGCTTTATGCTTTTTCGTATGAATAACGCTGCAGTGAGGCTTTCAACTGCATCGTATTTTCAACTCATATTTATGTGTCCATATATGCAGATACATATAAATATGAACGAGAAAATATGTATATGTGTGACTTGGCCAAGTGGGACTTGGTTTTTCTACTTTGGCATATTGTCATCTGTAATAAGATATCATAAATATTTATTAATAATTTATTAATTTTATGAATATTTTAAAATTTCAATGTTTTTTTTTTTCGTTTTGTTTGTAATTTTCATTGAAATTAAATGAAAATTAATATTCTAAAATTTAATTTTTAATTTTATTTTTATAAATAATTAAAAATTAATAAAATAATAAAATAATTTATAAAAAAAATAATAATTTTTATTATTAAATTATTTCAACGATAAATATTCAACTCATTATTATTAATTTTACTTTTATACAAATAAAATAAATTAAATTACATGAAAAAAGTAAAAAAATAAATAAATAAATAAATAAATTTAAACAAATTAAATTCAAATCTGTATTTTTATTTTTTGATAAAATTTTCTCACAAAAATTAATTGATTTATATCTCATAAATAAATAAAAAAAAATAAACCTCTCAAAAATTTATAGTTAAACCATATTTATATCTGAAAATATTGAACCAATAAATTTCCTATAATTCTTAGAAAAATAATATTAACATGAAATATTATTTTTAAAAAAATAAAAAATACAATTTAGTCAACTACGAATCTACAATATTGACTTATGATCTGTTTTTACTTAAAATTTTTAAATAGACGACACCCTTCAAAAAGATAAAAAAAGAAAAAAAAAATATATATATACATAACTGTCTTGATTTTTCATCAGATACATATATATCACTTTCCCAATGAGGTGACAAATACCCCGTGATTTCTATTTTACGACTGTATAAACTATGCTACATTTATCTAAGGGCATTTTTTTTTTTTATTTTTTTCTCATGTCAAGCAATTCAGTCGGCAGACATTTGTATAAATAGAATATCAACGAGGAAAAAAAAAAAAAAAAAGGGATGGGAGACCTGAAAAAGACGAGCGAGAACCGGCTGTCGTCTGCCAAGATGTACAGACCACAGCTGTCTCGTGTCGAGTTACTTAAAATCTTGAGGTCTTATCCCGTTCATCCGTTCATTTTAGTTATTATATTTCCCATATATATACTGTTTTATTTTCTTTATTTATGATTATTTCTTTTTTGAATTTAATCTAGCCCTGATTGCGGCTTTGTACTCCTAGACATTGTAAAATCAGAGATGAAAAAAAAAAAAAAAAAAGGCAACAATAAAGAACAAGAAAAGTAACTTAAAGAAAATAAGAAAATAAAATTAGATTACATGGAAAATACTGGTGACAAGTACTGTGTAAAAGTCTGCTTGAAATTCCATATCTAATTTAATTTTTCCGCTATAAATAAATCGTATGTTTAATAAATAAATATTAACGCCATATTTTAAATAATTTTACATTGGTTGAGTTGTTATTATTATATAAAATATTCAACTGATAATCAATGATTCAATAATTAATTTAAATACCAATAATATAAAGAGGAATAATTGAATTTCGTTTGTTTGTAAATTTCAAATTTTATACATCTGTGGTTAATTATTTATACATAATAACATAAACAAAGTAAATAATTAATTTATAATAAATTCCAGTGTATTTAATTCTGTTATTTCATCAGGAAAATTTAATTTATTTAACATTTATCCATGATGATTTCATAATATCATTTATCTGTTACAATTTATCAGAGTAGAAATAATATTTTGATATATTTTTTTTTTCAATTTCATTATGTGTGATAAGTCATGAACATATAATTATCACAAAATACATGTGTCATGTTCTTTTTTTTTTCAAAATTAATAATAACGTTGTTATTTATTTAAAAATAAAATTTTTTATAATAAAAAATATAGAACGATCGATTGTTGAAGATATTTATTATTTTATTTTTTTTTTTTTTTTTTTTGTACTTATAACATGACATGGCAAAAGCTCTACAAGCTGATATAGCAAAAATTGTCAAACTACCAACGAATAAAATTTCTGAATTTGACAGTTTATTGATAATCTTTCATTTAAATTTTATAAAAATATAATAATAATTTTAAATGTCACTAGAAATCACGTACACTCATTGATTTTTAAATATTTTTTTTTATATTTATAACATTCAGTATATATTTTTTTTTCAATATTTTTTCATTTTAATTTATTCCATAAAATAGTGAAAATTAATTCAAAATAAACTATAGATTATCAATTAAATCATAAAAAAAAATAGTCAATTTAATTTTATATTTTTTTTCAAACTTGAAATTTAAATATTTAACTGTTATTAATAATGCTCTTATTATATGTGTGTACTTAAAAAACATAATGATAAATTTAATAGGAATAATAGATGTAAAAAAAATTGTTTCAAATCTGTTAAAATTTTATTATTATATACACACTGGAGCATTGTTATATGTGAATATAAAAAATAAAATAAAATTTATACAGTATATGTATATTTAAAAATAAAAAGTCTGAAAGCCTGAACGCAAAAATAAAATATACAAAATATGTGATAAAGACAAAACAAGATGAAAAATAATTTTGTAAAAATAAATATGAAAAAAAAAAAAAAAAAAAAAACATTTTTAAAATGACTATACGGATTTTTTAGTTTTTCGTTTGTTTAACTTGTGTACATACCAGTGAGAGAACATTTTACTTTATTGGTTGAGGTAAAATTTATTTTTTGAATTTACTTACTATCACATTCGCAACAAGCACTACTCATTTTTATTTTTTTTCTATTTTATTATTATTATTATTATTATTTTCTATTTAGTTTATTTTTTTTCAACTCGACATGGCCCTTATTTTCTGTACTTTTTTATACTACTTGCTTTTATTTTTATCTTGTCGCTTTTTTTCATTCATCCTGTCACTTTCTTTTTTTTTATTTTTTCCAGTAAATGATGTCACGTCATTTTCGCTTTTCTAACCGAATCAATGGTACATGGACACACTACGTATTAAAGTGCAATGAAATAGTAAAATTATATAGCTATACTGACATTGTGTGTCTTTATAAAATACAATAAACAGCTTAATAGTAGTAGTATACATGTTGATCGTTATTTTATATATATATTCAAAAAAAGTCTCGGACAAGCAATCGTGATTAATTTTTTGTTTTTTTTCCTTAAAACTCATATATTTTTTTTTTTATCAAGTTTATTATTGGCCCTCCAGATGTCTTTATTTTTCATCATAAAAACCTTCGTGATCTTGAAAAAAAAAAAATAATAATAATGTCATAAAACTTTTTTTTTTTATATTTATTTTATATTTTTGATGTTTTAATGATGATTATATATTTGTAGTTTTTTATACCTGAAAAATATTTTAATATCTAAAATGTATAAATTTATTTTGTTTAATATTTCAAATTTCAAAATAATAAACTTGTGTAAATTCATTCATTTTTAAACAATAAATTTTTTTTAATAAATATTCAAACTTTTCAATTTTATATTTTAAATATTTTAATAATAATTATTATTTTTTAATAATTTGATACGTGGAAAATTTTACAATATATAATATAAATTTTTTAAATAAAAATTTCAACTTTATAATAATAAATTTAATAATATATAAAATTATCCCGAAAAATATAAAAATATGTAAAAAAGCTATTTATTTGAACATTCAATATCAAATATTTCAATCGGAAAATTTTCAAATATTTCATTGTACCGAAAATTTTCAATAAACTGGTATTTTGTTCTTAGAAAAATGAAAAAAAAAATATACTTGTTCATGTGTAGATTAACCATACAGAGTTAACAATGTAATTTGAAATATTCCAAATTCGCATAATACCAACATAAATTTTCCATTAAAATATATACTAGTAAATTACATGGTATGTGTATATATATACATTGATATAAAAGAGAACGCCCTACGGTCTTGAGCTTCCGATTACCTCCGGATATTTATTCAGTACCGCATGTCCCCAACGCAGTAAGGGCAAAATCGTTCTACTGTAAATGTCTCACCCAACGCCGGACGGTAGCCTGCAAAGTTTTTGAACGCTATTTGCCCTCAAGATAAATCCCTTTTCCTTCCTCGTTTATCCTTTTAACACATCCACATATTTGTAACCGTATACATACACACAAAAATTTTATAACAATTACATTAAACAAAATACCAAAGCTCCGCATAAACACAAACGTACAATATAAATACACAGCTAATCATTAAAACATAGCTTGTATTATTAAGTTATTATATAAGGTTTTCAAATGTGTTACAGAAATAAAGAGGAAATGAAAATGTATATATCTATAAAAAATTATAAACAACTTATACATAGCTGTAGCTGAAGAAATAAAAAAAAATTATATCTTTTAAAAGTAGGAGTTGATGAAAAATAAAAAAAGACGTAAAATATATTGATGTGAGAGAAGAAATCTTGTTTGTAGAAACTCATTAACTTCTTTCTATACACCGTAGCTAGTTTGATCGTTGTTTTGGGTATCCAAATGACTCCAAAACGGGATAACTGATCTAAAATTTCACCGTTAATATCTTAACGAGCATACTACCGGATCGTCTTACCTTATCATTTATAAAATAAAATATATATAAAATAATGTTAAAAACATAATATTACTTGTTGTATTATTAACAATTTAAATATATGATTATTTTGATTATTTTTAAAACGAGACGTTCGTTGTTATGCTACTATTTAATAACAATAATTATATGATTTTGTCATTCTTGCTTTTTACCTACTTTTTTAAAAATAAATTTATTGCTTCACTAATGAAATAAAATATATTTAATAAAGATTTGATAAAATAATAATAATTATATTCCTACTTGAATTTTATAATAATTTTTTTTATATTTTTATATATTGTGATATAAAAATATTAGGTCAGAATTAGTTTTAAATTTTTTAATTATTTATATTAGTTTCTTTTATTTTTAAATAATTCAATTTATGTTGTCTTTAATAATATTAATCGTAATTTTTTTTTATACTTTTAGATGTATTAATCTAAAATAAGTAATTATATTAGTATTTAATAAGATGATGGAGACGGATTTACTATTCAATGCAAACATTGAGGACAACTTTGAATAACTCTAATAATTTTTTAAATAATTCATTGAAAAAATTCGTCTAGCCACTTGAAATTATGAAAATAATTTTTATAAAATATTTATCATGAATTAAATGAAATTAGACCATGTAAAATTTGTTTTTCTTTTCATTTTTTGTTGAATTAAAATGAGGATATAATACAGCTGTCAAAGTAATATGATAATAAAAACGGCGTACTGAATACAAAACCATTACAGGTAAAATAAAAAAAAATAAACAAAATTTGTTTTTTTCTTTTTCACGAATTATGTACAATTTTTAACATGTTACGCAAATATAAATTTTATGCAATAAATAAATTAGTAGTTTCTAAAAATATATAAATTCATCTTATCGTTTGAATATAATTATGTATTATTCTTTAACTTTTTTAATATTCTATTCTTGTTATCGAATAAATTACATCAGTTTTTTGACAATAATGTTAGTTGAAATCGTTATATGTAACTATGACTAAGTTAATTTAATTTTAGTCAAATAAACTGAGTTGTTTCACATAAGTACATTCTAATTGTTATTGAATAAACAATTGTTTTTGAAGTTCTTAATATTTTCATTGAGATTATCAATTTATAAATACCTAAAAACAAAAAATAATAATACAATTTTTGTATTTGCTGTATAATAATTATCATAAAATTAAAAAAAAAAAAATCAGTATTAATAGTACAGTTTTGATAATATGAGAATGATTGATTATCACGGTACAAACTGAAACTGAATATTATCTTTTCTCATAATGATATATTACCTAATGAATCCATATAAAGCACAAATTGTTAAATAATCTCATATTATATATTTTTTTTTTAACAATAGACAACACGATCATTAACACACGCAACAACAAATTCTATCAATCTGGAGCTAGCATTAAATACACATATAAATTAATTAATAATTAATAAATAATTAATTTTTTTCAATACATTCATCACTTTTCAATATGTATAAAAAAATTTATAATATTAGTAACGACAAAAATGTGTATATTATTTGAATTTTTTTTTCTATGTAAATATATTTTTTTCTTTCTGGAAAAATTAATTTAAGAATTTTTTTTTTCGATGTTATTTTTTTGGTATGGTTGCATATAGTTAAGTTGATTTGTCCAATTCAGATAGCATGAAATTGGTGGTAGACTAATTGCAAATGCGACGAGAAATTGTGAGGTTAATATACATATATATAATAAACGTATGTATCCTCCTCATTGTTTCGTGTACTCCAATCTCGAATGTGAAATCCTTCACACAATTTAATTCAAGTGTTTATACATGAAAATCATGTAATGATGTTTTGAATATTCACTAAACTATAATCCATATAAAAAATATTATTTAAAAGTTTTTATAATATAATTTTAATTAAATTTTATTTACTTATATATTTATTGTAATAATTATTATTCGATGACTTTTTTTTTTGTTTCTATATTCAAATTGAAATTGACTTATTCATTGTATATTTTTTTTTCGAGTGATAACGTGAGAATAGAATTTGTGGGCGTTTTTAAAGATACCGGAAACGCCTGTTCATTCTGTCAATGTATTTTTTTGTATTTGAAACCATCACAGTATCATTATATTGAAAGTTCATTTTCAAAATTAAATATTTATATTTATAAATAAAAATAAATTTATTTTGAAAATCATTCACGAAATTTCATTCATGAAATAATCGATATAAAAAATTAGGTCATATTTTATCATATAAATAAAAATATATATTATTGAAAAATAAAAAAAAAAATATATTTCAAAATTGCTATAAATTTGTAATTTTTTTTTTTCTAAATTGAAAATTTTCTGAAAATATGAAGGATAAAAAATACCAGCTGAATTGACGTATAAATATTTTTTTTACAGTAACAATTTGAAAGAGGAAAAAAATTCCAGAAAATCCAAGTGTATACAATGTATAAGAACTGTTTTTATGACAACAATTGAGGATATTTCTTTGTGATAAGAAATTTTGTCGACAGCCAGTGTACCAATGTAGACCATAGTACACAATTGTCGATATTTGATGTGCCACTGTTGAACAAAGGAATTTTTTCGATTGGTTTTTTTTATTTTTTAGTCCCCACAGTAGAAAATCAAAAGCTATATAAATGTATATATATATGTGAAATGAGAAAAAATAAAAATTTAAAGAAGCCAGACAACATTGCAATACATACAATATATATATATGCACATGAGGCTATTTTCAGAATCTTTCAAGTTCAACATTACTCATTTTTATCGCACATATGTTTTTATTTCAGCCATCAACTGACACAAAGACTTTGAATACAAATATTTCATACAGCAATGTGGAAAAAAAAAAATTAATAATTTATTTCATTGAAATTCAGTTGAAAAAGAAAAAAAAAAAATTTTTTTTAAATTAAAAAACTAGAAAGAATAATCTAGAAATAAAAATTAATTTTTTCTTTTTTTTTCTATCGATATTTTGAATTAATATAATTATAATTTTTTTTATTATATTAAAATGAATTTTTATAAATATTGTAGCTTATGAATTTAACAAAGATTGCAATATAGTATGAATATAAATTTTTTTATTTAAATATATATTTATTTTTTTGTTGTAAATCTTATTTTATCCAGAAGTCAGTGCAGACGAAAAAGGGTGCTCCTAAAATAACTTGACTATTTAAGAGTAAAAGTCAGAGACAACTGTGTTCATATAACGTTAAGATGTTGGCGACAATATTCTAGGGTCAAACTGTAGACGCAGACATAAATACTATAGTTGGGAGGAATTTTTATTTTATGTGTGCAATGTTATTTTTGTTAGTATGTGTTGGTGTATTTTCTAAAAGTAGAAAAGAAAAAAAAGAAGAAAAAATAAAGGAAAAAAAAAATATAGCAGACGTAGATTTTACTCTAAATTCATGAAGATTGTTTAAGCCATTTTTAACAAATTGTCTGAATTAAAAATCAGAAATAAATTGACAGAAAAAATTGACATCATTGTTTTATTAACTAAAAATATTTGAATCGAGAAAATTCTTTATTAACAAAATATTATTTTTTAAAAATAGTGATTTGACCCTTTTGTTACTAATGCAACTAAATATAAATTTTTATTATAAAATTTATTTTTTGTATTTATAAAATCAAGTTAATTAATTTTTCAAATAATATGATTTATCAATTTTCGATTTTCTATAACTGTCATTTGATTTATTTTTCCCATAAATATATTAATGATTTTTCTTTCAAAGTACTTATTAAAATTCATTATTTAATGCCATATTTTTAGATTTATATTTGAATAAAAAATTATACGCTAGACGTTTTCAAGTTTTTAAAATATCATTCCAAAAATAAAATGACAATTTAAACATTTTTTTTTTTATCATTAAAAACGTGTTTCATATGTAAAATATATATTGAACAATTATATATATATTTTGTACATGCATATCAAGAATATTTTTATACTCAAATGATTTTTAAATATTTATTGCTAATCGTTCTCATTCATTTTTTTTCATTCAATTCTTTTTTCCTTCATAAAATCAAATCTAGAATAATAAGCTATTATGCTAAATATATATAAAAAAAAACCTTAAAATTTTCGTCATAAAATTTATTTTTCGATCTGTAAATCTAAATTTTTAATTAAGACTAAGTATAGTTTTTCACCACATTATAATTATTTTAATAATTGATTTATTTTTTTATAAATTTTAAAATAAAATAGAATTAAAATTATCATTATATATTAAATTTTTTTAGTCTTCAATGACTTTACTGATATTGATCTATATTTAATAGCTTTTTTCCTCAGAGTTCATTCATTGAAATTATTTATTTTTAATCACATTCTAATATTTATTTTTAAAATAAAAATACATACGACACACAACCCTTTTTCTTACTAACAAAACGGAAGTTTTAAAAAAATATTTGTTAGGCCTTTTCGATATTAAGGTAACATTTAAACAAATTAATGCGTATATTTTAAAATTCTAGTATAGAATTTTGTTTCTTTTTTTTCTTATTTTCAATTGACGACATGTGCATGCGCCTTTAGCAATCCAAACATATTTCAGTGTCTTATATATAGATATGTATATATTATTTTATGTGTAAACTTTTTTTATGTACATAACGTTATACCGGTGTAGATAAATATATATTATAGACTCTGTATGGAAAGACCATGGGGAATTTTGTGGCTAAATCTGGATGGTTATATACGGAGAGAAGTATTTTGCGTTGAAAATACAGTAGCTTGTACTTTGGGGTCTAAATTCAAGCGGCCCACTTCCGCCGCCGGATTTGCTTGACTTTACTTCCTCTGCGATGAAACTTTGACAAACATTTCCGGACACAGCTGTTTTCAAAGTTTTTAAGAAGAAAAAAAAAATTATTACAAGAATAGAAAAGAAGAAAAAGTAAAATCATAGTATTTTTATATTTTTTTTATTTATTTTATTCAATATTTAACTAGATATTTAATTGTTATGCGTACAAAAAATATATATCATTAATAAAAATAAAATATTGATTGAAGCATAATACATATATACACATGGTTATGTTTTTATTTTATAGATTTTTTTTCTGCAAATGATTTTACTCAACTGTCAGATACAGGTTAATGTCGACTCATGACACGTTTGGGATCTAGAATGCAAATGGAAAAAATATAGCATTAAACAAGCTGGACAGTTCTATTAATGCTTGGAAAAACAAAAGAAAATTAGTTTATCTTGTTTAAATATGTATACACATTTTGTTTTTTTTTTTTTTTTTTTCAATTTTCATTTAAAAAATTTCAACTGAAGCAATTACAGTATTTTTCAATGCTTCATTTGTTTTTTAATTTAATGATATTTATTTTAAAAAAAAATTAAAAGTAGGACAATTGTAATTGAATATTTAAAAATGATTTAAATAAAAACATCCTATACTTATTTAATTGGATATATATACATTGTAATTTTATTTCTCGTCTGATATTTTAAAAATTTAAAAAGCCTATCGACTTCTCGGAATATAATAATTCCTAAATAACCTTCTCTTGAAATCCATATTATTTTGAAGCTAAAAATAATCATCATGATATTATTTATTTATCAAAAATAATTTTTCTTCGAACAGTTATTAAATATACATTATTATTTTCACTACATTTAATCATTAAGCATTTTTTTTTATTTTGAGAAAATCTAATTATCGATAGTGCAGTTAAATACAAAGGTATATAACCACCTCATTACTTTGAGTTTAATGCCAATTAGGTGTCCCTCTTCAACTAACGTTTTGATCTATTATCGGAATATCACCGTGTATTTAAGTGCTGAAAGCATTCAATTTAATCATACATTAATTATTTTTACATGATCAACTGAATTTTATAAATAATACATATGTTTTTTTAATTTTTAATACACTTGTACATTTTATACAATGAGTACTTTAAATTATCAGTTTTATTTAATTTATTTTTATTTAATTTATTTATTATCATATTTTATTTCAGTTTTTAATAAATGGAATTTCATTATTACCCAGGCTATTATTTTTTCAAATAAATTATGTGAATTACGATAATTTTTTTATTTATATAAATAATTTAATACTGTTCATGGCATTTACTTGTTCAGATAGAAAGGTAACAATGATTGACAATTTTTTCGAAGCTAAACGAATCTAAACATTCTAAAGAAAAAATCAACGTCAATTTTATTTATCTGAGATTATTGATTCATTTTGTAACACATGTCAAAGTTTTAAATTTTACCATTGACATTTCTAAGTTTTTATACTTAAATATTGATTTGAGATGAAATGTCAAGTCAATCTTTTTTTTCAAATCAAAACTAATTTTTGACTTTACAATATATATAAAGTTTTACACTACAAAAAAAATGACATTTACAATCTTTTATTTTTTTCTTTGATACATTTATAAATTAATAATAATAATAATAATATTTCTTTTCAAATTAAAAAATGAATGCTTATAATAATTACAATAATGAATTTAAAATAAGACAGTAAGTATAAGATAAGATATTTTCAAGTAAAATGAGACATCAAAAGTAAGATAATACAAAGAAAAAAAAAATGCGAAACCATGGCAAAGTTGTGCAGACTAAGAATGAATAAAAAAATATAAAAAAAAAAAATTTTAGCCAATTATATTTTATACTATGACTACTTATATACTTGTCCTCAGTTCTCATCTATTCGTAAGTACCAGTGTTAATTTACTACTTACTGATAATGAAATGAAAAACAAAAGGAAAAAGCAGACAAAATAAAACATAATGCTCATTATTAATATCTAATTAATATCTAAATATAAAAATTAAATAAATTTAGAAAGTAAATAAAGACTTTGATTAAAATAATAGAAGAAAAAAAATTGATAAAATAAGAAATCATTATAATCATGTACTAATCGATGAATAAATTTATCATCCAATTATTTTTGAGTATTGAAAATTCTTGAGAATTATATTTAATGGACAAAACGGAGTATGACCCATAAACATCACAGATTTATCCAGCTGGGATTCAGAATTCAATTCAATTTACGTTTAGGATGCCTTGCAGAAACGAAAAGACCTATTCGTGCATCTTTTCTATCTTTGGCACATTGCCCACCTTTTTTTTTTCCTATTTTACATATATATATATATTTATCTTTTTATGTGTCTTTTGCTCTATTTTTCTATTTATTTGCTATAGCTATTTTACCATCATCTTATTTGAGATATATTCCCAAGACAAATACCGTATGCATCGACTGTATTTCAAGAAATTTTATTTTTTTTTTTTAAGAATATATAAAATAACATTTTCATAGTTTTGATGACACTTTTCTTTTTATATTTGTCAACTGTCATTTAGCACTTGAAACATGCAGATAATATTATAATGTTTAAACTTTTAAATTGATTCAATTTCATCATTTGAGAAATGATATTGAGTAGAGTAATGTATGAGACTTGACAACAAGAATACAATAATGATATTAGGAAAATAGTTATCCTCTCAAGTACCATATGCATATTCATCTTCAACAAATATTTTCACCTGTAAGATGCATTTTCAAATTGATTCACAAAGCTTTGTTAAAACAAAAAGAGCTCGCTATATCAGATGAGTAATATTATGTATATTATATTTTTTACATAATCATCCGACCATTTTAATGTACTTTTTGTGAATATCTATATATAAATTTATTCATACGAAATATCAATTTCGAAATAAAGAAAAATAAAACCCGCATTATTCATAATACAAATATAACGACAAAAAAAAAAAAAAAAAAAAGCTCTAAAATCCTAACTTAATAATAAAAAAATATAATTTAATAAATAAAAAACTAAAAATTCATCTGCAATTTCCATAAATAAACCTGCATGAAAATACAATTTTTTTTTTCCACTCAATATTTCCATTTATACGTGACAAAATTTTTCAATAAAAAATAAAATAAATAAATAAATAAAATCAACCAATCTGCAGTATATAATTCTATTAATATTTTTCAAATACAACAAAAAAAAAAAAAAAAACGAACAACAAAATAACGTGAAAAAAAAATGATGGAAAAAAAAAAAAGAAAATACTGTATAAAAAATTTAAAATTGTCAAAAAAATAATAAAAAAAATTCTATATTTAAAAAATAAAAATAAACAAATAATAATATGTCTATTAAAATGTGATATAAAAAAATGAGACATTATAGCTTGTAAATAATCATCACTATACAGATATATAATATAATGAGATATCTCTTTATACTAGCGCGGTCTCTGCAAACGATTTTTCCTCTCAAATTTTTTTTATTTATTTTTCCTGTTTTATTATCTTCATCTCGATAGTAAGTTTCTTCTCTCGCATATAGTCGTTTGAGTCCAATGTGGCTGCTGTTGCGCCTGCGTTGTCACCCCTTGGATCGGTGATGATGCCGCTGCCGCCGGTACTGCTGCTGTTGTTGCTGCTGCTGCTTTCGCTGCTGGTGTCTCTTTCTCTTTGTCCATCTTTTTTCATTGCCGTACAATTGGCGCAGACATTAACGCTACTGCTCTGCTTCTGTCTTGCTCTATTTCTCCTGACCCCCCTTTGGAAAAAAAAAAACTCCTACCAGTTTTATCAGAGCTCCTCCACCACGCCCCACTACAGTCTTTGCTCCACAATACTGTGTCGCGGTATTACCTCCAGCACGCCACAACTGCCACGCGACCCTATTCCCTCTTTCTGCCCTCTGCTTCTCTCTTCACGACCCTTTTATATCATACAATATTATACGAGCGTGCGTCGTGCTCCGAATAGTCTTATGCGTGATATCGTGTGTATATATGTTGTACTCGCGTGTGGTAGTTCACGGTTCACCCCGGATTTGTATCCCAGGATAGTAGTGGTGAACGCGTAAATGCGGCAAAGGGGCAAAAGAGATGTCTATATACATGTGATGCGATAGTGATGCTGGAAGAGAGCGGGGATATATACGATTGACCGTTGAGCGTGAATACAGAGAGGGGGAAAATCGTAAACGCTTGCTGGAGTAGCGCCAGTTCTGTACGGACAGTCAAACACAACGGTTACAATATTGTGTTATTTTGAAAAAAATTTAAAAAAGAAAAAAAAATTAAGTTGTTTTTTTTTTTTCTTTATTTTCGAGCCGTAAATTTATGCCGGTTAATTGTGCACTTGTAATAAAACTTATTTATTTATTTTATTATTTTTGATATTATTTATTTAACAATTTTTTTATTTTTTTTCTTTTTATTTTTGACATATATGGATAATAAATGTGTGGTTATCGAGAATACATATAGTGAACTTGACAGTAATCTTTTAAATAGTTTTAATAAAAAAATTTGTCACTTGTGCTTTAAATAATTATTAAAATGTTTTTTTTGTTATGAAAATCCTATTAAAAATATTTAAAAGTTAAAAACAATTGACAAGGAAAAAAAAGAGAAAAAAATGAATAATTAAATTGATGAAATTTCATTGTGAAGTATTTATTGTTGTGTGTTTGTTGTTAAAAATTATTGATATCCACGTGGTATAATGCCAGTATGACAAAAGAATCTATTATGTGCACAACAGTGGAATATATGATGCCTGATAATATGTGTATATTTTAATTAAATTATTATTACATTGGATTAATAAATTATCATAGATATTCATCTCGGTCTGATAAATAAAGACCTATACTACTAGTTTTTTTGTGAGTTTATTTGTGAGCTTTTTTTTTCATTTACCAAGTGAGTGTGTGTAATATTGTTGTTTTGTTTGAAAATTATTTGTTAATATACACAATACACTGACCAATGGATATTGTTTATTTTGAATAAAAAAAAAAAAAGAAGGAAATAATATCAGGTGTATCCAATGAGAATTGAGCTTGATGACTCGATGGGGCTGTGTTATTATCCACAGTTGGATTGCTGAGTCAGACAAGTATCGTAGTCGTATGTACAGTGCGGGGATGGTGGTTGTCGGATAATGCTCCCGGCACGAGGGTGAATTTACCCTCGATCGTTACAGAAAAAAAAAAAATAAAAAAATATTATATATATTTTTTTTTTTACTCTGTCTTATTCTGACCTTTTTCTTGGCCCGTTGTGGTGTTATACTATTGACGAACAACGTGACAGTATATATTTTTCATCCACTTGCAATATTCTGTCTCTTTGCTGACGCTTAAACTCTAACGCAACGAAAAAAAATAGATAAATAAATGAAAAATTCTATACCCAAGTGAATTGTTCATGTGTATTCGATCTTAAAACGTCTATATATAAAATGACATAAAATATCATACAGTATTTATTATAAGATAAAGTGCTTAAATTTAAAAAACAAAAAAAAATGATAATACGAGTAAAGTGTATAAATATTATTTGTGAATTGTGCTGATTATTTTATCAAATTAAATAATTCAAGTTAACGCAATGCCACCTATATTTGGAGAATCTTCAATGGACATAATAATGCGATTTGTATCTTTGTTAATTGGATGCCGGTGAGTTACATTATACTAATTAATCTTTTAATCTTTTTATTCACTTTTTTTTTATTATGGCTAAACTTGAATTATATTTATTTTAATAATTATAATTTAAACAATTTTTTTTTTTTCATTAAAATTTTAATAATTATATGATTTGATAAAAAAAAATATATTTTATTTGATTTTGGTTATTTCATTTTTATTTAAATAAATAAAAATCAATGTTACAATCAATTTCAATTATCATCTAAATGATACATTAATTTTTTCAAATAAAAAAACAAAAATAATTTAATTAATTAGTAAAAAATTAAATTAATTGATTTATTTTTGTTTCACACATGTTTATTATTAACATGTATAGATATTTATATGGATAAATTATTTTAAAGTGTGAAACAATTCAGTATTAAAATATTGATTCAAATAATTTTCATATTATTGTTTTGTCAATTGAATATTTTATATTATTTATTGTTATGAAATAATTGATGATACGGTGGTCAATTTGTGCTCATATTTTTATATCAATTTATTATCACGTGCAAATATACGTAAATTTCAAAGAATTTAAATTCAATTATCATTTAATTTATTGCAAAATTTAATAATATTAAATAAACAAATATTATCATTTATATATCAGTAATATTAATTTCCAGAATAATGTACATATGTGGAAATTGTTTAATTAAATTTTTTATCAATTTTTTTAGTATACAGTAATTTTCAAAAATTAGAAAATATTAATATACATTGTTTGTCAAATGAAAAGAAAATAATATGTAATATGAATTATTCAATTCAGGATATGACGCATAAAATTTGAGACAGCTCATTCGTTGTAAATATTCTATATCGATTTTGCGTAATACACACGCTATAAACATATTATGCATGAGAGAATTATGATGTTGTAAAAAAACCATTGTAAATAACCCAAATAAATATAATAAAAATACATCGTTAGAAATGATTCATTAGTGTAAAATATATTTAACCATTTAATGAAAAATAAATAAAAAAAAATCGGTAAAAGATATTCAGCTGATTTTCAAGATGAAAATTTTAACCTCTAGAAAATTAGCACAACACAATGGGCACAAACTAATATAGTTAGAACTAAAATTTTATACTTTTTCGTGCTATTTTTGTGTGGAACTCGCGATTTTTGTGCTTATATAATTTTTTTTTCTAACAATGTTGTGCTAGCTTAATATTAAGTTAACACAACTTCTTTAATAATGAACTTATCCTATTGATCTCTTGATCGAAATAATGTGCTTTTTATGTATTTTCATTCTACGTTTAAATTAATTTTTTATTTTGATTACTTTTTATTTGAATAATTTTTCTTTTTTATTATTAGGAAAAAAAAAATTATTTAAATAAAAAGTATTGAAATAAAAAAATTAACTCAAACGTAAAATAAAAACACATAAAAAGCACATAATTTTGGTCAAGAGTTCACTGAAATAAGTTGATTATTAAAGAAGTTCTGTCAACTCAATATTAAGCTAGCACAATATTGTTAGAAAAAAAAAGTTATATGAATAAAAAATAATTGGAATGAAAAAATTAATTCAAACGTAGAATAAAAACACATAAAGAGCACATAATTTTGATAAAGAGTTCACTAGACTAAGTTGATTATTAAAGAAGTTGTGTCAACTTAATATTAAGCTAGCACAAAATTGCTAGAAAAAAAAATATATAAGCACAAAAATCGTGAGTTCCACACAAAAATAGCATAGCACAAAAAAAGCATAAAATTTTAGTTCTATCTATGTTAGTTTGTGTCCATTGTGGTGTGCTAACTTTCTAGAGGTAAAATTTTATATATTTTACATCATTGTTGAGATGAAAAATGTATTTAAATTAATTATTAAAGAAAATATTAATTCTTAATTATTAAAAAAAATTTATAATGAAGATTTAAATAAAAAAATTTAAATGACTTTAAATAATAATATCATTTTAAAATTTTTTATCAATGAAATTGCATTGGTATTGAAGTAGTGTTTATTGAACATTGAATTTCATCAGATTAAAAACATTTTCATGTGCAAGCATGTGTGATAAATTGATTCATTCAACGGTAAATAAAGTTTAAAATAAAAATAAAATGACACAAAAGATTGTGAAGAAAAAAAAAAGAGAGATAAGCAGTAGTTATGAAGGTGCATAGAAGCTGTAGATAATTGCTGCAATCAGAATAAAATGTTCTGTCAAGCAAAATACTGCTTAATCAGTCAGCAGAGTTCGAATAATCGTATTCGATAATATCGATAAATGGAGAAATACAAAAAAGGGGCCTTCTACTTGCCCTCGTAAATATAAGCGGTGATTTATCAAGATTGGCGCTTGGTTGTGAAGTAAAAAATAAGAAGAAAAAAATTGTATAAAAAGAGAATGAGAAGAACTTGGCGTCACCCTTTTTTTTTTTTTTTTTGCGCACCCTTATATCACACTTTACAACAGCAGCAGCAGCAGCAGCAGTAGCAAAGCTATTTCTATATACAAAAATCTCATATCTTTTTTACTGTTCAATCTTACAAATCAATTTTCTTAATTTTTTTTTACTTTTCATTATTAAAATTCAGCATTATTTAAATTTTTAAATCTTTTATATAATAAATTCAACAAGAATTTCTTTGTATGTTATATATATCGAGTATTTGTATCGAAATAAATTCTAATAATAACTTTTTTTTCTCATTTGCTTCTTTTAAAAATAGTGATAAATTTAATCTATTTTAAGAAATATATTATTTAATATTAATATCAATATTAATTTATAAATTTACCAGCTCTCACCAGCACTTTATTGAAATTAATAATAAATTAATTTTTTTGCATTATTAAGCTTGTAAAGATTAAAAATAAATAAAATTGAATGATGATTCAGCCATCAAATTTCCCCTTTATTTATTTATTTTTTGTTATTCAAGTTTCGATAGTGTCTCGTAGCAGTTCAAAGGATACACTTAACCCTGTAAATAGAAGGTCTCTATTCTCATATTTTTAATGATATTGAATTTCTTGTTTCATCAAAAAGTATTACTTAGAGGGTGTCTGTACTTTATGAGCATAGTTGAGACTTGACTTTTCTATGGATTCTAAAATTTGTAGTTTGTTGAGTTAGACACAAGAGAAAGGTCGTATCACCCTTGTTCCATGAGTCAAAAATCATGCGTCAGAAATCAACCCACCCATCTCTATTCCCCTATTATTTTGTTTTTTTTTTTTTTAATTTTTTTTATTTTTTTATCCTCAACTCTATACTAGCTCGAGTATTTTAGTCACGCTTGTCACACCCCTCTCGTCGACGACTGATTTGTATGGGTTGAACGCGTCAATCGATTTTAATTTTTTTATTTTTTCTCATTTTTACGTGTCTTTTTCTCATATCCATTCCTCATCATATGACAAAGTTTTTTACTACATTTTTCTAATCATATATTATTATAAAAATAAAATAATACAACTCCTGTAACTAATTTTTTTTCTTTAATTTATATTATATACACAAGCTTTAATTTATTTTTTAAATAAATAAATATTATAACATACATTTCGTTTAAAATTATAGATCATAAATTATACCTTCAAAAGATGAAATATCACACATGCAAATACTATTTGAATTATGGCTTACAGTGGTGGTAGTATATTTTTTTTTATTTTTCAAAGCAATCATCGTAATTTTATTTTCATTCTGTATATATGTAATTAATATATTTACCAATGCAATTATTGATATTTGCAGAATTATTACCAGTTGAAAATTTAATTAAAAAAAATATAATGGAGACATATGAGTGTAAGTTCATAGAAAATACATGACAGTGTGTGTACTCGATATTTTTTTTATCAGAAAGTTGTTGATGTAATGCAAATAAATTCCATACATTCGTCAATTTTATTAATTACTTATGAAATAATATTCAAAAGAGAATTTTAAATAATTATTATTAATCAGGTATTAAAAAATTTTTTGTAATAAATCCTTTATATTAAAATTCATAAATACTTGTTGAATAACGTAATAATATTTTTAATAAAAAATAATATTATAAATGTTATAAAATCAAAAGATAGTATTATTTAAAGAATATACCAAAAATAATATATTTATTATTTTAATCATTTTATATTTAATTTACTGTTTATCATCTTAATTATTTTTTTTATTTTTTTTTAAATTATAACGAAAAGGACGAAATTAGGGAAGTAAACACTTGGTAGAAATGCATCCGGTTAAACTGATAATTAACTCCTTTCAAGCTCTGCATTTTCAACACATTTTGAGTACACCTCGTTACGCGATGAAGCTACTGTATTTCAACGGGTAAAACGACACGAAGGGTAGTCTAGTTATCTCGATGTGTCAGAATATATTTACTTATATATATATAAAATGTTACCATAATTGTAAAGAATGATTGTTTACTTTTTTTTTTTTTTTCCCCAATGACAATAAAAGATAAAAATATATTCTTGTTTTATTTATAATTGTTTAAATATTCATTATTGGATGATTGACAATTGTGACATGTCAAATAAATTTATTTGTTTATTAATTCAATCAAAAATAAATATATTTTTGATGATCAATGGTATTTTTTATTCACTGGAGATATTTTTAAAAATTTTTCCAAGTAAAATTATTATAAATATATAATTATAAAAAATATACAAAAACTTCAGTTTAATAATTATTAAATTAAATTTAATTAATTATTTAATTATTTAATTTTAATATTAAATAATTTTTTTCTCAATTTTACACGTAAAATATGGTAAAATTAAAATTTGAGTCTGACATTGCTTGACTTGTACTACTGAAATATGTAATTCCATGCTGAATTTTTATTTTGAAACTGATCTCAACTTATAAAACTAAATAAAACATTCAGAGTATTTTAGGTCTTCTCGTGTTATTGACTTGTACTACTGAAATATTTAATATTACGAGAATAATAGTGGGTTTTCAGTAGACAAATTCTTATCTTGCATTGTTTTATTTAATTTTAAATAAATGATATTTTTGACAATAGTATAAAGATGAAAAAAATAATAATAAACTACTCCATTTAGACAATGAATTTATATAATCTTCGTTTTTAGTATATAGAAAATATATATATAGACAAGTTGTGGTGATGGAGAATGTTGCAATGGACCTTTCCCAACTTTCAAAAGTCAAATCGAATTTCGTAAATACTTGACTAACTTAATTGAGTAAGGATTAATAATGTTCGATTTATATTGAATAACTATGGAATGCTGGTGACAAACTAATTAACAAAATTATCAAATGAATTCGCTTATATCAATATTAATTTTATAATTAATATAACCACTGTGCAAAATAATTAATAACAATATTAATACTGCTTGAAAATATAATTTAATCAAAAGTTAATAATGTAAATTATAATTTTTTGATAATTTATAATATTGATATTGTTAAAAAAATATTATTAGTTAATTTTTCATTGTAAAATTTTCTGTGCAATACATTATTTAAAAAAATTTTAAAAATAATGAATATGTAATTTGTTTCTGTATAACTTTGAGCTCCAAAAAATAATACTATTATTTGTTTAAAAAATTTAATACTCATACTATGAAATTTTAAACTTTGAATTATTAAAATAAACTCCAAAAGAAAATATTTTTTTTCTCCATCTATATATTTTTTTTTTTTTGTGTATTTTTCTTTTTATTCTTTGATAAATATTTTATGCCAAAGTCTTTTATACAAACCACTCTCGTTGGACTAGAATAAAAACAAATAAATAAAATTAAAAAGTAAAAAACAGATAAATAAATGCGTGCAGTGACTTAAAAAAATATCACTATATACTTTAAAAACTTTTTTTAAAAAATATATACTTATACATTATGAATACTTTTTTTTTTGTAAAAAAAAATAGGAAAGAAAAATAAAAAATAAATAAAAAACAAAAAAAAAGTGAGTGTAAAACGTGTAAGCCCAGCGGCGTTAATGCGAAGAGTTTGTTTCTCTCAGTGTCGAGAAGCCTTTAATGAGTTTGAAATTCTTTTTTTTTTTTTTTTTATTTCTATAGAGATCACTTGGCATTTTCACAAAGTGCATTGCCTCAAGGCGATACTCCAATTGGCAAGAAGTTACGATCGTTGATGATTACAATACCTTTTTTTTTCTAATTTTTCACTGATTTTTTTTATTTACATATCATTATTATATTATTTTAATAATTTATTTAAATTTTTTTCTTTTGTTTACTTATTTATTTATTTATTTACTGTAGTATATTTCCAAGATCAACAAAGTGAGCTTTAATTACAAGGCTACATAATATAAATAAAAAATTTTACATTTTTAGCAATCAATTGGCAATTTAGCAATATTTATTATTTATTAATTTTAATTTTGGTTTTAAAATTGGTTATAATTTTTTAAATCAAATAAAAATTACTCAATTGCAATAAGTATAAAATGTACATTAAAAAATTGAAAATTTGTATGTATACTTTTATTGATTTATTTTTTATTAATTAATTTACTTATTTAGTAATTTTATATCATTTAGACCATCATGTTTAAAGTGTACATAAAACAAAAATGCAGATATTGATCGAGTAATTCCAAAAAATTCTCGAATATATTTTCAATGCAAATGTTAAATAGCATATGAAACATATGTATATATGTATGTAATCTATGCACTTAAAATACTTGACTTGTATTGAACATTGGCCACTCATCTCTCTCTCAATATTTCAACTGTATGTGTATTCAAATTCACATTGTATTTATGTCGGGTTACGGTACTTCAAATGTTTCATATTGTCGAATTATTGTCGAATCTCGAGAATTTTGAAATTCATCTATCTGTATTTTGATCATTATTTACTATATTTTTGTCAATCTATTCCACTTGCTATCGATTGACAACTTGAATGTACAAAAAATATTAACATACATCAACGTCACATTCACATTATTTTTACATAAAATTATTATCATTTAAAACTTGTTTTTCAACTATTAATTATCAATGCTACATTAACATTGTAATATTTTTAATTACCATCTAATTATTAAAATATTATTTTATGCTTTACAAAATATAATAAATAAAATATTTTTATTGTTATTTTAATTAATGAGCATATTGATAATGTTGTTGATGGTGTGAATTTTGTTTTTTTATGTCATGTTTTTTTGTAATAATAATATTATTCCAGTATAATTTATAATATATTACAATTTCATACAAGAAATATATATGAAAGAATTTTTTTTTTTACAAAAATACAGTTGACCTCATTTGCTCATGTGGTTTTGAATTTTTTATTTTATTTTGTTTATTTTATATTTTTATATATATTTATTATATCATTTTTTTTTTTTCTGTAAATTTTGTTTTTATATATTCGTGGTAATGAACAGAAAAAAAAGAAAGAAATAATAATAATAACGAGAGATAAAAAAAGAAAGAAAAAAAAATATATATAGTTTTTATCCATCAATGTTGTTACTGTTGATGTGGATTCCCAAAGGAGCAAATGCCAGTCAGACCGAGTGCGGTTGGCAGCCCACGGAATCATCGCGTGTTTGTCCCTCGTTACACTAAGACAACACACAAGAAAAATAACTAGAAAAGGTGTTTTTCGCTGCCTGTCGTGTTGGAATCGTGTCACACAGCAAATCATCAAAATGTATTTGTTATAATAAATATAAGTAATATTTTTATTTTTCACAAAAAAATAAAATATTATCTTTAATTTAATTTATATATTTTTTTTTATTCTACATTTGTTTTGAAAAATAATAAATTTATTTTTTTAACTTATTATTATAATAGGTTTTTTTTTTTTCCTTTTAAATTATTCAACCTACTGTTAACATTGTTTTTCTACTTGTTTTAATATAATATAAAAAACATAAACAACAAAAAGTTTATTAAAAAAAAAAAAAATTTAATAAATTTTGTATAGGTATTAATTTTGATGTTTTTTTTTTTTCTATAAATTTATAAAGAATTTTTCATCTTTTTAAATGTTTGTAAAAAATTTTAATGAAAAATATTTATAAAGTTTTTTAAATGTATAGTCATCATCATCAAAGAAAAATAAATATATTTCAATAAAAAAAAATACACAACCTATTTTTTACAAAAAAAAAAAGAAAAAATAGATTTTTAAAAAGATAAATGTGCATGTGATTTTCGTGGATTATGGTTTATTTTTTATTTCAGTTGAAAAATCTTTTACGTCATTTTTCAGTGTTGCTAATGGTTGTAGATTCGTGACATCGAAAAATGAAAGCACTTGCACATTTAGTAGTGTTGTTTCTATGTGAACTTTTCATCATACATGTATATATTTATATGTGTATATGTATAAAGGTACCAAGAATACTAATAGACAAAACACCTATATACACAAGTGTATACATATATCTATATAGGTATGTTTCGTTTGCCCGGAAACGTTGCTGCACCGCCATTTTCCTGTACGTGATGAGAATCAACAAAACAACAATTTGTTCAAGTAAAAAAAGAATGAGATAGACCACATACATATACCAAAAATATCCAACTTATTTTACTGTCTCAACTATTGTCATATTTTTTTTTTTTTTCTACCTTAAATTTTAGCTTTTGAGCTTTACCCGAGTATGCCTGATCCAACAATGCCACTTGAGAGTTACACTCTCTCTATCATAACATCGTGACACAAAATACGTGAAAAAATAAGAAAATTGAAATGCATATTTAACAATTAAATATAAAATAATAATATCAAAGTAATATTGTATACACTACTATACTATTCAATTAACAAACAAGATATAAATATATAAATTAAATTAAGTCATTGCGCCACACATGTTTGTCGTCACCCTAAAGCAAAGAAAATCGCTGCCTCAAAAGGTATATAATATTATATATATATAGCGACACGTGTGTTATTTTGTCTGATGTTTTAACTATATAAACTATATAAATAAGAAAAGATAGTACATATATATAAATAGATATACATCTTTAACCGATCACCTTACCCTCGAAAAGCTTCTACATCGGTGTGTTCATTTACTTGTCCCGAGGGCAATGGAATGTTAGTCTTGCCTCTGTTATTTCTTGTTGTATATATATATATATATATTATATATATAACTTGTGAGGGTGAAACGTGAAAAAAGGATAGAAAAAACAAAGGATGAAAATACATTTTAGGTATATATAAGAATGGCCTCACGAGAGAAAATGCCATCGTAAATAGTATGAAGAAAAGCAAGGTGCAAATTGGATGCCTAACTTTAGTCACGGTAACAAAAGTATCTATGTCTATTTTTGTATATATGTATGTATAAATGTACATAGCTGTATGTTTATAATACAAAATGATAAATATATATATAGCCAATTTACTTGGTGCCATGATTTCTAAAATTGTGTAGTTAAATATCTTCATGTAAGGGTTACTTTGTTACACTGTATAGTGTACTGACCGGCGTATTGCCAGAAAACATGTTTTAAGAAACAATGTATATATGTATTTCTTCATATACATAATATATAAGTACTCTAGCTATCTTATATAAATTGTCTTGACTTTTAATTTAATAAAAATACAATAAAATAAATAAAAAATAAATACCTAAAATTAAAATTTATTTACAATCATTAATTTGTTTTTAATATTTTTTTATTTAAAATATATAATCAATTAATAAATCAGACTTTAATTAATAAATCCATAAATAAATAATTTATAAATACATATTTTTACATTGTTTTTTTTATTTTTGAATTTGTAAATTAATATATTTTTTTAATTTGTTTAATTTTATTTAAATAGTACAATGATAATGGGTTTAAATAATATATCAATTTATTTTAAATAAATTTATATTGTATTGGGAATAATTAATGTAAATTTTTAATTTCAATTACTATTGATTGACAATATTTAAAATATATTTTTCATAGTTTTTATGAGTACTAAAAATGAGAAAATAATAATAGAATAAAGTTGCAACAAAATATACTCGTCATGTTATATAATAAAAATACAATAATAATTTAATAACACCATATATAATAATGAATAATTTTAAATGACATGTTTATTATATATAAAATCGATATAAATACATACATTATTCATAGTGTATATACAAATATATGCTCATGTTTTTCTTATATATGCATACATACTTAAATGATAATATCAAACTTCAAACGTATGTCATTTTTATATTTTTAAATTAAAAAATTCCACTACCATTTGATGTTGTTAATATAATATATAAAATATCGTGTTTATACATACACACAAACTCATGACCTCTGACATGACCTGTGTGTAATGCCATCTATCGTTAAATACCAACTTCAAAAACTTAATTTACACTTTTTATTTATTCATTTTTTTTTTTCGTCAAATCTATTCTAAAATAAAGACTTTAAATTATTTCTTCATAATTACTAAAAAAACAGGATAAATAAAATAAAATAATAACATATAATTAATTTATTTTTATTTAAAAATAATAGTTGACATATCAAATAAACATGATTAAAGTATATATCAAACGAATAAGATAAATGGATGAATGAACAGAGGAATTGAAATTGTCGTCATCACACAGTGAGTATGGCATACTCTAGAATCCTCAAAGAGAGTAACAACAAAGTGCCAGAGTATAGAACCAACCGACGGTCTACAAAACGGCCAAAAGCTCTGTCTCAATACATTTATATATATACATATATCTACATATACAGTCTCAATGTGCAAAAACGGCAGCGACCAGAGCCAAGACAGCATGAACGGAGCGCACAGTCAGGGAGAATAAGGGGTTTAGTAGTTGGTATAAAAGCAACGTGCGGAATGAATGTAGAAGGTTTTAGTCTATGTCTGTGTGTGCTTATATATATAAAGCTAGTAAAGAGGGTGGTTGGGTAGATAAGAGAAATAAACACATATATATATACATAGAAAAAGAGAAAGAGAGAGCTTTCAGTATATATATATACACTAAGAAGATGGCTGTGAGGTCGACTAGAGAGAAGGCTGCTGGTGAACGCGTCCGGATCGTTGACTATAAGAGGGGATAAAATGAAAGTAGGAGAGTAGAGCTGCGACAACACTTGGTGATCATGTGGGGTGAAGTATAAAGGGGTTGAATATACCATACCGCTCAATACCACTGCGGCACGGCCAAAGTTAAAGCTCTATATATATATACATATTATGTTGCTGCGAAATACGAATCGTTCCTGCGAAAGCCACCACCACACTATTGCTCTCTACCATCGTGCTTTTCCCCCTGGTACTGTCCTTTATATCCACATTAATACATATATATATTTAAACCACGTTGGGTCCTTCTGTCATCCATTCGTTGCATGCCACTGTATGTACTGTATATTATACGCTAAAATATATACGCATTTATGTGCACATGTATATAAATTATCTGAACATGTGTGTGTTTATAGATGTTGACTGTTTATATATATATCGCATCTTTTTTTTTCTTTTTAAACTCACTCTGTCAACCACTACTCTACTATATATTTTATACATTTATATATATGTTTAATTATATTTATATATGTAGCCATGTAAAAGTTTAGTCACGCGAATTTTTTACTCATGCTTAAATATATTATATACAGCATTGTTTTTTTGAGCTTTTTTACAAATATTATATATATATATATATATACATAATTTTCATCTATTATTATTAGTATCAGTATTTAACTTTTGTTTGTTTTAATTTATTTATTCATTTTTTTTTTTATTTATTTTTTATTATTATTATTTTTTTTTTTTTTGCTCATTTCGATTAACCGTGCTCGACAGTTTAACACGCATGGTTTATATCATGAAGTTTTGTGATGTGCATAATGAGGGGCATATCATGCTTCCATGGTCATACAGACAAATGATAATTGTATGATAAATTTTCTCATCTGAATAATGCAATAATTAAAAATATGTTTATTAGAAAATAAATAAATAAATAACTATCGAAAAAAAAAACTATTATTATTATTATTATTTTAGAGTGAAAAGTAAATAGAAAATGTATTTTAAAAAATTATTTATTAAAAAAGAATAATTGTAATTAATTGCAATTAATATGCTGAATAATATTGATTTTTATTTATTTTTTTTTTTTCATAATATAAAGCTCAATTTTTTTTTTACAAGTACATTTTGATTTTTTTATTTATTGGTAAGTATTTCAAGATTTAAAAAGCGTTAGAAACAATAAATATTTTAACCAGTAATACTCGGCCACTCGTAGTACAGTTAAGCACATATCGATAAGAATTTTATTCGATAAATCGCAAGTGTAACTTGCATGAAACCCGATAATAATAATCTACATTTATACATGTTTTACTGGATACATGTATAGAAACTTTATATATATGTATACACATTGTATGTAAGAATTTACAATGAATATATATTTTAAATTGTGCGCGCGCGCATACAGTTTGAATAAGTGATAGAGCCATACGTACTGCCAGACGCGATTTTTTTTTTCTCAAGTCAAAATATGCTAAAATCTTGGTTAATATTTTAATACTTAGCTTTCAAACTTTTGTATATAATTTTTTACATTTTCATCTATCTCACAATTAGAATTTTATTATACAAAAATTATATTTCATTTTTTTTTTTTTTCTACAAGCTCTTCATTTCACATATATTGATTATACAACATCCGGGCTTTTAATATTTTATATAATAATAATTTTAATTACCAACTTAATTTTCTACAAAAGAGAATGTATAAATCAATATTACATTTGAATATAAATTTATTTTATTCAATTAAATATGACAATAGTTTTTAATATGTATTTAAAAATATGTTTTTTTATTTAACATCAAAAATCCATCAAACATTCAACCAATCATATTATTTTCATTAATTAATATTTTAAAAATAATTCTATATTTTAAATAAGTTATATTATATAACAACCCTTTGATAATAATCAAAAGGATACGTCATTGAGTTTAAATAATAAATTGTTTGAATTTGTATTTTTTATATTCATTGAATAATTGTTGAAATTAAATTTAATTAAATATATATTTTTTAAATTAATCAAATGTAAAATAATATAACATATTTCTCTCTCTCTCTTTGTTGAAGATTTAATATAATAAGGGTAAAATGTTAACTACCAAAAATATTAACGTCTCCAAGTCATAAGTTCAACTGCCATAAATCAAGCTCAAATATATTATATATAAAATTTCATCAACAAAGTTTTCTCAACTTTGAACTCAAAATTTTCATGAATGACAAGAAATTTACCATCAACTTTTTGTGGTTAATTACAACTTTTTTTTTTTTTTTTTATAAATAATTAAACAAATTATTTATTTAATATACATGATAATAATTATTAAATTACTATTAAACAATATCAACGAAAAAAAAATTACAGTGTTTTTTTTTCTTCATATATTTCAATGTTTTATTATTATTATTTTTTTTTTAGTTATATAAAATCTGGGTAGTGCCGAGATAACGTAATACGTATATTCTAGTCACGACGTAAATTTGTAACCATAATTAAACCACAAATTTTCATACAAACTTCAACACATGTCACGTGTGTATATTTTGATTACTCATTCTAGTTGTGTTTAACATCAAATTTTACATATATTTTTTAAAAAATACAACACAATAATTTATATTTCATGCAAATATATGTGTATGGGTATTTATATATTAATTTTTTTCTTTATAACGTGACAAAAAAAATAAGACATTTATTAAATTAATAGTTGAAAAAAAAGCTATGTGTATGTTATATTGACAAAGAGTCTTTTTTATAAGGAATATGTGTACATACACTTGTTTGATATACATGATGATGGCCATATTTCATATCAATATGTATTGAGAATTAAGTGCAAATAGCTCGAGGTCATAAAACACATGTATATACAAATGCATACGAATTATCAAACTTACTCGAAATTCCAAAACAGCAATATGGACATTTGAAAAGCATTTTATATTGAAATGGTTGTTACGCTTAAAACCAGTAACAATTTGTATATATCCTCGACATTTATGTTTCTGTTCACGCATTGACCACTAGTTATATACATATAAACTTTGAAATTCTGTGACCAATATTCTCTTTCTCTTATTTGGTCTATTTTCCTCTTTGACGATTCAATTTGAATGCAATTTCCACTCTATACTTTGATGCATTCAAAAGAATATATTTTAACTAATGAGATGTCTGATAATTGTCTTTTTTTCTTTTATTTTTAAATCACTATATTTAACATATTATTATTATATTAGTTTATTGATTGAGTTTATTTAGATTTTTTTTAGGACAATGTTAAGAACCTTTTGACTTTAATAGTTAAATTTTTAATAAAAGACGAGTTAGTTATATTAGGATTTGTTGATAATTTATTATATAAACTTAAAATTATCCAATATGATTTATAAATAATATTTATTATAATTAATTAAATAAAATAGAGAAAATTAATTTTAAATATACTAGCCAATAAAGAATTTCCTTAAAATTTTATTTTTAGAAATCTATAAATATCTATATGGATATTGAATTTTATTAATGAAATTGAAATATATTTAATTTAATTTAATTAAGGATATTTTAAATACCAAAATTTATTTTTTAAAATATCTTATAAATATAAAAATCTATATAATCAATGATTTATATATAAACTCATAGTAATAACTCAAATTCAATAATACTGTACGTAATAAAAATGAAAAAAATAAAAACGAAATAAACAAATAAAATTTACAATACAAATCCATTATTTTAGTAAACTAAAAAATAGCATTGAATTTCACCCACGTCATCAATAAACACTTTTCCACTTTTATTTTCATTAAAATCATAAAAAAAAAAAAATCTGTATGAAATAGTTTCTATGACAACAGTAAAATAAATAAATGAACAAAAAAAAAAGAAAAACAAATATTTCAACAACAAGATGAATAAACAAAACAAAAATTAAACAAAAATACATAAAAATTTTGTCAACGTGATAATTGTATTCATAAAAAAAAAAAAAAAAATGATAAATTAAAAATCAAGTTAAAAATAAATAAAAAAAAGTGGTATTTCAAGTGGTCAAAACCAATCTTTGGTCATACGAGAGTATAAAGTATATATATTAACTAAAACAAACTCACGTTACTCGGTAGAAATAATTCATTCCCGTCGAGACACCTGTGGCCTTTGTCACGACCTCCTGTTATCGACCCATTTTAACGCGACAACGACGAGAATGGGTGGTTAGGTGGTGGGTGGTTAGGTGGTTGGGTAGGTAGATGCTTTGGTCTTGCTCAATGCTTGGCCTCCGGTTACAATATAACCGTCCAGGTGCCGCTCGATGATGAATAACCAGCCACGCAGGTAACCCCATTTGTCGAATATTTGCTCAGTTCACATGCACACACGTTTGTTGTTCACTCAAGCATAAGTCTATATCTAGTATACCCATCGTATAAAGTCACTATTCATCTTGGCCTATCCTCATCTATCCTTTTATAATTTAATCATTCAATTTTTATTATATCATTATTTAATTATTATTTTAAATTTTTTAAAATAACTTTTAAATATTTTTCATATTATGAGAATATAAATTTTAAAATTTAATACATTTAAATTAAAATGAATGATAATATTCGAGAAATAACTAAAGTTGAAATATATTTTAATTGTAAAAAAAAATTGTGACAAATAATAAATTTTCTTGTTACAAATAAAGCCACGTAATTTCATGAAATAGATTAAAAAGTAAACCGATGCGAATTATAGCCATGTCTAAAAAGGTAAACGAGAAGAAGAAGAAGTAAGCAATGAAACTAATTTCCGAGGGGAGAAAGGATGCAAGTTTCATCTTACTTGAGGGTCGAAGATCGCTAAAGGAATATAGTAAGAATAAAAAATAAATGAAAGCTCCACAATTTTTCTGGTGGTATCTTTGAAAGAAATAAAAAAAAATATATAAAAACGTCGTTGATATCGAATAACGAGAGAAATTTGAAACTTTGATGATAGTCATGGTAATGTTTAAAAACAAAAACAACTCGGTGGTTACAGACAACTTGTGAGTGTGTTATAAGTAAAAATAAAAAGGAAAAAAAAAATAAATAGATTAATGGATAGATGATGGTGCTTTTAGTAATATTATCACACAAGAGATTCATATTTCCTTCCTATTACATAATCAACTTATTTTATATTTACAAAATAATAATAAAAAATTTCCAAAGCAAATTATAAGTATTATTTAAAAAAAAAATAAAAGTGAAAATTTACATATAATATTATGGGTGTATGCTACATTTAATATTCATCTAGATATCGATAAAATTTTGTGCAACTCTAAATTGAATTTTTTTAACAAATATTACATTCAAATATACGTGATTTTATTTTTCTCTCATTTTTCGGTGTATATTTGTGTTTATATAAGGTTACTTTTTATTTATTTATATATTTTTCTTCCTTCCTATATATAAATAAAAAATTCGAAATACGTCTTCGACCATTTCGTACGTGATATGGGTAAATTTGAAATGCTGGGATCGTTACTTTTGCAAAACGCTTCAACTGCGCGTTGGTATGCATCGATGAGGAAAATTGAAAGTTAGATCAGCTTGTAGTAAATTTGTTTATTTTATTATTATTATTATGATTATGATTATTATTATTATTATTTATATTTCTACTAAATTTTGATGTCAATTTTTTCCATCTTGACACATTATTTATGGAAAAAAAAATATATTAAATTGACAAATCAAAAAAATAAATATATAAAACAAACAAATTTATCTATTATTAATATTCTAGTCAATTTTTATATGTGTATATATTTTGTTTTTAATTTTTTTTAATAAATTATTACTAAATTATTTGTATAAAAAAAATGAAAAATTTTTATTAACTTGTCAATATTTTTAACAGAATAAAATGGCTAGTTTAATTTTTCAATTATAAATTAATATTTAGACTTTATTTAGTATCAGTAAATATATTTAGATATTTTTTTTGAATGATTTAAATAAACATTAGACTTATTGATTAATATAATTTGTTTTTATTTAAGTTTATTTGGTTAACGTACACATTATTATCAAATCGTTAAAAAATTAACTTTTTATTATTCAGTAAAAATGTAATTACATAGAAGTTACATGAAAATTACTAGTTTCAAAATATATATATCTACTACACGCTAACAATTCATCAGTTTAAGTATAGAAAGCCTTCATTGGATTACTATATTGTATTATACAGACGAACCATTCAAAATTCTTTTATTTCTTCTCATTTCATTTATTTTTGCATTTTTTTTTTCGGTTTTTTTATTTCATTTCTTGTCGTCTTTTTTTTTTCTACTGTTCTTTTCATGTTTTGCCTCTTCTACTGCTGCCATTCGACCTACTATGACAAAAGTAAAAAAAAAAAAATCTTCTATTTTTTTATTTCCTTATATTTTATGTTCTCAAGTATCTTTTTTAAATGTGCCATAATTACAAGAAAATTGAATTGAAATAAAAAAATTTTTTACTAAATACATTATTCAGTTTAAATACTTGAAAATAATTGTTTTTTTTTTTAATAATTATTATTTGATTATAGGGCTTAATTATTTGTGCACAAAAGATGATTAAAAATTTGAATTATAATTTTCTTTATAATTATTTATATATTTCCGAGTAATTAGAAATGAGAAATTTTTTTTTATCAAAAATTAATAGTGATGTATTTCTCGTGTTATCAAACTCCAGGTATATGCATATTTAGTCACATGTAATTGAATCGAATTGAATATTAATTAAAAAAAATATTTTTAATGTCTTTTTTTTAGTTCTTTTCTGAAAAAAATCATTAATAAATAAATTGATGATGTTTAACATATTTCTATGTGTCCAATGAAAATTCAAATTATATATTCAACGAGTCTTCATAATTATTTTACACTATCTGCATAATTATTTGACCTACATTGACAATATTGACAGGCAATTATATATTTTACAAATAGAAAATAATTATGAGCTCGTAGTGTTGATTTTTTTTTTGACAAAAATAAATTATAATACACATCAATAGTTCATTTGAATTATCTATTGTTAAAATTATAAACAAATATTTTTTATTAACATTAATAAATATGTTGTTTATCAATGATAAATAAAATATATAATTATTGTAACTTTAATTAAAATTTGTAGACACTATTTCACTATTAATTTATCAATATAAAAAATAGCTTTTTATATTATTATTATAATTTTTCGAGTGAACAATTAAAAAATGAATAATTATATATTTTTTTTTTCTAAATTATCATTTTTATAAATATATTTTCTTCATCATGCATTAATAAGATGTCTAAACTTTTATGGAAAAAAAGTTTTTAGGATTTATATAAGATTTAAAAAATGAAATGGAAACCAAGTGGCAATATATATACTAACGTATAACTCTTGTGAAAAATGAACATTTAAATACCTATTGGATTAAAACATTCTGCATTACTGGTTTTATTCATCAAGTGTATTTTTTTTTTTTACTTTTTTCAACCAGTCTTAGCGATCTATAATTCGAATAAAAGTTTCAAGAGTGTTACTAGTTTTCTGCAATACTTTAATCCATTTTCCATTTTGATCTGAATTTTATTTTTATATTTATTTTATGTATAAAAAAGATGGTTAATTTAAAAGATAAAAAATGTAAATTAAAAATAAAAACAATTTATCATTATATGAGACATTATTTTAAAATATTAAATTCAATAAATAAATAATTAAAAGTCATATTATAATAGTATATTATATAAATAAATATTTTAAAAGTAAAAAAAATTATATTTAAATTGAATTGTAAAAGTATTTCATACTTATACATAAATTTTGTATATGTATATAAATATTAAAACGGAAGTAGCAGTTTATATCTATATGAGATACTGAAAGTCCCTTCCGTGGTTACATAGAAGTTAATTAAACTCAGCGAATATGTGGTTTCAAGATGGAATAATTCATTGACAAGACGACGATCAATTATTCCAGTTGAAGAAACCACTTTGGCCATCACATTAATTTTACTAAGAAGAAGAAACTTATCTATGTATATATTGCTTGTCATGACTCAACAATATACATATAACAAGAGTAAACCACATTGCCCCAATTATCCTCATTTTGTTATTGTGTTTGTCTTCACATACATACATAAAATAATGTGCCTTTAAAATTTAAAGATTATTTTTTCATGTAATAATCAACGACTGACAAATAATTAATAATTACATACCTAAACTTTTTTTTTTTTTTTCAAACTTCCTGCTTTATAAAATATCAAAGAATAATTTATTCAAACTTGTAACATCCTGCGAATATTTATTCTTCGACAGGTAAATTAATTATTCAATTTTTTTTCAAAATTTATCTTTGATATTTTACATTGAATTCTCATATTTTTTTTTTTCCTTTTTTAATTTATATGTTTGAAATAATTTAACCAAAGCTAAAAAATAAAAAAATAAATAATTTATGATATGAATTGCTTTTTACAGTCACATGTTCACATGGCTTTGAATGTAGTCTATATGAGTATGGTGCACGTCTATGGAATCATTTACCACTTAGCCTAACATCGCTTGATTCCATTGACAGCTTCAAAGTCAATTATCATTTATATTTATTAAAAATGGAGAAGGAAGAAGGAACTTTAATTGTTTAATATTAATATTGTCTTGGTTTAATATTGTTAACTTAACTCTACTATTTAAATCAATTTAAAAAATTTTTTACATGTAATATTATTGCTAATTTACAATGTAGCCCATAAGTACGTAATGTCAAGGGCATGTATATATTAACTAAATAAATAAATAAATAAATAAATATGATTAAAAATTCATATATACCTTTATTTTTTATTTTTTAATTTTATTTATATATATAAAAATAGAAAAAAAAATATTGTTTTCTTATATACTAATGATGTTGTATTTTTTTTGAATGTTTTTTAGATTCCAACAAAAACGATCAAGGCCATTGAAAAAATTATACTTAATCTCATGTTGTTTGATGTGTTTGAATAATGCGGTTGGAACACCAATGTCAACGGTAAATTTATCTAATGGTATTTCAACACTAAAACCATCAGCAACAACTGAGATGGTTTATCAAAGATTTGCAATTGAGCCACAGGATCAGACAGCTGTTATCGGTAGTAGGGTAACGCTACCTTGTCGTGTACTTGATCAAAAGGGTCCAATTCAATGGACAAAAGATGACTTTGGCCTTGGGGCTGTTAGAAATTTAACTGGCTTTGAACGTTATGCCATGATTGGCAGTGATGAAGAAGGTAATTAATCATCAATTATTATTACCAAATTATTAATTTATCCATCTTTTTATTATTTTACTTTTTTTTTTTTGTTTTTTTTTTCACCTTACCTGTAATATTTTTTATGAAAATTAAATACAACATTTTTTTATAAAATAAATTTTTAAATTTACTTTTGTATATTGAATTAAAATTCGAAAAACAAAAATGAAATTTAATAAAACTAAAAAGTTCATCCGTTTCCGTTAAATATTTAATTATTTTTTTTTATTTAATTTTTTTTTACATTTAATTGATAACGAATTTGTTGTTACTTTTTTTTTTTTTATATTGGCAACGAATATTCAGCAAAAACATTGTCAGATCAATATTAAAATAAAGATACAATCTCTTGGCTGAATTCCCAGAAACCATCATAAAAAAAAAAGTCGTTAGATACTGTCATTGACCTGTATTCTCTTCTTCACTCAATAATAAAAATAAAAAAAAAAAAACACATTAATGTATATTCTTGTAAATTATACATGAATACAAAGTCGATTATACACTTTGTTAACTGATGAACAAAAAAAATAATAATAATAAAAATTAAAAAAGTATACTTACGCGGATATTGGATGATTTTTTTTTCTACAAATTTTTTTACTTTTAAAATAAAATTGGATATGTATTTTTATATTATATATAAAAGCATTATCATATTTCACTTTATCGAATGTATTATTATTATTTATGGGGTTCAATGCAAAATCGTATCGTAACATCAAAACCGATATCGGGCAACTTGTTTAGTTATATATGTTTAATGCATGAATTTTCGTGGTACACCAACAAAGTTCAAACACTCAATGCCAATGTATATGTGTATTGTAGTGACTGGCATTCGATTACCTTGCAAGATCATTGACAATGAATATCAGACACCATAGACAATACACACCATCAATAATATTATCGTAAAAATTGTTTTTTTTTTTTACATAAAAATATTGTATTCATCGATGAAACAACAAATATCATCATGATAAATAAAAAATTTTATACATTTTTTTATCAATAAATTATAATACATGTATAAAATATGGAAATTCGATTTTTTAAATAAAAATATATATAATTTATGAATAAAAATAAAATAGAATACTTACATGTTATTTTTTTATTTTCAAATAATTTTATTTTATATAAAAAAAATTCATACATAAATTATAAATTTAATATATATTTTAATAAAAAATAATACAATTAATATTTCTAATTATATAGTTAAATTATTTCTTCTATTTATTTATTAATTTTTATGTCAAGTTTAATTTATATTAACGAGTTGAAATTTAATATAAATATTCAACGAGATCAAAATATAATTATTACTTAAATTATTTGACTAGAATAAATTTTATATTATTATATTTAACAAAAAAAATGTTTAAAAAATATTTAAATAATAAATATAAATCAATTGATGTTTAAATAAATAATTATAATAATTATTTTTCAATTTAAAATATATTATTTATATAAAGTTTATGATAAAGTTGAATATTGAATAGTGTGTATACAAAGAATGAATGATAATCGGAGTACAAACGAGTATATTATTTATTGAGTGAATTCATGTGATACTGATAACAAAGTAGATATACTACAGATGTATACAGATGTATATAAATACGTTTGAATAATTCCTCATATAGACTAAAATATAAAACAAGATGTATATATATATTTGTACAAAGTAGTTTGAGGCAAAGCTCATATAGAAGATATACAAGAGAGGAATGATGATTGAAGTTAACTTGAATGCTCGCGAATTCACAAATATATATTATCTATATATACTGGATGTATTACATATAGGAATATGTGCGGTTTTGGCTTCGGTATTGATGGCATGCATGCACCCGCACTCAATGCACAATATAACCTTCATAACTCGCGACGGTTAATGTTGAATTTCATGTAGCTTGAGATGTAGCTAATGGTTGTTGGACGATGCGGGTGACTATTGGTGTACTTCGATCACTATACATGCGTATATTTAACATATATGTACTTTAGTATATAGGCTTACACTTAGACAATTTCAGAGCATATTGAAACACCGGCTTTGAACCTTTTGACATCAATTATTGTGTATCGTTAATTTTATACGAACAAAACGATGCAAATGGCAAAGTGCACAATGCACCTGACCGGCATTTCCGTTCATCTAGTCATAATTAATTTTATTTTTTTCATTAAATAATATATATACACTCGTGAACTCTTTGAAATAATAATATAAATTATTATATTTTTATTAAATTAAATTATAATGCAAATGAAATTACTATATTAATTAATTTCAATCTATATATTTGATAGTTTGAATAGAGCTATAGAGTTTAGATGTTTAGTTAAATAGTTTTATGTATAATTAATTTTTTTTATTTTATATTTACATTGTTACATTGTAGATAGATGAATTGATTATTTGTTTTACATTAAAAGTGTGCATAAATGTTTCAAAAACTAATTCAAACTTGGTTGTAATTATCGTTTCGATTTAAGGTCATTTTCAAACGTCCAGCAGAATGTTTGAAAGTACTGCAATGACTATTTTGTATTCTATGAAAACTATGTATGAAAATTATTCTATTGAATTGAAATTATATTTAGCATCAAACACATGATTAATTTTCCATATTATTATTATTTTTATAAGCACAATAATAATAATAATAAATTAATTTAAAAACTTTTAATTTACATGCTCTATTATATGGAATAAAAAAAAAAAGGAAAAAAAAATATTTTTATGAATAGTTATTTGATTTTTCGATAAGTATTTAAATAAATAAATAATCAGAGTGAAAAAAAAAATTGGAAAATATAAAATAAATAAAGGGTTCGTTATCTTGCTGTCTGGTGTCAGTTGAATGAGGTAAAAAATAAACAATGCTGTTACAACTTGAAGTTTTTTTTTGATCGATGAGTTGTGATTTTTTTTTTTTTTTTTCAACTCTATCAATGAAGCTATCGTTAGTAAATATAAATTTGAATAATTTCAAGTTAAAATAATATTGACATAGTTGAAGAATAAAATAAAATATATTTACCCAATAATTTAATTTTTGTAATTATTAAAAAAGTTTTTCATGACAATACAATAAAAAGAATGATATAGAAATATTTTTTTATAATTTTATTTTTTTATTTTTGTTGCCTTGTAACAGTTTTATACAATAGCATCACCGTCTCAAAATTGTAATAAGGGTGCGAGGGCGCGTGTATATCAAGATTCATGAGTCACGCAACAATTTGGTTATATTTTTATTATTATTATTATTATTTTTTCAGAGTAATTAACTTAGGAGCATATAGTATGATGAGGAAATAGGGTAAAAAACTTTACCAAGGTATTTATTGACATGAAAACATTATTCATAACTTTGGATATTATTGAATTAACAAAAATTATTAATTACTTGAAAAAAAAAAAAAAACAAAAATTAATTCATACTTTTAATTTAATTGCTTATTTTTCTATCAATAAAATTTTTTGATGATTGAAATGATTTAAAATAGCCAATTGGTAAAATTGAATGATATAATTTAATATTCAATTTTTTTTTCTTTTTTCTTTAATGAAACACAATTAAAAATACAAAAATACTAAAATAGAAATTTCATATGAAATTATAATTATTGTATTTTCAATTTTAGTATAATTTAGTCCGCAAAATTCAAATAAATAAATCAATTTTTGTAAACTATATGTAAAAATAATTTTTATAATTTTAGTTATAATGGAAAAATGAAAAATATTTTCTCGAGTTAGTGACCGATCAAACAATGCTTTTTGAAAATTAATTTATTTTCATTCAACCATTCAAATGTAATCCGGTCATCGAATTTTATCATAGAAATTTATAAATTGAGTATTTATTTTTACAGAATATTAACCAAAATACCAAAAATAAAAAATAACTTTATAAATTTTTAGTAGCAAAAGTTCATTGTTCATCAATCATTATTAAATAAAAATATATTTTATAAAAAATTTATATATACAGAAAAATATGAAAAATGAAACTGATAATTTTTACTGGAAAATCTGTCTAAAAAAATAAAACTATATGACTATCTTTTTATTCACTGGATAAATAAACTTTTTAATAACGTAAAAAAAAAAAAAAAATTCAATACATTTCAACAATTTTGATTGGCTTTGACTCATCAATACATCTATATTCATTAAATTGGCATATTCTATTTCATATTTCTCTTGATATTAAAAAAAACTGATAAAGTTTGTTCGAAAAATTTTTCTATTCTAAATTGTATCTGCTGGATTTTTCAAAAATGAATAACAAAAAAAAAAAAAAAAAAAACATTTTTCACATGGATGATTAAAAAAATTTAAAAAGTTATTCAATTTAAAAATATTATTTTTTTTAATTATTGATTTTAAAAGCAGCTTGTCTATTATAAGCTAAAAATATATTTTTATAAATAAGACAATAAAAATTCTAAAAAAAATAAAATATACAAGTACATTTTTTTTTTTTTCAAATATAATTAATACATCCAACAGAGTTTAACTAGTATCATCATCATGAATTTTTTACAAATTTTTAAGCCAGTTATTTTGTTAAGCCCATTGAAAATATACCATACCATGTTCTATTATGAATTTATGACAATCTATAATATTACAGTATAAACGGATAAACCCTTTGTTAGTAAACAATAATTATATAAATTTATAAAAACAATTAAAATTGAATTTAGTTGTTATCTAAATCCGTTTAACATATATTAGTTAAACACATAATATAAAGATAATAATTACCAATAGTAATTTTCATAAAACATCATTATAAATAAAATTTATTAATCATTTATTTTATTACTTTTATAAATAAATGTAAAATTATTAATGTCTTTCTTTTTTTCCAGGTGATTTTTCATTACATATATTTCCAGTTGAATTAGAGGATGATGGAAAATATCAGTGTCAGGCATCACCTACTAATGATGGCCAACCAGGCTTACGTTCGAGATTTGCACGACTCAGTGTTTTGGTACCACCACAAAAGCCAAAAATCCTTCAGGGTGATTTTCTTGTTACGACAGAGGATCGTGAATTGACAATGGAATGCATTAGTGTTGGTGGAAAACCAGCTGCTGACGTAAGTCATTATTATATATATTAATTTTATAATTTTTTTTTTTTTGATATTTTTATGAGGAAAAAAAACAGATAATTTTATTATTCAAATGTCCAAAAAAAAAATACCAAATTAAAGAAATATATGACATGGCTGTTTATAAAAATACCTCAGGGTGAATACTACTTGATGAAAAAATATAAGGTCGCTTGTCTATATGTGCTATTCTCAAGTCCTTGGCCACTTGAAGATACATATATATTTTTTTTTTTTTGTCTATATACCACTTTTAAAATGACGATCTCTAGCACGCGCTACTCACTGCACAAGACTGAAGACTAGAAAGAGTCATATACTTATCCAGATAACACTTAACCCACTCCATTCTACTATATACTATACCTCTGGCACTTATTTTATTCTGCAGTTTTTTTTTTTTTTTTTTTCTAGAGCCATTTAAGACCTCATATCATTAAATTTCAACAATTTTACAGGCAACTTGACTCTCTCAACTTCGTTGTGTCTCATTATGCAGATTTAAATTTAATTTAATAGTAATTGAACTTTTTATATTTTTTATTATATTTAAAATGAAAAATATCAGTTTACATTATAATAGTCAGTAAATATATCTTCTTATTATAATTTTTTTTTTTATCAATCATATTTTATTTTAATATTTGAAAATATAATTTATTTGTTTTCTTTGTAATAATAATATTATTTATTTTTGCATTGTTGTCAAGTTGATAGTAATTTCATGTCTATTGTTTTTTTTTTTTTTAACCACTGTACATTTTTCATTTTGTCTTATATCAAAGTCTTTGTTTTCTTTATTCTTTGAAAAAAATAAAAATACTATTTCTACTATCCAATAGTTTCTAGTGTAAATAGAAAAAAATCCATCATCAATAAGAGAGTATATTTCATCGTGTCTCATACAATTTTCATCATATTTTTATATTTTTTTTCGTGCTTCATACCATTACACATCTTGATATCTTTTTTGAGATTTTTTTTCTCTATTTTTTCATCTCATTTTCTTTATTTTTTTTCCTCTAGCTATACCTCAAGGTATGTATTGCCGTTTACGATCAATCTCTCACTGCATTTTTCTTTTTTATTTTTTTTCATCATTCCTTCTCTTTCTTTAACACCTTAGAAACTATCTGTGATAAATCTCATACAACATCTCACGCTAGTTCTTTATACGACCAGACATAACAAATATATTAAGTAGAAAAAAATACACTGATATTTAATTTACTTTCAATTGATATCAATTGTTGAGACATTAAAACGATACATTTTTTTTTTTTTATTGTTTTTCTAAATATATATTTATATTAACAGGTGGTTTGTAATAATTATTTTGTATTTTTAAAACCCAATTAATATAAATAAATATTTTTAAATTAAAAATCAAATTATAATTAACAAAAATAAGTATAAACTATCACCAAGTATTATAACAATTGAATTTTCTTTCTTTATTCCTGTCAATCATTTTTCATATAAATATAAAGATATAATATATTCATGTGATTATATAAAACGAAATGAAATTATCTTTTAAAAATAAGAAAAAAATTCAATTATTTTTATATTACATTTGGATTTTAAAATTTTAAATATAGAATTGGTATTAAAAATTAAAAAAGATAATAAGATTCCAAAATTAATTTTTGAAATTAAAAATAATGAAATATATATAGATTACTAAAAAAAAAAATACATTTAAAAATTTAAAATTTTCAAGATATGAAATCAGCAAAAGATATAAAATAAAATTGTTAAAGTTAAAGACAATGTACTATGTCTATTATGAGTCTTAAAATAATATATATAAAATAAAGTATATAAAAGAAAATTAAAAAAAAAAAAATACAACTATTCTAGTAAAAACTAAAAAAGTTGTTTCGACATTGCGGCGTTCTGCCAAAACTCAGTGATTCTGCGGCTGTCTTGAAATTTTTTATCTACATATATATACTTAAAGTTTATTTAGCCGATGGGATCTCACCAACAGCCTCTTCAGAGTTTTAATAGTTTTCGCGTGAAAAGTAAAGGCACCAACAGCAAAAATACCATTTCAAATAATTGACTTATTTTTTCATTTTTTTTATTATTTAAAGCAACTATTTTATACTATCTATATTGATTAAATAATAAATTATTTTTTTTTATTTTAACTATCTAATTTATTATTTGATTTTAATGTTATTTTTTTTTTTCTTCGTTTTTCATTATCAACATAAGTAAATTAAATTTTACTATATAATTTTATTTCAAAAATTTTACACGATTGGTTGCAAATGTACTTTTCCAGTATCGTTATTAAAAATATATATAAATTTTTAGTTAATAAAAAGTTAAATTTTCATATTATTTTTTATTACAAAAAAAATTTTATATCTATATTTATTAAAATTTTTTTAATATAAATACCTAAAATTTTACAGGAAAATATATTCATATCGTAATAAAATTTTTTTAATAATTGAATATCTATTTGAACGAAAAAATTTATATATTTACATAAAATAAATGTATAAAATTCATTTTATAAAAGTTTTTTTTGTGTCAAATAAATGACAAAAATTTTATCTGTAATATTAGTCAAGTTTTATGTTTTAAATATAAAAGGAAATAACATATAAATAAATTATCAACAATGTATATATCAATTAATGAATTTAATTAACTCATTGGACAATCAAATGACACTCAACCAAACAATCGTATCGCTTTAGTAAAATTATAATAGATGGGTGTGACTGTAAATATTGACATAATTGTATTAACGGATAAATGGTAACAAATCGATGCCACTATCAGTGTTATTGCAGTGTCATCATTATATATTTCTCAAGTATAATTATGCTGTCTATTATTTCTCATTTCTATGCAATTTAATTTTTGTTTTTTCGTTTTTTTTTTCCCTTCGTCCAATAATATTAAAATGGTAGATTCAATTTCTTTTTTTTTATAAAGAATATAATCTTATCTCAGATATAATGCAATTATTTTTAGACATCTATATAAAATTCTCGTTTTTATTTTGCCATTATAAATCAAATATAGTAAATGTATAAGTTTTTAAATTTTTATTAAATTTTAAAATTGAAATAATTTTTATCAATACAATATTTGATCAAAAAAAAAAATAAGAAATAAATATTATTGCAATTTAATATTGTTTAAATTTGTATTATTTTTATTTTTAAATTAATGATAAGATATTGCATTGCCTGCTTTTTTATTTTGAAATAATATAAACTGTCAGATACTTTGGAACTATTTTTTTTTTTGCTTTTTTTTTCATTGTAAATAAAGTGTTGTCTATACAGCTATTGACTGTTTCATTTAAGATATATATATATATATAAATGTAACAATGAGAAAAGTTTTCAACATTCGAAATGACAAGAAAAACTTTGTTTATTTGTTTTAAAATTTAATCACTAGTGTAAAAAATTTAATTGACCTGATGACCTCTGTGAATACAATTTTAATTTTATTCAAATGACAATTATACATTTTAATTAGGTTAATTTTAATAATTAATTAAATTATTATTTTATTTTCTACTTACAAATTTAATGTTATTTGAGTTTTAAATTTTATAGATAATATTTTTTTCAAAAATATATATGTTATAAATATCCAATCTTAATTGAATTATCTATATCCTCATACATTATCAAGAAAAAAAATTGTTTAAATATTACAAACTGAAGAAAAAGAAATTTTTAATTTTTAATATTTTTTAAATTATTAAAACGGAAATGAAACTTTGAAAAAATATTATTTTGGTTGATGTTTTAAACTCTATAATATATGACAAAGAAAATAATAATTTTATATATATAACTTTTAAAATTTAATTAAATTATATATATTTTCTGAATCTGTATTTAAACCAGATTGCAGATCAGTTTGGTAAATTTATTTGCCAGATAAATACAATTTAGATGTATATTTTTTATTTATTTATTTTTTTATTTTTCGTGATTCAATCTGCATGTTAATTTACCCAAAGCTTGGATACAACCACCCCAGTTTACATTGAGCTATATGTTATTGATGGTAAATAAAACTGTCGAATAAGATGTTGATCAACTGTATAAAGAAAAAAAAAAATAAATAAATACATTAAAAAGTTTAAATCATTCGCGTTAAAAATTTATAAAAACCAAAATATATTATATTGAGTAAATATTTGAATAAATCTTTGAAACATAATATTTAATTTTTGATGTTATCAGATAACCTGGATTGATGGATTGGGAAATGTATTACACAGTGGTATTGAAACATCAATAGATAAAATTGAAGATGGCCCATTGTTCACTGTTAGATCAGTTTTAAAAGTAATGCCACGTAAAGAACATCATAATACAACATTTACATGTCAAAGTCAAAATGCCGCTGATAGAACACCGCAAAATGCCAAATTAAGAGTTGAGGTTTGTATTTACTTACTATTAATATTTTAAATATTAAATTTCATTTCATTATTAATTAGGTTTTTTTTTAATTTAAATTATTTTTCTTACAAAATATGTACTTTGAAAAATTTTAATAATTTATAACTCATTTTGACAAGACAATTGACATGTAGACAATTTAATTGAATTTTTTTTTTAAATAATTAACCATAATCAATGAGATTTTTCAGCTTAAAATAATTTTAAATTATCTGATTTTTTTATTTATTTATTTTATAGGTACGATATGCTCCAAAAGTATCATTAAAAATTCGATCTGGTTTAGCAAAAAATTCACGAATTATTGAAGGTTCTGAATTGAGATTTCGTTGTCGTGCTGAAGCCAATCCACCTGATGTTGAATACAGGTAATTTTTAAATTAAATATTATTTTTAAAAAAAAATTTGACCCAATTTTTTCCTAAATATAATTAAACAAATTTTTAATTTTAATTTAAGTTGTTCTTTTGACGATACAGTGTTTATGTTTAAAATTATAAATATACGATTTTTTTTCTTTTTTAGATGGTATATAAATGAAAAAACAGTAATAGGTGATTATACAACGGAGATGATAATCCATAATGCCACAAGAGAATTGCACGATGCAATCGTAAAATGTGAAGTTCACAATGAAGTTGGCAAAAGTCAGGAAACGGAAACACTAGATATAACATGTGAGTTTAATACATATATAGGTATAATCCTCAAAGCTACACCAATAATAAAAAAATAAAAAAAAAATAAAATGCTATTATTATTAAATTCAAAGTTTAAAATAAAATTTTTTAATTTTCAATTTAAATTTGTAACTATCTAACAATTAATTTCATTGGCCAATGTTTAATTATGTTTTTTTTTTTTTTTTTATTTTCTGTTTTACTTATTCTTCTTCGTTCTGTTCATTAACTGATGATTTTTATTATTTTTTTTTTTAAATTTCATTTCAAACAATGTTATATATGTAAAAAAGTTTTCAAATTATAAAAATAATTAACAAGTTGATTGAATTGTATTTTTTTTTTTTTATGTTATCAAGATGGACCACAATTTCGACATTCACCAGTATCAGTTGAAACCCATTATGGTTCAACTGAAGTATTACAATGTGATGTTGATGGTAATCCAACACCAGAAATAATATGGATACATGAAGAATCTGATCGTATTGTTGCAACAAGTTCAAATATAAGTATTGTTGTAAGTCCTGAAACTTCTGGACGTTATTATTGTAAAGCTCATGTACCTGGATTTTTAGAATTAACTGGTTATGCTAATATATTTATTCGTGCACCACCAACAATTGTATCACAAAAAATCCAATATGTTCCAGATGAAGGAGTAGTTAAGGTATGCTTAAAAAATTTTTTCCTCTTTTTCTAAAATAAATATAATAATAATAAAACATTGACTCTAATTAGAGGAATCAAAATGAATAATAAAATAATAGTGATTATTTATTTTTCTTCATAATTATATATAAACTTTAATAATAATAATAATAATAAAATAATAATTACCTATTTAGGTTAAATGTACTGCAATATCAGTACCAAAAGCTGAATCTGTTGTATGGAACTTTGGTGGTCGTGAGCTCAATTTCACATTAAACAATACACCATTTTATGTGCAAGATGAATATACACCAGAGAGAGTTGTCAGCACTATAACACTTTTAGAGCCTATTTCAATGTACTTTGGTGATTACAATTGTTCAGTTACAAATAGTTTTGGTACTGATTCAGTAATTATTAAATTAACAACTCATGGTAAGTTTAAATCTATCAATCAAATGAAAACTTATATAACCATACAGTATTTTTTAAACTAAAATAATGATCATTATATCAACATTTTAAATCATAAGATATAATCAATACGTATTATAACTATTAGTACTTTATAACTACTGTTATTTTTTCTGCCCTAATATGTATAATCTTCAAAGGTAATTTAAAGTTAGAACAAGAAACTAAATATAATATTTTGTGCTCAGCATTGATTCCAGTTGATTGGCAACTAATTCTCATCATTGTTGGACTTGTCATTTGTGTTATTCTCGTTGTTATTATTATTATATTAATAATACATTGTCGTGAACGTATTAAACAACCAAGAATGAGATCAGCACAAGCTGCTGATAATGATTTACGTAAATATCGTAAGTAATTATTATTATTTTTTTATAATTTTGTTTTAAATTATTTTTACTTTTTGTTGCTCTAAAGTCTTTGGGAAATTAATGTTTATTTATTTTTAATTTTGTGTGTTATATTAAAAGAAGAGACAGATTCAAATACAGACCGTTACCGGGAGAGTGATCGCAGCAGCAATCTCTCGGATGTTAAAGCGGATATACGAGCCGGATCTAGCGTGAGCAACGCTGAGAGCGTGACTGCTCTCGACAGTGAGGGTGAAGGAAGTACAAGGGGTGTAAATGCCTTGGCTCTTGCCGGCCCAGTGCCTAATCCCCTTGGTTATCGATACAGTGCTGACTACACGGAACCCTCTTTTCCACCAAAGAACAACGTAAGTACTTTAGATCATAATATCATTCCATTTTTCTTTACCTTTTTATTTTTTTATCTACATTGTATGTATTTTGCTTTTTTTACTACTCTAGAAATTTTTTTCATTTATACAACAGAGTTTGTTTAAATATACAATTTTAAAAAAAATTTTTTCATTGATAATAAATAAATTCATATGTAATATTGAATTTTTTTTATTCAATTTACATAATTGATATTTGAAAATTATTTTTAAAATATAAAAATTAATTGAACATTGATATAATCAATTTATAATTATTTTTTTTTTTTTACTATTTAATTTCAGACAATTATAATAGAAAATAAAAAAGACAATTATATTTTTTCATTTACAAATTAATTGTTAACTATACTACATTGTTTTTTTTTTTTTTTTTACACAAACAATAGTAGGATTATTGTTTAACGATACAAAGCCATTTAAAATATCTGAATTGTTTGATTATTTTTAATTCATTATTGATTATTAGTAAATATATATATATATTTTTTTTGTTGTTGTTAATAAATAGGATGGCAGCAATAACAATGGATATGTACCGTATGTCGATTATTCAAGGGATTATATGCCACCAACAACACAGGGAATTGATTCATCCCGCGAGTCCTTGAGTCGTGTACCCTCGAGTGGCATTTTGGCAACTAAAAAAATTGGTTTGAGCTCAGCCAATTTAGGCAACATAACGCCACAACAAACTCCAATAATCGATCCACGTTTCTCAGCGACTTATGGAAATCCCTATCTCAGGTAAATTATATTACGAAACTTTAGCTAAGAAGATTATCGTATCAGAGATGAGAAAAAAAAATTATAATTAAAAAAAATAAACCCACTAGAAATATTATTTTTACTATTATTACTTTTTCAAATATTATTAATTATATATTCACAAAAAAAAAAAAAAAGATATAAAAGAATAATAATAAAATTAAAAAATGTCCAATTAAAAATATAAAAACAAAAATAAATAATAAAATTATTATAAATATCATTAAAAATTTAAATGTTTTTTTAAAAATTCAATTTCATTCTCATCAAACTTGACTTAAACAACTTCATTAATAAATCATGTGTCATAAAATTTTCATACACTAATATTACATTCAACGAATATTTGAGTTTTCGTTTTGCCGCCGTGTTTATATATAAAATTTATTCAAGTTTAAATTAATTTTAATAAAGAACAAGAATAATCAATGGACAATAAAATATATCAAGCTTCACTAAAACAAGAATAATATTGTTTTTTAAAAAAATATATATATCTCATTCAATTTAACTCTTTTAAAAAAATATTTATATATGAAAAAATTTATAAGGAAAAAGAAAAAATATACAGCAGCATTTTTCATTGTCGTTTTTTTTTTTTTGTTCATTTTCCTTTTTAACTTTTAAACGTAGTTGAAAAACGTTTAGAATCTCGTCATTTTTTTTTTCTTTTTTGCCTCAATGTTGTAAAGTTACGTTGAAAAAAGAAAAAAAAAAATTTGGTATATATTTTTCGCTCGTTTGATGACATTTACGTGGTTATATCATCGTCGTTGTCATCTTGATTTTTATTATTTTCCTGAAAATGCCAATTTTTTGGCTGGTTGGTTAAGCAATTTTTTTTATTTAATTTTTTTTTTTCTTTCTATTATCAGGATGTCGGCTGCTGAACATCTAAGACACGCGCCACATACAGCAATACCAGGAGTAACACCAGCACCACCGCCTTATACACAAGCTATGAGAATGAATAGTTTGAGCACGCTCAATGGTGCCGGTCCACAGGTAAGTTTATAAAAAAAAATATATATATATTGTTGATTGTATAGCTTTTATCTAAAAATAAAAACGAAAGAAATTTTCTTTTTTTTTTTTTTTATCTCTTTACCTTTATACACTATCTCAAGTATTTTTCTTTTAAAATAAACGAAAATTTTATTTTTTATTACAAGTTTTTCATAATAATTTCTGAATAACAATGCAAAAAAAAAGTTATATGAAAATTTGGTGAATAAATTTTAAGAAAACAATAATTGTAATTTTTAATTAAATTTGTTTTTTTTTTTTTTTCTTCTGATTTATTACAGGCACCACTTTCAGCGCATTATATAACTGGTGGACCAAATGGTGGTATTGCAACAGTAAAAAGAACTGCTGGTGCATTGGCAACACACGTATGAGATAAGGATTTAAAATAGATTATTAAATAATAATAATTAATTAATCATCAAAATAATATGATGAATAAAATTGAAAAATAGAAAAACAAATAATTATATCAATGAAATATTAAATTTATTAACAAAGTTATAAATTCATTATAAGATATAATGCTATAATATAAATAGCAAGTGATAAATATTGAAAATTAATTGAACAAAGTTCATCAAATACTCGTCAAATTATATATGAGGTTAATTAGCGTAGATTGGAAACATCAACGTTTTAATTCCACGTAAATTTATGAAATTTAATATAAAATTTAAATTCATGGACAATACAACGAATTGTAAAATTATATAAAATTATAATTAATATAATTTACAATAATCTACAAAATCAACAAAATATCATCTTTAAAATTATCAAATTTACATGAATAAAATAAAAAATAAATTTGATATAAAAGTCTGACAACACTGTGGCAATTTTAAGCTGATAAATAAAAAAAAAAAATCAAGAAATTAATAAGAGAAAGAAAAAAAAATAATTATCCAAGTTATTGTTTGATACGATAACGTGATTAATTAATATGAGCTTTCATTAAAATTATCAGGATATTAAATGTCTAGTCGTGGACAAGCTCAATTAACGACATTGGGATTAAGTGATGATGAAAATGTGTATTAAATACACAATATAAAACTGTTGAATTTTTTTTTTTTTCAAGAAAAAGAAAAACAATAACATAATTAATTAATTAATTAATTAAAACAGTTCGATTGATATTTGACAATCTTTGATCTACTAAGCTTTATAGATCGTAATAAACATTTAAACATTATTCACTGTCCTTTTTAACCGCAGACAATTTTGAAAACAATTGTTATTTTTATATTTTTTTTCTTCATTGTCTCGTTAATCGTCATTCACAATTGATTTTCCACATAAATTAAAATGTCCCAATTGATAATAATAGCTGCCTGAATCTGTATTGGACTAATGGCATTAAAAAAAAACTGGGTGTTCAATTTTTTTTCCATTCAAATATTAAAATATTTATTCAGTTAATCAATGATTATTTAGGGAAAAGTAATTTTCATTAAAAAGAAAAATAGTTAATTAAATAACAGGCATTTTTTTTTTATATAAAAAAAAACATAAAAATGAAAAAAAAATAGTTAAAGTCCATTGTCATAGCCATATTGTGTTTAGGTAGCTGAATTGTTTTATGGATTATATTAAAAAATATAGAAATAAATATAAAGCCTATAATTTAATGGCACTAAATATAATTTTATGAAAATAAGCGTGTTAGTAATAACAGCTTCTTGTAAATATATAAATATTATAAAAAATTTATTAAAATATTTAAAGACAAAAAATATTAAATTATCGAAAAGACAGATTTTCTTTTTTATTATCAAAAAAATTATTATTATTAAAAACGCACAATAAACATTGTCAATCATAATTATTAATTTTTTTTCCATTAGTAAATATTATCACGTGGCCCTTGATGTTATTTTTTTTTCATCTTTTCTCATCAATATTTATTTATTTATTTGTTTATGAAAAAAAGTAATATAAATCATGAAAAAAATATAAAAAGAAAGTATTTACAAAAATGAATAAATAAGTAGATAAATAATTGTTAATTGTAAAGTAAATAAAAATTCAAATATCAAAATATATAATTCACATGAAAATTTAATAATAATAATAGACAAAAATATTGATTTTTTAAGTATGTTTTCATCGAACGATTAATTTCAATACTACACAAAGTATATATCCTCTCAAACTATGGAAACTGGCAATTTTTTTTTCATTTCTATTATCTATTTTGTTTTTTTTTTTTTTTAATTATTTTTCAAACTGGGGATAAAAGTGTTGACAACGTATAACGAAACAGGGTAGCCTATCAATTATTTAAAAAATAAAATTAAAAAAAAATATACAAAAGAATCGAGTGGCTGCGTGAAAAACTAAAAGAAAAAAAATAAATAAATCCTAAAATTCAAATTGTGCGCAAATGCAGAGTTTTAAAAATTAAAAAAAAAAAATTAAATAATAAAAAAATATCATTCATAATTGCTGAATATTTGTCTCAAAAAAAAAAAAAAAAAAAAAAATTTAGATAGAATAAATAACAAACAAAAAAAAATAGTCTCTCAACACTGTGTGTATGTCTGTAAAATATTGAGTGTAAATAACTGAAATTATTGCTCACGGTAATTTGTAAGTTTAGGTAACATTGTGATTGTGAAAACCACTGATAAATGTATGTTTCACAAACTCGTGGTATTCTTGCTTTAAAAATAATAATAATAATAATAATATATATTATGAGTGACGATATTAAATTGCAAACAAAAAACAAATTGCAAAAAGAGAAAAAAAAGTGTGTCATACTTTTGAGATTAAATAATTAAATTTTCATTGGAAAAACAAAAGATTAAAAAAAAAAAAAAATTAATTAACTAACAAATAATTAATGTGAATTCGGGCTTACGATGTGTCTTTTCACCTGAAGGCTATTTCGTGTTCTAATTTGATTTAAAAAAAAAAAAATTAAGTGCAATTGTTTTTCCATTACTTCGTTCGTTCATTGATAATGAAAATTAATTATAATATTTAGAGAAAAAAAAATTATCTCATCAATTTTATTTTTTATTCATTTGAGTTAATCTAATTGGTGAAAAAAAAAAATTAAATAAATATTATAAACAATGTTTACAATAGCATTGACTGTTGACTATTTAAATACTTTTTGACGGTTTCATTAAGCATTATCTACAAAAAAATTAGAGGTATATCTTCCCACAAATTTTTAAATATTTTGCTTATTGGAATTTAAAGAGATTTAATAATATAAATAATATATTATAGATATTATAAAGTCACTTGGAAATTTTTTTATTAACAATACAACTGAATCTAAATGCAACGATATAAAAAATAATAAGTAGATTCAACAACGTATACTTCAAAGAAAATAAATAATTATATTAAAGTAAATAAAAATTAAAACAATCATTGGGATGATCTGCTGTATGTTAATAGAATATTAGAAAAGTTTATATCAGTTTTTGAGTATTAGATAATTTTACGCCTTCTTAACTGCAGATTATTCTGCAATAATTAATTAGTTATCTGTCAATTATTAAAAAAAAAAAAATTATATCGGCTTCATTATTTCAAAAGTATATAGATTTAAATAAAAAAATAATAATCATATAATTATTTCGAATTTACAAAGAGCCGAAATAAAGTATTAACTTTCAAGGAAAAAATTAACAGAAGTTTCTAGTTAAATTTTTCATAAATTAATAATGGTTTTTAAAAAAAAAAATTTGATGTCAATCAAATTACTAATAGGGCAATGATGAAAAGAGGATAAATATTTTAAATAATTAAAAAAAAAAAAAAAAACAAATTACAGATGATATACTGTCAGCCGTTTAAACCAATTGAAAAAATTGAAGCTAAAATTTTAAATATATTTATAATTTTAATACTTGAATAAAAAAAAAAAATCAATTATTAAAATATTACAAAATTTATCTCAAGGTGATAAAGAAAAATAAGAAAACTATATAAAATTCTGCTCCATATATTATTGATCGAAATTACATTCAATTAAAAATTTAAATTATTATTTTATTTACCATCGAAATTTAAAAAAATTAATGATAAAAAAAATAATACTTTTGCGTACTTACATCTATTAATATTGAATATAATCTATTTTAAATTTGACTGAGCGATATAGATAATAATATATAATAACTGTATATTTTTCTCGATGTTAAGCTATTAACTTAAACAGTGTGAAAATATCTCCCTTTTTTAATTTTTTTAGAAAAAAAAAAAAACCATTAACCATTTATAAACAAATCATTGCTCTTTTTTTGTAGCCATTTATCAATTTCTCATTTATTTTCACTTGTAATTCAAAATTATTATGATTATTTTACAAATACACAAATTCACAAATTGAAACACAAATGCAACGGTTTGGAAGTCAATATTGAAAGTGTAATAAAACAAATTTTCACATTAGATTTTTAAAATCACATACAGACTACTTTTTAATATTTTTTTTATCAATTTTCAATTTTCATTAATCACATAAACATTCCCATGATAAAAAAATAATATTTCATTATTTATAATATCAGAGAGACAAGTAAATAAGCAAACACAGCAAACCAAATATTTTCATTTTCATTATTATTATCATATAAATATAATTTTGTTTTTCGTTTTTTTTTTTTGTCAATAAATTAACTCTGCATATAAATATAATGAATAAATAAATTTCATTCATTTTTAATGAATAAAATAATTATTATTTTCATCAAATTGAACCGTTGCCAAAAAATGTTTTTTTTATTTTTCTTTTTTAAATTCCATTTATTTACCACAATCATTTAAATATTTCATGTGTTAAAATTGACAATTATAAAGTTTTAAAAATCATAAAAATTAATACCTATACATATTAATATTGACCTCTGAATATAATGACAATTTTTTCTATCACATTTCGTATATCCATAACATATCTTTTTTCATTTTTTTATATATCCAGTCTACACTGTATAATTAATATTAATAAAAATAAAAAATTCCAAATTAGCTTAATGGAAAATGTCAATTTAAGTATAGATGAAATTATGATAATTAAAAAATAGACTTATTGTTTTTCTATAAAAACAGCAGACAATTGAGAGAAAAAAAAAATACAAAAAAAATATTTAAAAAATTTACATTGTACAGTGTGAAAATGTTATGATAATTTTATGAAAATTAAATTAATAATAATAACGAAACAGACAATGAAAGACGATATAATATATGTAAAGATGAGATAAAAATTTTTTAAAAAGTTGATTATTGAAAATTGTATAATGTACATCAAAAAAAATTAATCAATAATTAAATGATTTTTTTTTTGCTTTGTAAATAAGCCAATTAAATACTGTTAAATTTTAGATGAAAAAAAAAAAAATCTATCACACAGACTGATTAACCAGCAGATCGATCAAAGACTGCATTTAAATACTCGCAGTTTTATTGCACAAATTTATTTTTTTTTTTCTTTGAATAATATTTATTTTCATATGATTTTTTATTATTTTTTCTACACCACTGTTGATATTTCAAGACTAGAGTAAATGAATAAAATGGAATAAAATGAAATAAAATAAAAATAGGTTAAAGTTAAAATTACATTTAAACTTGAAATTAAAAATTGTTGATAATGTTTTTTGGCAGTGGTGATTATTGTGTATCTTTGCGTGAGATCTTCCGTTCGTACAAAAAATTTATAAAATAAATATAAATCACACATCAACACACATCTACACATATCGTATCGAAAATAATAGCGTGCCAACAATTGATATAACATAAAAAAAACATAACTTTTTTTGTTTTATATTTTTTAAAATTATTATTTGTTATAATTATTGTTTTTAAAAACCAATTGGTTAAATGTATACTCAATATTTTATTTTGTTTTTTTAACTCTTAATTATAGTAGATATAATTTATTATTAAAATATTAATTTGGATAAAAGCTTTATCACGTATTTATCGTTAAAATAATTAAAAGATGTTAGTGGTATGCTTTAATATAAAAAAAATTTCCACACTTGACATCACAATTTGATTGAGAATGTTTTCGTTGCCAAAGAACAATGATATTTTTTTTTTTTTTTCTTAATTTTTATAATGTTATATAGATTTTTTTTTTTTATGTTATTATTATTATTTTTTAATATTATTATTTGTTTCTAAGGTTTACACGTTAAAACGTTGATACAAGTGCTTTAATTATTTTTTATTAATCATTGTTTTTATAAGTATTACGAAATTAGCAATTTATTATTTAATTTAAGTTTTATTTTTTTTTTGTATATTATTTGTCTTATTATTATCATGTATTTTCATTAATAATTATAGAAAAAAAAATATATTGTAATCACATGAATGTATATTTATCATTTTATTAAATCCTGCCATATAAAAATTCGTAATAACATTTTTAGTCGTTAATAATCCACAAAATTAACTTGATATTTTTACTCTGTCAATAAAAAATTATAATAATAATAATAAAAAAAGCTATCGCATATTTTTGCAAAAACAAGTATTATGATTGAGAGATAATGAAAATTTTACCATATAAATAGCCGTTTTTTTTTTTTGTTTTTCTCTACAACATTGTTTTTGCTAATGACAATTTAAAAATGACAAAAACTGAAAAAATATTTTAAATAAAAATCAAAAGTTGATAGTAATTATTATATAGTTTTTTTTTTTATTATAAAAACAAAATAGAACACCAATAAAACTCATTTATATTTATCATGAATATTTGAGCAATTTCATTTTTAAGTAAACCATTTTAATCAATTTCTTTTTTTGCATATTTTAATTAAAAATAAAGAAATAAAATTCAGTCATTTTGTATTATATGCAATGTAATTAAACTCATGTTACTTTAAAAGTTTTTTAATCATTGCATATATGATAATGAAATGCAATTAAATTGTTGGATTATCTTCGAAAATATTATCAACTTTTTAGGTAAAAAATAAATTGGATATATAAATATATTAAATAAAAGAAAAAATTAATTATTAAAATAATATGAACGTGTGGTAGCATTATGTTTTGATTGATAAGTAATTTATTTCACCGAGTGCAAGTAATATGTACGTCAATTAAAAATTGTCGTTCATAAAAAAAAAAAAAAAAAAAATAATTAAATTTGTATATAGTTAAAAACAAAAATAATTGTTTTGAGATATAAATATATATATTATTAATAAATAAATAAATAAAAGTGTGCCTGTTAGAAATATTGATAATAGATAAATATTTAGAAATATTGATTGATGAAAAATAAATAATTATTATATATATAAAAAAAAAAGTATAAAAAAAAATTAAAATAACGTGTCAATAAAATAATATGCTTTCACAGTGTATGCGAAATTTTGCTCAGACAAATGTGGAATTTTAAAATGAAAAAAAAAAAAAGCAATTCAATCATTTGATGATTGAAATAATAATAATTCATATTTGTGATTTTAAATTTTTTCTAATAGAAATAATTTTTAATAAAAAATGTTGAAAGAATAAATGTGTTGACACTTGATACACAAACTTTTACATTCTTGAGTACATGTATGTATTTCCGAAGATAATCCAAATATAATTTTTTTTTTTTATATAAATATATATATATTAAAATAAGCTCTTGCTCACAATTACTCTACAGACTAAATTAGTATTTACTATTAAAATCGCTGCGATTATTTCCATTCCTAAAAATGAAAAAGAATAAATAAATAAAAATATTAAAAGGAAAAAAAAAGAAAATTAATTAATGAGTAAATAAATAAAAAAAAAAACACAGAATCTATTAAACTATTACATTATGAAACTATCTGTACATAAGTATTTTGTATTCCTCTAAAAAATAAAGATTAAAAAAAGAAAAAAAAAAAATCCTGATTAAAAAAAAATTAAAAATTATGTTTTAAATTATTTGCATTATCATAATTACTCCTTTGTAATAATTTAATTTAAATTTTTCAGCTAAAAGGTAAAAAACAATTATTAAAATATATTTTTCAATATAATATTTATTAAAAATTAAATTTACACAATATTTTTTGTTTTAATTAAAAAACAAAATTACATAAATTAAGTTGATTTAATTTTTTCAACTGATCCATCATAATGCTTAATAACATCAATTAATATTTTAATATTAATAAAAAAAAATAATAAACTAGACATCCAAATTGATGTAAATGTATTGATACCAAAAAATTCCAACAAATATGCAAAATAAAGCCAAATTGTTTGTCCAATAATCCAAATGAGTGTTAAAATAAATATTTTATAATTATTCATTTTAATAAATGGCAATGAAATTGGTAATAATGATAAATACCAAAAAAAATATTGTGATGTTATAACTGAATTATAAGTAACCATAACCATGGCTTGTGTCAACATTGAAAATGATAAATCATGTTTATTTGAATATTTAAATGATAAACCAATTAATAATATAATTTGTGGTAGCACACGTAAAATACGTATTGCAATAATTAATTTTTTTCCAGTTGTTAAATAAAGCATATAAAAATATATTGAAAAATTATGACGTGAATCATTACGTATTAAATGATAAATTAAACTTTCATAAATAAATTTATATCCATAAATATAATAAAAAAAAGAAGTTAAAATTGTTATTGATAATATACAACCAGCAACAAGTTTAATTTGTTTTTTATTTGGTAATAAAAACCATTTATCATTACGATTACGTATTGCAAGATACATAACTAAACTAAATGCAATTGGATAAAGACGAAAATGTATTGATAAACCATGTAAGATACCTGATAACAATGGGCTATCATTTAATAAATAATATATTGTTAATAATACAAATAAAACAGCAAGTGAATCAGCATTACCTCTTGTTGATATGACAATTGTTAATGGATTATATAACCATGTTAAAGCACAAATATCACTCAATTTATCAATACATTTTCGTTGTTTTAATATTTTTTTAATTAACAAACCAACGATTATATCAATTATTGAAAATATTAATTTCCCAATGTCACGATGTATCAATATATTTGGAGCAAGTAATATTGCTAATAGTGGACTGTAACGATAGGTATGACGTTCATATGGTGATTCACCATTTATCAATAATCTTGATGCATCAGTAAATACTTTATAATCAACATCTGTATATGATACATTAAAATATTTATCATGAAAATTTCCATATGCTATTAATAACAAACGTAATATAAATGCAAATACACAGTGTTTTTCAAATTTTAATTGAGCCATTATTATATTAATTGTTTTGAAATATTAAAGTTTAAATTTTAAAGTTTTGTTTTATTTTTAACAGCAGCATCAAGTAAACATTTTTTAAATTTTATAAATTCATTTTGACAATCATTTTTGTTGACATTTGATTTTTTTATAACACACTTGGCATATGTTATTGCTGATTCTCTACATTCAGCTAATAATGCTGGATATTTTTTGAGTCTATCTTTGGCTCTATTAACTGAATTCATTACACTTACTTGTTATTTGATTGTTATTATTTATTTTTTTTTGTTTAAATTATAATGCTCGCCCTCCAAGTTCTTTTCTTGCATCAAATCTTACTTTATTTCTATCTTCTTCAGCTGTTGCAATTGCATAAAGTGGACCACTGAATATTATTAATGTTACTACAATTGGTATAATTTTTCTTGTAATAGTGGGAGAACGATAATACCAAGGATAATCTTTTAATACTCTTTTATCTTTATTCATGACTTGATTTTTGTTGTTGTATTCTGTAAATTAAACATATAAATTATTTAAAATAATATATTTAATTTATTTGGTTTATAAAATAACTTACATAATCAACTGTATTGTGTTCGTAGGGTTTTGATTTATCAATACCTTCACAAACTAATGATTCAGAATTTATTATACAGCACTGTCTTAATTCTTCAATAACTTTTTCACAACGTGATGGTTGATATACGTTATCTAAAATTAATAAAAAATTATTAAAAATTAATTTAATCATTTATAACCTATATTATTATCATATTTTTATCAGTTTCTATTTCATACCTTTCAAACATGTCTGCAACTTGCAGGCATATTTTTTGCAAGGATCAAATTTCGACATGCAAATTATTATTTATTATTTTTATCATTAACTTTTAATAAATATTGGAGCTTACCGGTTTTTTTTTATATTAATTTATTTCAATTTACATAACACGGAGAAAATGTTCTCCACTTTTTTTTTCTTTCTCTTTCTTTTTTCCTCTTAGTTTTTTTTACAGCTTTTTGTTGTCCAATGAGCGTCGAGATCTACTGGAATTCGTTCAATGATTGGCTTGACAAATATCAAATTAATTAACTATCATAAATTTTTTATACAACAATTATTATTAATTAATTTTTAATTTTATTCTTAAAATAACAAATAACAATATAAAATTAAATAAAAAAAAAAAAAGAGCTTTTGGTAAATGTCATGTCCTGCCATCTTAAGTCAAAACACAATCATTTTTTATTCATCAACAAAAGAAGAAAAAAAAATGGCTGTAACAGTCAAACATAAATAATTTTTAGTTAATAACTTAGTTCTATTATTTATATATATTTAAATAAATTATTATGGTGCGATTGAAGAATATATCAATTGGTTTTTGGTTCGACATATTATTAAGAATTTTTCTAGCATTGTTATTTGTGTAAGTTTGTCATTAACAACAACATTTTAATATTACAACAACAATACATATTATTTTGACACGTTATTGTTTACTCAATTATTATATTATTAAATATTATTATTATGATTTTAGGAAGTTGGAAAAAACCGAGCCATTTACCAGAAAAATTGATAATGATGAATTATGGTTGTACAAATATCCAAGAACAGAATCATATGTTCCAACATCAATTCTTTGGGTTACTAATTCAACATAATTTTAGCTATATATTTAAAATCAATAATTTTTATTGATTTATTATTATTTTTTTTTTTTCAGCCACTTGTATTTTTAACTCCAATTTTAGTTATATCACTTGTTTTTATTAAAAACAAAAACACAAATGATTTTAGTCAAGCTATGATGTCAGTCACTTTGGCCCTAGGTCTCAATGGAACAATTACAAATATTATTAAAATTATTGTTGGTATGTATATTGATTAATTGACAATTGTTTCATATAATTAACAAATTAATTTATTTATTTTTCGTCATTAATTAAGGGAGACCAAGGCCAGATTTTTATTGGCGATGTTTTCCAGATGGATTAGAAAATAGTGATTTTACTTGTACTGGAAATTCTGATTTAATTAGAGATGGAAAAAAATCATTTCCAAGTGGACATTCATCATGTAATTATTATACTTTTAAATAGCAAATATAAATTTATAATGTTTTATATGATATTTTTAATTTTACAGTTGCATTTGCTAGTTTTGGATTTATAACACTTTATTTAGCTGGTAAATTACAGACATTTGGAATAAAAGGAAAAGGAAATTCGTGGAAATTATGTTTATTTATAATACCATTAATAATTGCACTTGGTATTGCTTTAAGTCGTACGTGTGATTATCATCACCACTGGCAAGGTTAACCATCTATCTATCTAAATATTATCTCAAATTTATTTTGACTTTTCAATAATTATTTAATAATTAAATTACAGATGTTGCAGTTGGTTCATTTATTGGTTTTACTTTATCATACATTTGTTATCGGCATTATTATCCACCTCTAGTTTCACAAATGTCATACAAACCCTACTCATCGTTATTTAAAAAAGATGAAATTGAATCTACAAAAGAGCAAATTAATGGATTTAATTTGTATCGAAATTATTAAGAAAAGAAAATATTTATCATCATCATCATCACGACCAATCACTCAAAATAATTAATATTTTTAATTAATATTTTTTTTTCTTGTAAATAATAATATTTTTATTATGTTTTATATATTATTAGATAAATTATTTATCCAAAGTGATATACATCCAATTTAAAAAAAAAAAACAATAATGAAAATTATTATTAATTTTGTTTTTTTAAATGTATTATTGTTATTAAAGTACTTAAATAAAACAAAAAAATTACTTCAATTAAATAATTATATAAAATCAAATTTTCCCAGAAAAAATTAGCGCTATCTACCATATTTTTTATCAACTTTTATTTCTTTTTTTTTTTTTTCTCTTTCGCCATTTGTGTGTGTATTGTGTATCTATGTACACTCGGTAATTTTTATTTTCTATCACAGTTCGATTCGTGTGTCAAACGTGGCTGAGTTTGTGTGTCGAATTAAAAAAAAATATATATTTATAATAATAATCAATTCTTATCATTTATATGTTAAAATTTAATATTCAATTATTCAAAAAACCAAAATAATAATCATTAATAAATATAAATAAATAATTAAAAATTACAATAAACAAATTTCAACAAATTTATCAACAACTACATGACATACAAAAATCATCGAATAACGCCATTACATTTTAGTCAAATGGTAACGTAGTTGTGTATATATACATTAAATATATGTATACAAAAATTGATAGTTGTGTTGGTTAAAATGCTGGATCGACTTCCTGTTCATAGCGATGCTTCATGAGCGTCGTTCATCAAAGTGTACCAAGTGATTTTAGAGGGTAAATAAAAACATAAAAAAACAAACTGCCCAAAAATAAATAAATAATATTAATACCAAAATTTTTTTTTTTTCTATCAATATATTTATTAGTTAATTTAATTTATACATACAAAGTGTTGTTATTGTGTTAGTGCATACAATAAATATTTATATATATACCTACATGTAATTTAATAAGGTGTTTTTCGTTGAGATAATATCAAGACAATTATACCTATATATCAGTTTTAAAAATATTTTCGGAGTGATGGAGAAGAAGCTAAGAAAATAAAAAATTAATTTTTTTATATATAAAAATATATTTAAAAAAATAATAAATTATTATTTTTTTTATTGGCAAAAAGCTCTAAGTAGTAACGAGGGTGCAAAGACCCCGTTTAACCACAAAATGATTAACATGGAGACTGATAAAATTATCGATGACACAAATTCAAATAACCAGGTATTAATTTAATAATAAAAAATTATATTATCATTTAATTTTTCTTAACCGCCATCTTGTTCCTCGACAGAGGGAATTTTGCAAGCAAAAAAAAACCCTCAAATATCTCTTTACCCCGCCACCATTCACCATCCTCGTAGTCATCAAACTCTCCCACCTTGGCTTGTCCTCATTTCAACAACATCATCCATTGATTTTTATTATTTATATTTAATTAATTTACATGTGACTTTTTGGCGCTATATTTATAGCCATCATAATGATAAATTATTTATATTTATTATTGTTGTTCATTTTTAAATAAAATTATTTTAGCTGTCAATGACACATGACACTTGAATTATAAAATTATATGCCAGACTGTACGTGTTTATTTTATTATTATTATTTTTTTTTTGTTATTGGTGAGTCATTTTGTCAGGAATAAATAATAATAATAATAATTGATTTGCATATTTTTTTTTTTTTTATTGTATTTAAATTGTTGTTAAAGTTTTTAATCAGGTCGATTGGTTATTATTTTTTTTTTTTTGTATTTTAAATTGATAACTCATGAACTGATTGAGATAACTTAATCATATAGATTTTTTTAAAATTTTTATTATGAGTATGAGAAGCGTCTTTCAACGAAATGAATATTTTATTAATTTTTGTATTTTATATTTAACTTTGTGTGGTTTAATAAATATATGTTTTAAAGAAAAATAATTAATGGTTATTAATATTTTTAAAATGAAATTGTAATTAATATTTATCAAGATTATTATCAATTTGTATGAAAAAAAAAATTGTTAATTAGGAATAAAAAAAGAAAAAACATTTTTATAAATAATTTAATGTTGATATTTTAATAGAAAGTGTTGTTTTTTAATTTCATTTCAATTTCAAAATAGTAGAAATTTTAATTATATTTTTTTTTTACTCCAAAGAGTGTCTCATGATAAGAAAAAAATAAATTGATAAACTGATACATCATCAACAGATTGTCAATGCTCATTTACAGTCATTGTGGTTTTTTTTTTTCAATATTTCTAAAAGTATTTTAACTGTTTTTTAAGTAAACAAGAGAATAATAATGATAACTTTGAATAGGTCACACTAGCATGTGTTCAACATTGAAATAACAGTACATATCTTGTAAATTGAGAGAAAAAAAAAATAAAATTATAATTGTAAATAAAAATTAAACAAAAGAGTATAATTAATATTTTTGTTTATATTAAAATTATATTTATTTAAAAAAAACATTATCAATGCTCCAAAAAAAAAAATATCATCAAGTATTTTAACGTTTAGTATTAATTCAAAGTTGTCATCTCAAATTTTTATATATTTTTTTAACGGAAAAAAAAAATATTTAAAGGCCAAATGAAAAATCAGATTTTATTTTATTATTTTCCCTCTCCTCTGCTTACATTAAATATATCACTTTTATAAATTCTTTCTCTTCTTCTGTTTCACCTGTTACAAGATTACAGGAAGGACAATATTTCAAAACAATTACTCAGCCTTTCACCCGATCCACCTTCTTACAATCCTTTTGTCTACCTTATATACAAAATACTCTTATTCCACTCAATATTCACAACTTTCATTTATTTGTTTGTTTGTTACTTGTCAGCGTGTGTGCGTGTTTGTGTACTCTAAAAATAACACCAAAGACATTGTAAAATATAAAAAAAAAAGTTCAATGATTTAAAAAAAAACTATTTTAAATATTATTATTATTAATTTTGTTTTAATTTTTTAGTATCCAATGACGATACTGCGATATGAGAATGATTCAAATAGAAAAAAAGAGCCATCATATGTACAGAATTTTTCAACTCAGTATACACTAGAACGTGAAATGTGTATTAAATATTTTGAAAGATGGAGTGAACCAGAACAGGTACATTTTGTAGAGCAATTACTTGCACAAATGTGTCATTACCAACATGGACATATTAATACCTATCTTAAGCCAATGTTACAGAGGGATTTTATATCTTTACTTCCAAGTAAGTTAATTAATTTTTATTAACAGTAATAATAATTAATGCTTATTTATAATTTTATCATTTTTCCATTTATTTTTATTTTTAGAAAAAGGCCTGGATCATGTAGCTGAAAGTATACTGTCTTATCTTGATGCAGATTCACTTTATTCAGCTGAATTAGTTTGCAAAGAATGGCACAGAGTTATAAGTGAAGGAATGTTATGGAAAAAATTAATTGAACGTAAAGTACGTACTGATTCAGTATGGAGAGGTCTTGCTGAAAGAAGAGGATGGTAAATTAAATACTTGAATAAAATATCAATAAATTTTTTATATAAAAACAATGCATTAAAATTAATATAATTTATGTAATTTACAGGATACAATATTTATTCAAACCAAGACCTGGTGAAAATCATCCAATTCATGATTTTTATAGAAATTTATTTCCAAAAATAATTAAAGATATTGATGCTATTGATCATAATTGGCGTATGGGTAATCATAAATTACAAAAAATTAATTGTCGAAGTGAAAATTCAAAAGGTGTATATTGTTTACAATATGATGATCAAAAAATTGTATCTGGTTTACGTGATAATACAATTAAAATATGGGATAGAAATTCATTACAATGTATTAAAGTATTGACTGGTCATACTGGTTCAGTATTGTGTTTACAATATGATGATAAAGTTATAATATCAGGTTCATCAGATAGTACTGTTAGAGTATGGGATGCAAATACTGGTGAAATGGTTAATACACTTATTCATCATTGTGAAGCTGTATTACATTTGAGATTTAATAATGGAATGATGGTTACATGTTCAAAGGTAATACATATATATTATAAATATCAATAATTCTATACTAATATTAATTTATTTATCTAATTTATTTAAGGATCGTTCAATAGCTGTTTGGGATATGACATCACAAACAGAAATAGCATTACGTCGTGTATTAGTTGGTCATCGTGCAGCAGTTAATGTTGTTGATTTTGATGAAAAATATATTGTATCTGCTAGTGGTGATAGAACAATTAAAGTATGGAATACATCTAGCTGTGAATTTGTTAGAACACTTAATGGACATAAACGTGGTATTGCATGTTTGCAATATAGAGATCGTTTAGTTGTTAGTGGTAGCAGCGATAATACAATTAGATTATGGGATGTTGAGTGTGGTGCGTGTTTACGTGTCCTTGAAGGACATGAAGAACTTGTACGTTGTATTAGATTTGACAGAAAACATATTGTTAGTGGTGCTTATGATGGGTAAATTAATATTATTATCATTATTATTATTTATTGTTATTTATTAAGGATATAATAATTTATATGTATTTTATTTTCATTTAAATAATAGTAAAATAAAAGTCTGGGATCTTGTTGCTGCACTGGATCCACGAGCAGTTGCTAGTACACTTTGTCTACGTACACTTGTGGTAAAAAACTTTCTTTTAATATTATTTTTTTGTATTTAAATAAATGAATTTGAATGACAACAGTTAATAATATTAATTGCTTTGATTCAGGAGCATACTGGACGTGTATTTCGTTTGCAATTTGATGAGTTTCAAATTGTATCATCATCACATGATGATACAATACTTATTTGGGATTTCCTTAATTGCAGTACGTCTGATAATAATAGTGTTGGAGCTGCACCTCCAGTTGTTCATAATTCAAGTAATAATAATCAATCAGATACTAGGTCTCCATCTCGTAAGTTTTTTCTTTTTTTAAATCGATATAATTTCGAGTTAAATTTGTAAAGCTATTGTACTGACATGTTGGTTTTATTTTTTTAAGCATTTGAGTGACGCATCAATACAACTATATCTCCATTGTGATACAACTGTAAGTATCATAAAAATAAATTCAACAAGATTTTGTTTTCATTTTTTAACTATTTTATTTTATTTATATTTAATTGTTTTTTGCTTTATCTTTTTCAGACAAGTGGTTAGTGAATGAATTACATGTGTTCACGTGAGCCAAGTATGTATGTGAGAAAATATTTAAAAAAAAAAAAAAAAAAACAATGTAACATTTTCACGAGCCAAAAATCATCGATAAAAATTTTTCCGTGAATTAAGAAAAATGTATGAAAAATAATTTTTTTTAAATAATAATTTTAATTAATTTGATAAAGATTGTAGTGCAACGACATTAGCTAAACAATCAATTAATATTGAAAGACAATTATATTATTTTCGCTTGTTATCATCAATGTAAAATGAACCAAGTTGAGAATATATTTTTTTTTCTTTTTTTTCTATTTTAACGTGAATATAAAATTTCTGGAATTGTTATTATAATTTTTCATGATTATTGTAAAACAATATCATTAAAAAACAAAAAAAAAGTGAATTATTTAACGAACAACAAAAAAAAAAATACCACAAAAAGACTTGAAAATTTAACGCAACAGATTTATAAGTAAAAATAAATTAATTAACGGAAAAAAAAATAAAATAAATGTTAAAAATAAATAAATAAATTCGGAATGTATTATTTTTTTTTTTTTTTATTTGGAAGGCTGGATTATAACACTTACGAAAAAAAAAAAAAATAAAAAAAATTGTAGATGTATTATAGTAAATTAAAAAAAAAAAACAAAAAAAGAAAGAAAAAAAAAAAAGTTAAAGACGTTTAAAAACAATTTTTTATGTAATTAATTTATAGTGAAAAAGAGGTTTAAATGAAAATGATAAATATAAGTATATGATAAAAAAAAAAATGAAGAAAGATGATAAAAAAAATTGTAATGTCGTTTGTTTTGGAGTACTTATTATTGTGTATTGTGTGAATATAAGAATGAATGATTTATTTGATGATATGAATTTTAAATTTATTTAAAAAAATATTGAAATTCAGGGAATTTCTTAGCAATAACACTGCTAATGTTTATTGGGATTATTTTTCCCATAAACAGCCACATTATATATTGTATTGGCTAAATGAAATTTTGTAAATGAATTTTTTAAACTTCATTATTTAGATTATTCATTGTTTTTTATTTTTCATATTTAAATTATATTTCTTTTCTTTTTTTAATCACATTGCAGTTTTATGGTTTTTAGTTGAAACAACAATTGACTCATAACTGAATAATAATTTCTCATAAATGTGCAGCCACACAAATTATTTGTCGACAAAATAACTCGTTTTGTAATGTCGTTTTTCAAAAATTTCTATTTATTAGCTATTATTCTTATTGTATTTAATAAAATTTAAGTATAAACCAAAAACTATTCAAAAGGCTGGGCATGTGTGAAATTTAACAGAAGAACAGAATATTTTTAGTCAATCATGACAAAAAAAATTAGAACATCTCATATTATATTTAAGCTATAGTCGTGGAATTATTAAACAAAAAAAAATACAAAAATTGTTTAATTAATTTTATTCATATTACCATAAACAATGTGGTTGAAGTTTAAATAATTTTTTTTGTCTTATTATTTTTGTCAATAAATAATCTTTTACCAGGTGCAATTATTTAACATACAAAAAATAATATCTACAAGACAAAAATATAAATTTAAAACTTTTGAAATTTTTAAGATAAATAATGACAACAATTATACATTCATTTTATTTTATTTTTTTTTCATTTGAAAAATGCATTTAAAAGTAAAATAAATTTTCAATTGATTTATCAGCATGAGTATTGAATAATATTATTTCGTATGATATGAAAAATATTACAATTAAAAAATATGTGTTTTCATTTTGTGATGGAAAAGAGAAGAAAATTTATTTCGATATTAATTTGGTTTAAATAAAATAACATCAAAAACAACATCAAAGTAAATGACAACAACAGCTACCATTTTACAAAAAAACATATTTGTATAAATTTTTATTAACAATTTTATTTTGCAGCAAAAAAAGTGTTGTTTTTTTATTGTTTATTGATGACTTGTTCTTCTTAAAACATCAAAAAATAGGCATTAAAAATATTGGAACCTGACAGACCACTCATCAATGAAATATAAAATTTAAATTTTAATAAAGTGCATTTCAAAATCAAAAGTTTCTAAGCAAAAAAATTATCAACAATATAATTTAGAAAGATCTAAATTCAATTAAAAATTCATTGAAGCACTTTTCCAAAGATAAATACTGTTTATTATTTTTTTATCAATTAACAAACAATACAAGTCTTTTTTTTTAATTAATTTTTTATTCTTAAAAAATTTCAAGTTATCTTTGACTATCCTTATATTAAAATTAATATTTTTTACATAAAAATAGTCAAATCATCTGAATAATTATTGTATGTATCACTAACATTCCCCTAAAATAAATTTACCCAATTTTTTGTAAAATGCCATGATTTTTTTTTTCTTGTTTTCAAATAAAAAAATGTCATTTCGCGCCAAATGCGCACACTCAACAACCGCGCTGTCTTGCGAGCATAAAAAACACTTTAAAGCTCGTGAAAGCTCGGCAAGTTTCAGTTCGCCCGTAGCAGCTCAACTCCCCTGATCACAACGATCGACAACGAGAACACACACTGATAACCGTGACTGCACAGGGGTCAATAATTATTATAAAAATAATTTATATTTTTTTTCCCTCAAATAAATATATTTGATAATAATTTTGAGCTTTATCCAAAGTTACATATACAATATATAATATTTTTTTCATTAATAATATACATATATTTATCAATAAAAATCAAGAAATAAAAAAAAAAAAATAACAAAAAGTAAAACAGCGGAATATCGTGCAAAAATTACTAGTGATAATAATAATAATAGCAACGACAATTTTTGTCTGTATGTGTGTGAAATAATAAAAGAATAAAAAAACCAATATTTTTCATCGCTAATTTTTTTTTTATTTATTTTTTTTCTCAAACTTTTTTTTGCCAATAAAAAAGTGTGAAAAACAGTGAAAATATCAAAAAAAAAAAAAAAGACATTTCTGTGTTATTTGATAATTATTTATTGAATTAATTTATAAAAAAATCGGTTGTGTTCTCGTAGAATATTTATCCGGGAGTTTTGGACCTTCGACTTCATCGACCTGGGGCCTTGAGACAATTTCCCCTCCTATCCCCACCTCAGTCCTCTGCGGTCTTTTATCCACCATCATTGTTTTTTTTTTTTTCTTTTTTTTCTATTCTTCTTCATCATCTCCTGTTTTCTTTTTCTTCAACGGACAAAATATTCAAAAACAAAAAGACAAAGAAACAAAAACAAACTTGGCGAAATTATATGTGATTTTTTCTAAGGGTAAAGAATAAAGTTTATTTTTTTTTTTCCAATCAAAAAGTCGATCATTGAAGACGCAGTGAGTGACGGGGAGTGTGAAGGGTGCAAAGTGAGGTAAAAAAAAATAGGACCTAAAAGAGGATGAGCACAATCGACGTAACGAGACCGTTTCATCAGCATATACAGTAACACACTAGTGAAATTAGAGACTAAAAAAAAATATAAAAAACAATATATATAATTATTAAAAAATATATACACACAAAATAATAACAATAAATAATACGACAAACAAATGTGAGAAGTTAATTTTTGAGGCTGGGATGTCTGTGTTAATAAAATAAAAAATTAATTAGACAAATTAATTATTTAAGTCAAATATTAAAAACTAAAAAAAAAAAGGTGTAGAATTAACATAACCAAGTCAAAAAAAAAAACACGTACGATATTCAATTTGAATTATTGATAAAAAAAAATATATATATTATCAGAGATAAATGAAAAAAAAATAGTCCTATATTTAATAATTTAAAAAAAAAAAAAATATTAAAAGTTAATTTTTATTGTTAATAAAAATATGGCGTGTTTTGTATTTATAACTTGGATCTGATTTTTTCAATAAATTGATTATTAAGAATAGACAAAAAAAAAAAAGAACCAAATAATAAAATATAAAATAATATATATTTATTGTAATACTATAAATAATAAAAAGCAATTTTTGAAAGGATCAATTATTAATAAATAGTTGAAGAAAGAAAAGTTTCATGGCATCGACGACAATGGCAGTATCGTCGGGGACAACCCAGATGGGTCAAGGTCTCCAGGTAGCAATAGATAATATTCTGATTGATAATAATAATCATCAAAATGATGATGATAATTCAACAGAATCACTTGATGATTGGAATAACATGACAAATAATAATGGTAGTCCTAGTACAAATCAAAATGGTACACCATCAAATGTTGGTGATACACTTGAAGATATGCCTGGTCGTAATGGTAATAATTGTGATGAAACTTGTACAATATGTGATGATAAATTAACATCACCAAAAGTACTAAATTGTCTTCATGTTTATTGTGAAATATGCTTGACAAAATTATATGATAATACAAATGAACAACATATTAATGATGGTAATAGTGGATATTGTCATATATCATGTCCAATATGTGGACAAGAAACACAAATTGGTAATAAAGGTGTATCATCATTACCATGTGATTATGTATTAACAAATATTATTGATATGTCTGCAATTGAAAATGAAAATGTACCATGTACATCATGTAAAGCCAAAGAAAATGCAATTGCACGTTGTTCTGATTGTGCCAATTTTTTGTGTCCAAATTGTAATACAGCACATCAATTTATGAGATGTTTTGAAAATCATAAAGTTATTACATTTGATGATCTTAAAAGGACCAGTGAGGCTGTGCCAATTCACAAGCCAATTTTTTGTCAATATCATACAACTGAAAATATGAAATTTTATTGCTACACTTGTGAGGTAAGTTGAACTTTTTAATAATTAAATTATTAAATTAATTTCTTATTATTAAATACTGATTGATTGTTTGTTTGTTTTGTTTATTATAAATCAGGAACCAATATGTAATGAATGTCTTGTTGTACAACATAAAGCACCAGATCATCATTATGAACGTTTAAGTGATGCTGAACCACGACAAAGAGAAGATTTACGTTTTTTAATGGCTGAAAGTAAATCAAAATTATCTGATTGTGAACAAGTATCAACACAATTAGAAAATGCATTAAGTGAATTACAATCACAACATGATCAAGCTAAAGATCTTATTAATGAAAGTTTTCAAAGTTATAAAGCAATACTTGAAAAATGTCGTGATAATTCAATAAATGAACTTGATAAATTACATTCAGAACGTGAACTTGAAGTTATGGATACATTTCATAATATTGAAAAAACAGTTGAAAAAATTGAAGATGCATGTAAATTTACATCACGTTTAATTGAACATGCTGATACAACTGAGCTACTAACATTAAAACATACTGTATCAACACAATTATTAAATTTAATAAGCAATACACCAAATGCAAATATTAAATTTTCCATTGAATTTGTAACTGATTATAAACGTTTTGAATATATTATCAAAGATTTATTTGGTATTATTAAAACTGAATGTACACCAGAAATGGTTAAAAAACAATTACCAAATAATTTAACAATTATTAATAATCATAATAATAATCATATTGATAATAATAATTCACAAATTAATGTATCAATACCATGTCCAAGTACAATAAGTACAACATCACCAATATCACTTTGTGGTTCAATGCAATCATCATTTGAAGGTGATACACCTGGTTATTTATTATCATCAACAAGTCCATCTGGTCAAAATAATATAATACCACCAACACCACCACCATCATCTCAACAACAACAACAACAGCAGCAACAACAACCACCATCATCGTCATCTTCACAAATTGTATCATCATTATCACAAAATTCACAAATGCGTTGTTTAACAAGTATACAAGAATATAATTTACAACAATTAGCAAGTCTTGCTGAAAAAGGTGATTTACATGATACAAGTACTAACTCAAGTCCAACACCATCATTTACATTGGCTGATTTATTGGCTGGTGATTTAAATTCAACACATGCTATTAATAATCTTCAGGCACTTGCTAAACTTGGTAATTCAATGGGTCATCAAGATTTAAGCAATGGTATTAATGGTAATGGTGGTGGTGGTGGAGGTGGTAATAATGGTGGTGGTTTAATACTTCCAAGAGGTTCATCACCTGGACTCAATGATAATAATAACATGGTTACTGGACTATCAACAAATAATCTTCTCAATGGTGGATATCAGAGTATGTCAAGTTCAACATCACCAATACTTTCACAAGGAACTGGTATGTATATTATTATTTTTATTTATTTTATATTTTATTTATAAATTTATTTATTTGTTTAAGATGATCTTAAAAATGATCAAATGCACAATATGGGTCTTGGTAATGGAATTGGAGGCACAGGAAGTTTTAATAGTTCACGTTCACCAAATCCAAAACAAACACCAATGCAAATTAGATCAAAATTTGGACAACTTGGTCCAAGTAAAGGACAATTTAATTCACCACATGGTTTTTGTCTTGGTACTGATGAAGATATTATTGTTGCTGATACAAATAATCATAGAATTCAGGTAAGCTATTTTTTTATTTTTTTTTCTTTGTTGCCATGTTGAATTATTATTTATATCTTTTATAATTTTATCTTATCACATTTACCATTAAAGTTTTTAACTATTCTTATCTTGAAAAATCATTATTTTCATTTACAAAGCAAGATAAAAAATATAATAAAATTTACTATTAAAAATAAATAAAACTTGGAAGTAAATTTTATTATAAAAATAATTGTAATATATGTATATTTTTTTTTAACATAAAAAACATTTAAATTATAATATATGTAATTAAATATTTTTAGATATTTGATAAAACTGGTCAATTTAAATCACAATTTGGAATACCTGGTAAAGAAGAAGGTCAACTTTGGTATCCACGTAAAGTTGCTGTTATGCGTAATTGTGGTAAATTTGTTGTATGTGATCGTGGTAATGAACGTTCACGTATGCAAATATTTACTAAAAATGGACATTTTATTAAGAAAATAGCAATTCGTTATATCGATATTGTAGCTGGTTTAGCTGTTACAAGTCAAGGCCATATTGTTGCTGTTGACAGTGTATCACCAACTGTGTTCGTAATAAGTGATACTGGTCATCTCCTTCGTTGGTTTGATTGTAGTGATTACATGCGTGAACCAAGTGATATTGCCATAAGTGGTATGATGAATAATGTCTTTTTAACTTTAATTCATTAAACAAATAATAAAAACTTTGTTATGACATATTTTAATTTAATGTTTTTTTTTGTTTAATTAGGAAAAGAATTTTTCGTTTGTGACTTCAAGGGTCACTGTGTTGTTGTGTTCAATGAAGACGGTCAATTTCTTCGTCGCATTGGCTGTGAGAATATAACAAATTTCCCAAATGGGATTGACATTAGCGACGCTGGAGATGTTTTGATCGGTGATTCACATGGTAATCGTTTTCATGTTGCTGTTTTTTCTCGTGATGGTTCACTTATATCAGAATTTGAATGTCCTTATGTTAAGGTAAATAATTTATTAATTTATTTTATATCTATTTAAATTACAATTGTAATATATTTTAATTTTTTGTATAGGTATCACGTTGCTGCGGCCTTAAAATAACTTCTGAAGGTTATATTGTAACATTGGCAAAAAATAATCACCATGTACTTGTGCTTAACACACTATACATATTGTGAAATGTCACAATGACCAATAATAATATTAATAATATCAACAAATGGTCATCCTTCATGATAACTCTGCCGCAATCAACGAAAGGTAAAATTAAAAAATTATCACAAAAACGTCAGATTATTAAAATAATATATAAAAAAATTTTAACTATAATTATTAAGACAGCAAAAAAAACCATAAAAAAACAAAGATATTATAAAACATTTTATGAGTAATGCATGAAAAGTTGACCATCTTAAACATTCTAAGGGGCCTATCAAAAGCCAAGGCTTCTTTTTTTTTTTTTTAAACAATAATAATGAATTATTTTAATTTTATTTAACAACAAACTATGCGTCCCTGGTAATATGAAAGTAAATATCTTCAAAAAAAAAAAATAGAGTGAAAAAGAAAAATAAATTTAAATAGGTTTTATTATTTGAGCAACAGAACAAGATTTTAAAAAAATCGAGGAAAATAAAAACACACACAATACACAGTATCGTAGTTAATTTTTAGGAAATAATATTTGGTAAATTGCCAATAAAAAAAAGGGCGTAAAAGGCAAATATAATTTTCAGTATAAAATATTTTTTAATATTTTAAATAATTACAAATCGTACCGTTGGAGAATTCAGTGAAAAAAAATATTAAAATAAAAAAAAAAAAATACCTTGAATCAGCAAACAAAAGCAATTTTACATTTAAAAAAAAAAACAATGGCCTTCCGTCAAAAATTGGTCGTTGAGAATGATTTTTGACATTTCAGTATTTTAAGTGGTTGATCGTAAATCAAAGTAATCTAGTCGATCCATTTTCCTTCATTATTAAAAATTTAAATTTAAAAAAAAAAAAAAAATTACTGACCTCCGATCAGTTTTGTGCTCAATAAACTTTTTTCCTAAAGTCCCAAAAACATTTTCCATATCCCGTCTGATGCTTTTCATAGGCAGGAAAGGAAATGCAAAGTCGAGGGAATTTATTTTATAATAAATAAATAATTAATAAACAGTTAATATTAGTGTGAGAGAGTTAGAAAGAAAATTTAAAAAAAGAAAAAAAGTATAATTCTAGTTTTAATCTGTCAAAGTTTGTTTTTGTTTTTGTTTTTATTTTTTGTTTTTTTAGATGTAACAAATGTGAGATAAAAATTTTATCAGAGTTGTGGTTTTATCTAGTAAATTAATCATTAAAAAATGCTAATAATATTTACTCAGGATAATTATCAATATGGTTGTTTATCCATATGATAAATTTTTCATGTTTAATAATTTATCTCATATTTTTTTTAAATGATTTTACTATTTCATGGTGCTAGGCAGTTAATTTTACAGATTTTTTTTTTCATCAAAAAAAAAATATCTGAATTAATTACTGCATTATTTAAATAATATAAATTATTTGTCATTGTCCTCTTTTTTTAAATTGAAATAATTATAATCTTAATTGATTTTTAACTTGAAAATTTAATGGTCTTTTTTAAAAAATACAGGGAACATTATTTTATTTTTTTATTAGACTGACTTGAAGCTATTGACTTGAATAAATAAATTTTATTCTAGATAAAAACTTTGATAATAATTCAATTAAAAAATAATAATTGCATATTTAATTATTCTCAAATCAATCCATAGACATTAAATTATTTATCGAAAATATCAATAACATATAAACCAGTTACAATAATAGTTGAAAAGTAAAAATAAATTCAGTTTGCTAAAAAATAAAAGTAAAACTTCTATTATTTATGTAAATATACAGAAGAGTGAATGAAAAAAAGTTTTGATAAAATTAAATATCTTGAAAACCACAAAACTCATTGTACAGAAATGCAAATATTTTTTAGGGTTGTTTACATTATCAGCCTTATTATTGAATTTAAAAATTAAAACAATAGAAGGACAAAAAAAAAAACATTTTAATCAGTCGCAATAATAAAAATTAATTATTATTAATTAATTATTTTATATTTAAATATAATAATATTTTATAAATATTCTTGCCACATAAAAAAAATTCTACCGAGTAGATAATAAATATTTCTGCACTTATATTTTATTAATATTATTTATTTTTTATTTTTTTCATTCATAGATTTAAGTAAATTTATCTAATTTCGAAAAAAAAAAAAAATAAGCCACGCGTGCAGAACATGAAAATGGAAATTATATAAAAAAAAAGAAAATAAAAAAAAAAATTTTAAAATGAAAAAAATAAAAAAATTTAAAAATATATATATAGTTTAAATAATATATATTAAAAAAATAAAAAAAAAAACAATTCTATAATCTTCTGAATAGTCATGATTTAGCAGAGTTATATTTAAAAAAATAATAATTAAAATAATAAATAATTAATTTAAAAAAAAGAATAATGCCTGTGATAATAGTATCGTCAGGATAAGTTGTGCCCTTAAAAATTTTCTGATGTTGTTACTAGGTACATATTATAAAAAAAAAAAAAAGAAAAACAATAGTAATAATAATTCAAATATCAGAAAGAAAAGATAAATTGACGGAATAATTGATGTTACATTCAATTAAAGTCGAATTTGCACAACGACATTAATCCCGATATTAATTCGCGTCCCCATTTTTTTCACTGAATCTCCATCGGTACGCTTGTTTAATTATTCAATAAATAAAAATCTAAAGCTTTTTCTTTTTTGCTGAAAATTATTCGTATTAGGCGAGGAAATTAATCTAAATTATCATAATTCAAAAAAATATATTAACATGCAATTTCTTTTTTTATTTATTTTTATTTATTTTATTTTTTTTTTTTCATTTTAAAAATTATGAATTATTGATGATTTCCTCGCCCTCTTTTATGAGCTAAATTGACGGAGGGAATTACAAAGAATATAATATAAAAAAAAAATATATATATCTAGGAATAGAAAAACATTTCGTTGCGTAGAAAAATATTTATATATTATATTAAACACAAATAATAAAATAGTAATAAAAAAACAAATGGATGACCATTAAAAATTGCGAGAGGTTATTTTACCTAAAGAAAAACAAAAATTATTATATTACGCTCACCTTATATACTTGAATATTTTAGTATAGATTTACTCTATTTACATATTTTTATCTGTGAAAGACTACTTGGCTAATTTTATGCCACTGTTGAAATTCACCCCTTATTTGCCTTGATGTTTAAATTACAATAATAATATTTAAAAAAGGAAAAAAAAAAAAATTAATAAGATGATTTAAAAAATGAGATAAATAAAAACCAAACAATAATCTAAAATATAAATATTATATTATTATTATATGATATAAAAAATAACACAAAACATTTAAAAAAAAAAAAAACATGATGATTAATTTGTTATGTGAATGGTAATTGTGATAGATTTTTGATGATTTTTACAATCTCAAAAATCTCATTATCCTATGAAAAATATATGCTTAGAATAATATATAGTCACTCTCTAAACTAGACACAATTTGCTGCTTATTGTTAACGTAATGTTAGAAAAGAAAAGAAAAGAAAAAAAAAAAAAAAACCATTGTGAAGAGATAATTATTTGAATAGCTTTAGGAAAATAAAAAAAAAAAAAAAGTGGGATGTATCAATTGTGAGCTTAGACCAGGATTAAAAACAGTCGTAATTTTAGAAGTAATTTTAAATTCATTTTGACATTTATTTAGTGTCACTTCCACTATTTGCCGCAATTGTATTAAAAATTTTAAATCCCAAAAATAAAAATCAAAGAGATAATATTAATAAACCAAAAAAACAAATAAAATGTGGATCTATTTTCGCGAAAGTTGTGTGACAAATTGAATGTTTGAAAAAAAAAAAACTATATATATATAATAAAAAAGAAAATTAAAGAGTTGTCGAATTTTCACAAGTAAAAATGAAAAAAATTAATAAATTAATAAATGGATATTGATTTTAGGAAGGAAATGATATAATGAGTCAAAAATTATAGCCTACGATCATAGTCTTCCTAGAACTTTGCGAAATCATAAAAAAAAAAAAAGGCACTATTTAATTTAAAAGAAAAAAAATATATTACCAAACAATTTTAGGAATAATAAAATTTTTTTAAATTCATAATTTGGCCATTAATGATATTTGAAAAAAAAAAATACTATCCATATTGTGATAAATAGAAAAAATTAATTTTCAAAACAAAAAAAAAAAAAAAACATCACAAGTTCGTAAAATACTCCCAGAAAAAAAAAAGATTTACAAATGTATTGTTGATTTGTTTTTTTTTTTTAAGTTTTAATCAAATTTCTGCTGTAAATTGCATTAGTATTTCTTCACCAGTCTTCAAATAATGCATTTGTGCATCTTTTTTTTAATTAAAAATATTATTTTGGTTTTTTTGGTTTTTTTCGTATAAGAAAGAAAATATAACTTGATATTTTTTATTATCAGTCATTTACATAGACTATAGACTATATTTCTTAAGCGACTATAATTTATAATTAACAAAAAATGTTAACTACAAATTGTTTGAACATTATTGTGTTCCACTGACTGCGTTTTTTTTATTTTCTTTTTTTTTAAATGTTCAAACATATATTTTTTTTGTAAATTAAGTTGTCAATATGTGGTTGTTATTATTATTTTATTTTTATGTTAATTTAAAAACCCATCGACCAACCAAAACTATAATTTTTTGTTACCAAGTCGTTTAATTATTTTTTAGTTAATGACTGTATTTTTTTTTTTTCCATTATTTACTCATCGAATGCTTGACATTCGTTTTGTGTCAAAAATATACGACAAATTTATTGTATTTTATTTTTAAGTTTAGTGTTATATTAATTGAGGAGAGAAAGAGAATGCGATCGACATTTTGAAAATGTAATATCTATTATACATATGTATTATTATAATTTTTTTTTTTATTTTTATCATTTTTTTTTTGTTTCATTTTAATCGTTCGATTTTTCGTTCGGTGGTGGTCAATTGCATTCCATTGAGTTAAGCATCTAGAACCCCAAAAAATATATAATTAAAACATATTTATAATTAAATTTATAAAAAGAAAAAAAAAATGTGTTTAAAGTTCAAAATGATTATAGTCTCATCAAATAGGTTTATTACGATGTAAAATTATTATAATTTTTTAAATTATTTTGTTTTGTCTCTCTGGCTGGCTCATTTATTATTGAACCTAAATTATTATTATTTAATACTTTTGTCATATGCTTTGTATTGTTACGAGAATTCGATTATTTCGTGCCAAATGTGAAAAAATTGAAAAACAAAAAAAAACAAAAATTATTATTATAAAAAAAAAAAAGAAAAAAAATTTACATCATCGTACTGTTAAGATTAATTATATTATTAATTTTTTGTGTTTTTTTTTTTTGAAGTTATTTATGTTTCTTTTTTTACTTTATTAATTAATTTTTTTTTTCATAATTTTTAAGTTTATTTTGTTATTTGACATTTGTGTCTTTGTTTATTTTTAAGTTATTATTATTTATGTAAAAAAATATGTGGCAAAAAAAAAAAAACACGGCAAAGAGTAGCATTAAAAATTTGAAAAATAAAAAATTTATTATATTTAAATAAACAAGTAATAAAAATAAAATCATCATTGATTAGTCAGTTAAAGTACAAAAAACATATTGTATCGTTAATTAATAAGTAAAATAATCATCGTAATTAAATATAATTTTTGACACTTGAAATAAATGATTTAAAAAATATAAAAAAAATGATTTACAAATGCTAGAAAAAAATAAAACAAATATTTATAAAAATATATGAATTTGTTTTAATAACAAAAAGCTTAAATTGGTTTTATTTTTTTCTATTCTACTTTGTTTCATTCCTAGTGTTCAATACTTGTGTGAAAAATCAAAAAAAAAAAAAACAAATTTTAATCAATACGTTAATTTTTTATGCATTAATTACTTAACAGTCTGATGAATATGAAAAAAATAAAAATCACAATAAATATGATCATTGAAATGTTTTATTAAAGAAGAAAAAAATTATTTGCCTTATTTTTTTTTAAATTTATCATTTGTTAATTTGTATTTTTTGTTATAAAAAATTATTTCCTCATTATTTAATTTAAAGGTATTTTGGTTACATATCAAATTGACCACCACTAAAAAAAAAAATATACATTGTTTTGAATTTAAAAAAATAAACATATTATATTTAAATATACACTTTATATAAAATCACATTCCATTGGTTTGTGTTTTGTCAGGGTCATCCAACTTTAAATCACAATAATTATTATTCTATACAATAATATATTTAAAAAAAAAAAAAAAACTATATCTTTCAAGATAAAGTTTTTCGTGATTTTTGCGTATATATTTTTTTGTTCTCACTAATGTTTTTTATCAATTATAATATGATAAATTGAAAATAATAAATATACATGAAACTCAAGATAAAAAAAAAATAGATAAATTTTTAAAATAATAATGGAATTCTTATTAATAAAAATTCATTAAAATCACATATAAAAGTGTTGCTATTGCGTGCACTCTAAGTATAAATAATCTATAAATATATATATATTATATGAAAAAAAAATTATTAAAAATTGGTTTATAAAATATTCCACATTTGTAGAAAACTTTGTTGGCTTTTTGGCGCAGATAAATGAATAGTACAATGTATTAAAAAGTGAGGAAGTTTAAAAAATTTAAAATAACAATGCAATAAGGAGTAAAATGCGTATACCAATATATTTTTTATATGCTGAAAATTAATAAAAATTTAAAAAAGATAAAAAAAATGTTGAAATAAAAAAACCAAGGAATTTAACTAGAACCAAAAGCTTTGCAAATTAAAAAATTTCAAAAAATTCAATTAGTATTGATGATTCTTTAAAAAAGAAATTAAAAAAAAATAAAAAGTTAAATATTTAAATTAACTAAAAAAAAAAAAAAAATTATATCCAATTTTCAAAAAGTATTTTAATGAAATCTCCATGATTATTTCTATATAAAAATAATTTTACGATTATTATAATATTTGTCTGTGTTTAATAATTATTATCTTCAAAATTAATTTTTCAAAAGAAAAAAAAAAGACTAGTCATGTAACTGATAATACAGAAGTCTCAAAAATTATTTCGTTATATTTTTTTTTTTTTTATTAGATAGTAATTATTAATTAATAATAATAGTTGACCCTTAAATTTATTTGTTTATTGTCTACCAATGTACCTAGGGAATCTATTATTTAATTATTTTTTTTTTTGTTTATTTTCTTATTTTTTTTTCTATAAAAATTAATAATAAATATTCAAATTCATTGTACTGTAACGTATACACATCTATATACACTTTTACAAGAAAAAAGAAAAATTACAAAATGAGGAATGAAAAAAAAAAATATATATATATTAATTAATTAATAAAACAATAATAATAGAAGCATAATAAAAAAAAAAAAATATTTTAATGCAGACCGAATATGCTTAAATTTGCCACTTCATAAATTTTGTCGTTGGTAATGAAAAATATTCTGTTAATTGAAAATATTTTTCCTTTAGAATTAAATTTGTTTTTCAAAATATATATACTAGCCTTAATCTGAAAAAATAATTAAATACATATTAATTAAATGAATGATAAAATAAACAACAATAACAACAACAACAACGAAACTGATGATTGACAAAAGAAGAAAAAAAAATGAGATAAATTATATTTGTTGTTGACAGCATATCAAAAGAAAAAATAATAGAATTTTAAACTCAATTTTTCAATTATATTGAATCACGTCAATTTATATATCATTAGAATTTTAAAATTCTAAAGAAAAATATTTTCAAATCAACGTCGACTGTTAAAATTTTCAATAAATAAATAAATCGTTTGTGTTTCATATGATAAATAAAAATTATTATATTTAAAAAAATAAGATTATATGAAAACAAATTAGTTGTAGCTATGGAAAATAATTAAAAGAAAATATAAAATAAAACGAAAATACCCCATAACACTCTTGTGTGCGCATAGATGCAATGCAATAATTACCTATTATAAGACATGTAATGATTGCGATGTTCACAAAAGCACATTACGCAATGAGACAAAATCGAAAAAAAAAATAAATAAATAAATAATACTTGTAAGATAAAAAAACAAAAAAAAAAAAAACAAAAAAAAAGCTAATAATATTTCATGTGATTTTGGAAAGTGTTATATTTTTTATTTCTTGCCAATAATTTTATGTATAACATTGTTCTTGTTTATTTACAATGAATTACAATAAAATTTGACTTTTAAATTATGAAAGATACTTTTGTTAATTTTTATAAAATTTTAGATAATTTTTTTTTTGTGTATTAAATATAGATATATATTTATTTTGTAGATATATGTGATTTATTCAGAATCACTTGAATTTTTATTGCCAGGATTTCTTGAAATTCCTTCCTGGAGTTGTAAAACATGCTGAACAGGTTTTGGCTTACCATCTTCACCAACAGTACAAGGTTTTATCATTCCACCACTTGAAAAACAAAAAAAAAATTAAAATTAAATATATTATAAATATGTTAATGATAGAAAAATATTTTATTAAACTTACTTTGCAAGTTGATTAACAAGATTAACAAGTTTCATGGCTTCATATTCTTTTTGTTCTTCACTCATACCTTCCATTGGATTTTGTTTTGGTCTTTCATAGCATCCAGTTACTGGATTAATGTCATTACGAATTTTAGTATATTCATCTGTATCACTGTCACCAGATTCAGATGAATATTCTGTCTCTGGTTGTTTACCACCAAGTAAACCTTTATTAGCAAACATACCAGCTGCATTACCATAGCCAGTATATTTAACCATTCTTCCAACTAAAAAATAATAACATAATAACATTAATCTCATTAATTCATGTATAAATAATAATAATTATTACCATTTTCTTTACAAAGAACAAATAAAAATTCAGCAACAAGATCACGAATTTCTGTAAGTGGTGTTGTTAATAATTTACATAATTTTGCTCTCAATGTTGTACCATCTTCTGGTCTTTGCATGACATTTTTTAATGGTGGTAAAACTTGATTACGTGAAAATTTACGAATAATTCTTTGACTTTTTGATAATTTTAATAATGCAACAATAACAGGTGATATATTTTCAAGATAATTATTATCATTATCCAATCGTTTGTTTAAAAATAATAATATTTTATAAATAGCAGTCATGTCATTATTTTCATATATATTTTTGTTGTTACTTGTTGTTGTTGTATCTTGAAATATAGGTATTATTGGTGAAAAACAATTACTTGGAATAACTGTAAAAAGATTAATAATATGACTGTGTAATTCATCTTTTTTTAAATCTTCTTCAATTGTATCAATTAATAATAGTTTATATAAAATATTGACTAAATTTTCATATTTTAATTTTTCATTATCTGTTTTTTCATCACAATCAAGAAGTAGATTAAATAATGTTTTTAAAATTTCACAAATAACTTCAATTATTTTATCTTTTGATAATTCATCAATTGATATTTTTAATTCTTCACATAATTTATCCAATATATTCATCATAATAATATCACCATTATCATCTTTAATTGAATTTCTTGATTTTGAATTTAATGCTGTTACAAGAAATAATATTCTTATTTCAAATAATATTTTTGAATTATTATTTTTAATAAATGTTGGAATATCAGTATAATAACTTATTCTTTTCATCAAATTATCTAAACAATTTGTTTTTAATATTTGTATTTGAACACTTTGAGAATTAAATATTAAATTGCACAATAGTTTAAGAGCCTCAACTTCATCTGAAAATATAAATTAATTTTTATATTTATCGAAACAACCATAACAATAATAATTTTATTTATTTTTTAATTACCATCTTCATGAGATGTTAAATATTGACTTGAAGAATTTAAATTTGCTTTGTAAATTATCAAGCTTAATCTTTCATCTGTGATCAATTCATCAAGATCAGTTTTATCTCGACTGAAAATTATATTTTTTTAAATTATTTATAATAATGCTCCAATTAATTAAACATAATTTATGATTAATAAATATTATACCTGAGTATTCTCAGGACTTCCAGACAACTGCAATGTACCATGTTTTCTGTATGGTTTGCCAATCTTCTAAAAATAAGTCTCCATACTTGTTCACGTTCTTCAAATCCATTGAAATCATTGAACAAAACTGTATGAGTATGCTAAAATAAATTTTTTTATTATTATAGGTATTATATTTACAAATTTATACTTAGCTAAAATTAATTTTTTTAAATATAAACAATATACTTACTGTCCGGCAAAATGTATCTAAACATTCAATAACCTCTCCTAAATTTTCTGAACTTAATTTTTCAACAAAATTCTGCATTTTTTAACAAATAAAATTGTTACTTTAATGGTTTATCAATATAGAAGCTTGTTTTATTAATTTAATTTACAAAAATTTAATTTATTCACTTTGACTTTAGATACTTAAATTAACGTAGACAAACTTTTGGCATGTTATTCTATTTTTTTTTTGTTGTGTTTTTTATTTTTTTAGTGTAATGTACGTCACATGATTTTTTTTTCTATTGACATTTCACTGGGTGCTGGGTTGGTAAGTTATCGAGGGAGCACGTTGGGTTTTCGATTTCGATTTTTCTAGTGCTTGTAAAAAAGGATTGACTGGAAAATTTATTTTCACAGAAATAGTAAAATGCACTATATCATTAAATTTTTTATTAACTCTAATTTGTTATAAATAATTATTAAAATACCAAATAAAACAAATTGTAAATAAAATTTTTGGCATGTTTATTTAGAATTCTTAAAAATGTATTATAATTTTTCATAATTTTCAGCAACACAATTTATACTTAAAATAAATTATTTATGTATATTATATAAACGCAGTTTAGATAATTATTCTTTCTTTTTCTTTTCTTTTTTTACTTTTCTTTATTTAAATAATAAGCTTCATTTAAATATGCAGTTTTTTTTTACAGTTTTTTTTTGTAGAAAATAATAATAGGATAATTATATTGCCACTTGATTTGGATGATTGATGTGGTCATTATGAAAATTACGAATTAAATATACCACTATTATAATTGATCGTATTTTACATTATTAATTTATTTTAAAAATCTCAACACAATAATCGATTCAAGTTAAGTTTTATCATAATTATCAAGAGATATAACTTTTTATATTTTCAATTTTTATCTCACTTTCAAATACTTATGTTCAATTTAATCATTTGTAATTAAAAAAAAAAAAATGTTTTTCATTTTGAACTATTTCTTTTTATTATTCTATTTTTAATATTTATAATTATGTATAAATTTATTTTCTATAAATCAATTTTCATTCGATGAATTATCTCATACAAATATCGAACCAATTGTTTATGGCCAAAAAATAATCTTGAAAATTATTACAGAATCCACTTAAAAATTGATACAATTTAAAGAACAATAATTATCAATTGTTTATTGATTTATAATCATTTATAAATGATTATAAATAAATTTTAGAATACAAGAAAATAATAGTTTTATTTTTCTTTTTCTAATCTCAACAAAAAAATGTCAAATTTATTTCATAATCATTTTTATATTGTTAATTATAAATAAAACAAAAATCCAATAGCAACAAGCACACTAACATTCATCACTTTTAATAATTAATTTTAAATTTCTCAAACTTTTTAATTATTATTATTATTATTATTTTCTGTAACATCATGCGTTCGACAACGACTCATTAAATCTCTCGAGATTTTTCTATTATTTTTTCTTCTCTTATTTTCCATTAGTTAATGAAAAAAAAAATTGATTTTTATGTGCATTATATTAAAATGATGTAGAAAATAAAAACATCAAAATTAAATTGTGTGAATATATTTATATATATCAAAAGAAAAAAATTAAATTTAATGTTAAAGTGTGCAGATGAAGAAAGAAAAATTAATATAAAAAATCTATTTGTCAAACTCTTATTATATATATCGTGTGTCAAAAGAAAATTTGACATTATTCATGTGCTTCATCACAGAAACATTTTTTACAAATTATTAATTATGTTTAATTTTAACTATTATTATTTATTATCGTTATCAAATTAGTGGACGCATTAAAAAGTATATCTCAATAACAGTGATTATTTTTTAGCAGTAATTAACAAAGTTATTTTTAATTAAAAAAAACACAGAATTATCAGTATAATTATAAAATTAAATTAAACAATATTTACTCTACACATTAATTTTGTAATTTAATCATAGTATTTTATGTAAAAAAAAATTATTTTTCAATTTACAAAACAACTTTGTTCTATTTTTTTTTTAAATATAATTAATCAATATTTAATTTAATGTATTATGGTGTTTTGTTCTTTGTAAATTATAATTTTTCTCCCTCTTGTTCGTTGTTTTTTTTAAATAAAAATAACGGATTGTTTAAATTTGAAATTATTAATATAAAGTTAATTTCAATCTATGATAATTCTGTGTCAACATATTTTGTTAATAAAAAAAGCAAAAAAAAAATCTCGTTTCACGCAATTATTATAAACAATATTAAATTGCCATTATTATAACTATTATTATTATCCATTTTCTTCTATAAATCTCAGTCTCCTATCACTTTATTTTATAGGCATGAATATTTATCAGTCAACTATTAATTTTCTAATTGAATTTTGTTATTTATTTTATTTTTTCATCTCTCGCTGTCTGTCGATTTAATAACAACTTTGCAAGGAAGGCTTGTCGATTTTATTATTTTAATTTTATTTGTTAATTAATGTTATGTTGATTTAATGTATGATTTGTTAATGTGTATTTTTTTTTATTTCTGTACAAGATGAATTTTGTATAATTAAAAAATGATGGTCCAGCATCAGTGAATGTACCTTGTGCCGCAAGATTTTGTTTACTAATTAATTATGTCACACTAATATCAATTATCAATAATATTATTATTAATTTAATGAATAATTTAAAATGTATGGCTCCTGCGACACCTTAGTATGCTACACTGGCTACCATCGTGTCTGGCTAAATGTTACAATGATGTATCAGATGGTGGTGTACTTTCACGATGGCTAACATGACTCAATGAATGAGTCAATGCATCTGGTGTTAGCCATTCTTTTGGTAAACAACGTTGAAGAAATGGTACACATGAACTAAAATATGCAAGTCTATTTACCCATCCTGGTATTTCTTGTCCACACAATGTCTATTAATCAATAAATAAATTGTAAAATTTAATAATCAATATTTATTATTGTTATTTTTAATTTAATTTACCTGTGTCAATTGGCCACTAAAATGATTACAATTTTTATTCATCAAATGATAACGATCACCTCGAAAATCTTTGCCCATTTCAGCAACAATTCTTGCAACATCTTCTTCAGTGAAATCAGTGTAACCAATGTGAACAGATTGTCTATGAAAAAAACAAGTTAGCATTATTATCTTTGTATTAGAAATAGAAAAACAAACAAATAAATAAATAAACATAACTGTATTAATAATTTACCTAAATCTAAATTGTTCACCAAGTTCATCAGCATCTCTTGGTGATATTTCAAATATACCAGATATTGGCAATGAGTGTCCACCATATGCATACTCTAACAAAGCAAATAATTCGAATAAAGAAAAAAGTAAATAAAAGTTATATTGTACAATGTAAATATATACTAACCAACTCCATAAATTTCAACACCTGAATGATAAACACCAAGACCTACTGATGTCGTGTATTCATTTATCCAGTACTAGATAATAAAATAAATAATATTAGCAAAGTTATGGATATAATTTATAATAGATAATTTACCATATCATAAACATTGAGAATAATTGGTTCTCTAGCCATTTTTGGTAATAGCTCTTCACTGTCCTGGGGGTAACCCAAACAACTGGGGAAGGAAATATTACATCCAAGACCTGACGAAAACATCACAGTAAAAAATTTTCCTGCAGTGACCAAGCAGTACTATCTACCTTCCAAATCACCTAATAATAATCAAATTTTTTCTAATTACTCTACAGTATTTAATAGTTATTAAAATATAAATACAAAGTTGGTTTTTTTTTTTTATTTATATTTTTTTTTAATCAAGAAAATCATCGATTTTTATTAACTTTGTAAGGCATATTGATTTTTTTTTTTTTTTTGATACTAAACGTTATTAAAAAATTGAATAATTAATAATTCAACTCTAAGTACTTTTGAGTAATAAATATATACACTAATTACTTCAAAAAAAAAAAAATTTATTTATTGTTATTTTTTGCGTACCATGAAATAACAGCTGACAAATTTTATCCTCTTTTGTTTATCAACTTTTTCAAATAAAAATAATCAATTAAAATTTAAATAAAAAATTTAAAGAAAAATATAGTTTATAAAAATGATTAATTCTTCATTTATTTTGTTGTTTTAATTGAATTTTTTTTTAAAATTTTTGTTATCACACTAATAATGAAAAGAAAATAAAAGTTTATATTTTATTTTTGTATTTTTAGAGGTAGATAATTTAAGATTGTCAATTTAAAGCAATCAATAAAAAAAAAAAAATGTTTGTTATTGTTTAATTGTTAGTCAATGCACGTATTAAAATGATTCATTAAAAAAATTAAATGTCAATTCACTGATAAACAATTTGGAGTAAATGTTATTTTTACAAAAAAAAAAAAAATATGATCAACTAAATATTCACAGTATTAACACTATAAAAATTCCAATTGATTTATAAATAAATTACCCAGATTAACCCCAATTTTAATAACAATAAAATAACATTTAGACAAAAAAAAAAAATTATGTTTGTTGTGATGCTAGATGACAATGACGTCACTTGATGTCTTGATCATAAATATTTTATACACAAAAAATTAGTTAGGTTAAACGTTTAAATAATTATAATATTTACAAAATTATATTATCACAAAACAAACTGATAAAATAACAATGTCAACTAAACAAATTAAATTTAAAAAAATTCTCTTTGTCAATGACTCTTTGTTAGTAGATGATTTTCAACAAAAAAAAAAACAAAATTTATTTATGTTTATTAGCACTTTGTAAACACATTACCAGTTTTAATTAATTATTATTAATTATTTTTTAAAATATTTTAAATATTTTAATTGTTTTTATTATTATTATTTATGTTTTTAATAAATAGGATACTGGGAATCATTTGTAATATATAAAATGATAAAACACAAAGACAATATTATTGACATAAAAGAGCTAAAAAGACTGATATTAATTTGGGTGAATTTTCATGAAAACAAGCTCCGGAAAATCAGCTGGATCAGCTTTGGAAACTGTATGTTTTTTTTTTTTATTTTGGAGTATTACATCCCCTCTCTTGTGACAAGCTCACAATTTTTTAAAACTTCAAGTTCAACATTATTTTTCCTTTTTTTTTTATGATTATTTTTACAAAGTGACAAGTATATAATTAATAAGGAAAAAAAATAGTGAATAAATTTAAGTGACTAAAAGTCATTAAATCAATTTTTTTATTTTGTTGAAAGGGGTGATTTTTAGATTATCTATTTTTTTTTTTTTTAGTTGAAGATGTCTGGCATGACAACAGAACTTTCATGTCGCTAGGCGAGCTATTTATTTATTTATATTTTTCATTATTAAAAAATAATAATAAATATTAATTTTGATTGTTGTCTTGTTGATGTTTATGATCAAGTGATAAATAATTATATGAAATATAATAATGACGTGTAATTTTAAGATTAAGTGTTTTTAAAAATTTTTGATTAAATGTCAGATGATAAGATGATGATTAATTGATTGTCAACAATGTATCAACAATCCATCAATGTTTACAAATATTATAAGATATATTTATCAGCATTATTGGTGTTTTGTTAATGAAAAATATAAAACATATTTTAATAAGTGAGTAATAAGTGCAGATTGATTAAAAAATGTCGGGTGGTGAAAGAAAAAAACGTGATAAAAGACAAGGTTGGGAAGAAGCTGGAGCTGAATTTTATCAAGAAAGTTATCCAGCAGCTGCTATTGAAGCTGATTTACAACAAGCACTTCAACGAGATCCATCACATATTGCCACATTGCTTCCAAGTAAAAAATCACGTGTTGGTATGTACCAAAAATCTCATTAAAATATTCAAGTAGATATAACAAAATAAACATAAAAGATTATTTAAAATATTTAGCAACAACAAAACGTATTAAAAATGAGCCAAGAACAACACTCAGAAGACGAACAAGTACACGTTCAAGAGCAGCTACAAGTACTGTCAGAAGATTATCAACAAATATACCAGATCCAATAAATTGTTCAATGCTACCAGATTTATCAGAAAATTTATCAAACGAAGAATTAACATGGGAAGAAATAATGCAAATTAAATCAATGCCTGTTTGTATGGCACAAAAAATACAATTAAAACAACAATTACAGGTAATTTAAAGTTATAAAATTTCGATAAATAATATTTATAATAATTGTACTTTATTATTTAGAATGCAACAAAATTAAGACTTCAAGGTTTTGAACAATTAAAATGGCAAAGAAGAAAAGTTTGGCAACAATTACAAGAAAAAATTAAAGAAACATATTCAAAAATTGAATTATGGAATACTAGTTTTAAAAAAATTGGTGGTAATTTTGGTATGGGTATTGTTGCATATTTTTTATTTATAAAATGGCTTATGTTTTTAAATATAATAATATTTTTATTGATATTTTTAATAATTGTATTACCAACAATTTTATTAACAACAGAAATTGATAATTGTAATATATCAAATAATAATGAAACAATAATATCATGTTGTTCAGAAAAATATTGGAATAGAACAGCTGATGGAAATATAATAATTGATTTATTAAAAGGTAATGAATTGCTAGAAAAAACATTATTATTTTATGGTGTTTATCAAAATAAATTATATCATAGTATTGATGATTCATCAACAACATATGATTTACCACTTGCTTATATTATTTGTACAATATTATTTTTTTTAATAATACTATTGGCAATTGTAAGATCAGCTGCTAAAGGATTTAGAGAAAGAGTTATTGAGGGTGAGGGACAATTTTATCAGTATTGTAATTTAATATTTGGTGGTTGGGATTATTGTATTCATAATGAAGAAGCAAGTGATATTAAACACAAAGCAATATACAATGAAATTAAAGGTTTCCTCGAAGCTGAAAGACTCGATGAAGAACGACAAAATCGTACACGTGAAGAAAAAGTTAAATTATTTTTCATTCGTTTTATTATTAATTTATTTGTACTTGTTGTACTAATATTATGTGGTATATTTATTTATTTTATCATTGATATATCATTTAAACAAGTTAATAATAATAATAATTTACAAAGTAATGATAATTATTTATCAATTCAAAAAATTATACAAATTGGTTATGAATTTTTGCCATATATTTGTATTGTCGGTTTAAATGTTGCTGTACCATTTCTATTTAGAAATCTTGTTAATTTTGAACATTATAAACCTCTTAATGTCATACGTTTTACATTATTTAGAATTATATTTTTACGTTTAGCATCATTAATTGTATTGCTAACAAGTTTTTATAAAATAATTGTTGTTAAAATTGATGATGATAAATGTACAAATGCAAATAGACCATTATGCTGGGAAACATTTGTTGGTAAACAATTTTTAAAACTTTATATTACTGATTTATTAACACAATTTTTTTTAACATTTTTTATAAATTTTCCACGTTCATTAATAGCACGTCATACAAATAATAAAATAATAAAATTTATTGGTGAACAAAAATTTGATTTATCAAATCATGTACTTGATATAATATATTCACAAACAATATGTTGGCTTGGTACATTTTTTGTACCATTTTTACCATTAATTGCTGTTGTTGGATGTTTTTTTTTATTTTATATTAAAAAATTTGCATGTTTAATTAATAGTACACCATCAAATCAAGTATACAGAGCAAATCGTTCAACTTCATTATTTATGTTTGTATTACTTTTATCATTTTTATTAGCAATAATACCAGTTGGTTATTCAATTGCTGAAATAACACCATCGAAATCATGTGGACCATTTCGTAATTTAGATACTGTTTGGACATTAATCATTCAAACATTTACTAAATTTCCAAATTGGATACAAAATATATTATTTTTTATTGGTACTGCTGGTTTTGGTATACCAGCATTTATTGTATTATCATTATTATTATATTATTATTATGCTGTATCAATGGCTAATAAACATATGGTTGTTGTATTGAAAAATCAACTGGTACTTGAAGGACATGATAAGCAATTTTTATTAAATCGTTTGAGTGCATTCATAAAACAACAACAAGAACAAAGCAAATATCATCATGAACAATCTATTGAAATTGGAAATTTTAATTAATTATTATTCCAATTTAATTGACATTGTCTTTAATTTAATTTTATAATAATTACAATACCAAAGAGTGATAGATCCAATTTTTGGAAGTATTTATGTAATTTATAAAAAACAAAAAAACCAGAAAAAAAAAACATTTTGATGATGTAAATAATATTTATACTTGAAGGATTTAATGATTAATATTTAAATCATGATAAATCATGTCAATAATAATAGTAGAATAGAAATGTATATTATTTATTTAATTGATTGTGATTAAAAATAAAATGTAGATTGAATTTTATAATTAATTCATATGCAATTTATAATAATGATGATATTTGTCTTAAATAGATTTTATATAATCGACTGATTATTATTTATTATTTTTAGCATCACTAAAGATAAATGACATTTATTAAATCTATTTATACAATGATGATTATTGATAAAAATAAAATAAAAATAACCAACTAGTCTTAAATTTATAATGAAAAATAATAATGAATCTAAATTTATATTTTGAAACAAAATATGATAATAAATTTATACTGTATTTGATAATTTTTAATAACTTGATATTATTAATTAACGATAACAATTATAAATTGAATTTAAAAAAATTATTGTCTACCAAACTTGAAAAAAAAGAGATCCAATGTATTAAATTATAAAAATGTATTATTAATATTATAATCATGATTAGTAAATAATTGTAACCTTTATAATCATTTAATAAAAACTAAACACCATGTATTTTTTATTAATTTATTTTATTATTATTTAAAAAATAGTTTGATATTTTTTTAATAACCAAGTGTTGTTAGAAAAATATTAACAATTATTTAAGAAGGAAAGCTGGTTTATTTATTTATTAACATTTAATTATTAAAAATATAAAAACAATTCATTTTCAACTAGAGCCATTTACATCAGCATCATCATCAGTAGTAGAGTGAAGCTAAAAATATTAAAAATCAATTTAATTATTATAGGTGTTTATTATTGTAAAAATAAAAATAAATAAACTTACTGCTTCTGCAATATCAATCCAATTTAATGCACCAATAATTGCATCATTTTTCGATGGTAATTTATCATAATTCCAGTATGTAAAATTAGTAAAACCACCAGTTGAAACAAGCTCACGTTTAATCTTTGGATCTTCTGGTTTATTTTGTTCATAAAATGTAACTCCTTTGTAGCCTTCTGGAATTTTAATAATTGTTCCATTCAATGGATATCCACGAAATGAACCATCAAAATCTAAATAACAAAAATAAAATAAATAAATAAATAAACATCAACATAACCTTAAAAAAAAAAAAAAACAACTTACTTTTATCATCATTTTTACGAATATAAGGTGTAAAATATTTTGATACATTTGCAATTTCATCACCATGAATTTTACATGGTATTGAGTGTAATATTGTCTCCTCTTTAGCTTCAATATGTTGTTTATTTATTGTCAATCTAACTGCCATTGTAAATAAACCAAATCAAACACAACAAACTCAATGAAAAATAAAAAAAAACAACACACCATTTTCCCGCCAATTCTAGACAAAATGGCATTATCATCAACCAATAAAAAAATTGCGCATAAATTTTGAAAATAAAAATCTTTTTTTTTTATTCTTTTTTTAATACTCGGGGAGAGACATGCAACATGTTTGCAATAGATACACAATAAGCCAGGAAATATCATTGTCAATTATTGAAAAGTACAAGATACAATTGTATTATTAAACAATTAAAACTTGCTGATAAAAATATGCTATTGTTATTAATAAATGGAAAAAAAATTTTAAAATATTTCATTGATATTGTGCTGAATGTAAATTTTGTATTGATGTAAATTTTTTTTTGTTTGATATAAAATCATACATTGGGGGATGGTCCAGTGTGATTATGTTGATATATTGAAGATGATGATGATTATTGCGTCTGCGCTTTTAAAATCAACAGGGGCGTAGTCCAAAGTAAACCCTGGCAATCTACAATCAGGCACTGAGCCAGATACGCTTTTGGATGCTGGCCAAAAATACACAAGAGATATATTAACACAGAAAATAAGTAAATCGACGCAGAAACAGTTTTGTGTTAAACTCACTACCAGGTAAATGCCAAGTTAATGCAAAAAAAATAAGAAAATAAAATATATATTTAATGAAAAATTAAACTATTTATATATTTAAAAAAACAAATAATTAAATTAAATTTATTTTGATAAATATTACTACTTTTCGATTTATATTTTTGAGTATTTTTTTCGGTTTATGAGTTAATGATTTTTAAGGTGACGTTGTGTAAGAGTGAATATATTTTATGGGATTAATTTTTTGGTGAATTATATATAGACTATCATGTTAATGATAATGAATTTATCTCGATTTTGATTGCATAGGTGGGACTATTGATTAAATAGAAAAAAAAATACATGCTTCAATTGAGATACTCAATTTGGATTAAATATTATTTTATTTGTGATTTGTGGTTAATTTTTAGAGTTTAATTTCAACAACTGGAAGTGTTTGATAATTAATTATACATGAAAATACTTAATCAAAGAGTAAGATAAATATACATTATTTTAATAATCATTATTTCATATACTGGATATTTTAAGTCATTTATTTTTCATGTGAAATATTAAACTAATAATAATAAATTGAAAAAAAAAAAAAAAATGGAATTCGACTTTTGACGATAATGAAATTTAATATTTCTTTTTTCTTTTATTTCTTGGTAAGGGTGAAAAAATAATATAATCCTTGAATTTTAACTGGGAAATAACTTTCATTATTTTTTTTTTTTAATTTAATTAATTTTTTTAATTATATTTACATTAATTATAAAAATATCTATTATTTTTTTTTTTTTATTTTCAAGGCAGTGGAATTTTTATTTTGCGTGGGTGTAGATGAATGATTTTTTTTTTTTTTCTAATTATTTTTATTGTCTTTAGCTTTATAAACATAAAGAAAAAAAAAACCATATAATACTTGATTGATGTCCTGTTGTTTTTGCTTTGTTGTTACAAATTAATTATAATTTATAAAAAGAGATGGGAAAAGAAAAAATTTTAATTATATTGATAGTTGGATAAATTTCAAAATTGATTAAGTTTGTTTTGTAAATTTTTTTCTAACGGAAATTGATTGAAATTGAAGGAGTTGGTGTTTTTTTTTTTGATGCTTGATTCTTAGTTAGCGTTTATCATCATTTAATAATAACACTGTCAAGTCAACGGAAATTATGGGATATTGGAGAAATAGTTGTCTTTCCGTCACTTAGCTTCTTCCTTTCGATATCGGATTTTTAACATTTCTTAATTTATTTAGTATCTTGACGTAATAATAATAATAAAAAAATTTAATTTACATTTCAATTTAAAAATTCTCTTGGATATCATTTTTTATAAAAAAAATTTTATTCAAGTTATTTAATTACTAAAATGAGATATTTTAATTTATTTATTTATTCTATATTAATTGTAAAAAGAATTTTTAATAATATTTTAAAATACTAATTTATTAATTTGTAAAAAAAAAATATATTATTGTAAATTTAACATTAAAAAAGATACAAGTTTCTTTTTGTCAATCAAATAGCCAACTGATTGACGACGTAAATACGAGAATTACACCGGATATGAGTGTTATTACCACTTCAGTTGTAGCAATCTAAACTCACTAACAATTTCAATCTCATAAAAAAAATGTGCGTTGTACACATTGCAGAAAAAAGAAACCACAAATTATACGAAATATTTAAAAAAAGTTAAATTGGAAAAAATAAAGCGCTAAACTAATATTCATAGTTAATTATAATTTTTTTTTTTTTGTTAAATAATAAATTACTAATATATTGAGTTAAAAGGAAATTAATTGCCAATTTCCAATATTCAATTATCGTTTATGTCGATAATATTGTTTATCTGAAAATTCATAAAACTTGTAATATTATTTCGAAATCTTTTTGTCGAAAAATAAATACATAAATAAATTTAAAAAATCCATTTTTTATATTATTTATTAAAAACTTTTTAAACTGTCAAGTTTTATTTTCTATTACAACTAAAAATAATCATATTTTCATTGGTATTTTTAGATAGAAAAAAAAATCGATGGTGTCTCTATTGAAATTGAATTAATAAACTAATAAAAAAAGGAAAAAAAAAGTAAATGAAATTATCATCAACACTATTAAAAATGTATTGTGTTATAATAAATAACCCATCAATATGGAGTAATGAACTTTCGTTATAATAAAAAAACAATTAGACAATAAAAAATTAAACATAATGATTATTGAAGAGTTTTTTGTCCACGACAATATTTATCATCAACGACAAAAAATGTTACGTATTGATGTACAATTTTTCATGAAGCTATTAATGATAACAATGTGTTGTATAATTGTCACGAATTGTGAACCATTACGTGGTATAAAAGAATTAAAAGCAGCATTACATGAATCACGTGTACCACCACCATATCTTGGTCATTGTGATTTTGAAAGACCATGTACATCATGGAATTATGATACTGGTTTTAAAATAATATCAACAAATCATCGTAAAATTGGTTTACCAAAAACAGATGCTAATAAAAATCGTCTAGGTTTGTTTAATTGTTATTCAATTTTTAAATTGTTTAAATAATAAATTAATTATATATTTTTTTTTTTTTGTTTAAAGGACATTTTTTATGGTTAAAAGATTTAGCTAATCGTGGTACCAGAGAGGGACAAATATGGTCTGTTATAATACCACCAACTGGTTCACATTGTTTTCTTGAATTTTCAACTTATCAAATTAACATGGAACAAGGTGTTATTCGTCAAATTATTGCAACAGATAATATAACAAGCTCAGTTGCATCTGAACGTCGTGGTAATAATGATGAAAAATGGAATGTAACTAGATTAAAACTTGGTGCAATAAGTCAACCATACAGAGTTGGATTAGAAGTTGTTGTTCCATTTAATTCTAGTATTGCCATTGACAACATACGATTGGATGATTGTTTTCCAGGTTTTTATAAATTAAATTTAAATTTTATTTTCTATTTTATTCATGTTATTTATTGTGATGATTTATTTTTCAGAATCAAAACCGTATTACAGTATACATACAAATTGTACGGGTGATATGTTTCGTTGTAACAATGGCTCATGTTTGAATAGAACAAGAATTTGTGATTTAACACCAGATTGTGCTGAGGGAGAAGATGAAATACTTGAATGTGGTTTGTATAATATTATTATTATTTTATATTATTGATTTGTGTATTTATTATAAATTTTTTTTTCACCAGAAAAAATGCCAGAAACTGGAAGATGTAATTTTGAAAAAGGCTGGTGTGGTTGGACCAATGAACCAGATAGAAAACTCAATTGGACACTTCATCGAGGCTCCACACTGTCTGATAGAACTGGACCAAGTTATGATCATACTTATAGAAATGAAACAGGTAAATTTCAATAAAACTCAACAAAATTAAATATCGATTTTATATTTTTTTATAGAACAATATATATAATTATAATTGTCTATTTTATTATTAATACATCCGGTATAAAATCAATATCAATTTGTTGAATAATAAAAGTATCAATAAATTTAATTGTGTTTTAAATAAAATTTAAAAATAAATAATTTAATATTAAAGGTACATATGCATTTGTAAATTCATCAAGAAGTAATGGACTTGGTGATCGTGCAACATTAAGTAGTCCAATATTTAATCCAACACCACCCTACAATAGTGATCCAAAAAGTCCATATTATAAATCATGTCAAGTACGTTTTTTCTTTCATCAATATGGTACATACAGTGGTTCACTTGGTCTTTATGTTATTCAAATGAAACCCCATCAAAATCAATCACATCGACACATCTGATATTAAATATCGTTATATATTACAATTTGAAGCAAGCAAAGGATATGCATCAAAAGCTGATGTTGCTATTGATGATTTTTCATTGAGTCCAGAATGTTTTGGAATTGGTTAGTTTAAATATCATCATAAAAATAATAATATTTTATTATGATTAATGTTATTTTGTTTTTTGCAGGAGTGCCAGCGGATGTTGTGGGCGAATTTAACTATTACCGACCAGTCATTGAATCTGAACACTCGATGGAGCAACACTTTGACTTTGTCAATGAAACAGGTATATCCCACACATGCACTTTGGCAATTTTATTTTTATAATTTTGCTTTTTTCATATACATAATATAGCTAGCAGTTACCTTGTCTTTCTTCAATATCATCTTACTTCTATAGTTCTATCATTATTAGATTTATTTTTTTTTCTTTTCTATCTTGCCTATTCAATTACTTTGACATGCGATGCGCTGGTTTTCGATTTTTTTTTCTTTACTTGTTTCCTCCTCCCTATCATTATCATCATCATCAATTTTCATCACACACAACATATAAAACACCCTCTTGTCAAATTGTCTTTTTTTTTTTTTCAATTAATCATTATTTTTTACTACTAATTTTATTTATTTATTTATTATATGTCAATACAATGTTATTTATTTTGTTTTTTTTTTTCAGTAATAAAAATAACAACATGCGGAGCAAGTGGTCGTTATGGTCCTTCACAAGCACAATGTTATCGTGAATATAATGGTACTGAAATGGAATCAGAAGTTAATAATACATCACAAACAAATGTAACATCAACAAATTTAAGTGAAATTGAAAAATTAACAAATCAAGGATTACAAAAATGGACAGCACCACGTGGTGGTTATTATACATTAATTGTATTTGGTGCACAAGGTGGTCGTGGTTCAAGTAGTATGGGAAGTACACTTGGTGCAATGGTACGTGGTGTTATAGAAATTGATAAAGGACAAACACTATATTTTTTAATTGGACAATCTGGTACTGATGCATGTCCAAAAAGTTTTGGTAAATTAAATAATCAATGTCCTGATACAAATTTAAATGATAATAATAATAACAATGAATCATCAATATATGGTATAACATCAGTAATACGTGAAGTTAAAAAAATTAATATAAATAATGGTGGAGGTGGTGGTGGTGGTGGTACATTTGTATTTAAAATAAATGATAATGATGAATTAAAAGCAATAGCAATTGCTGGTGGTGGTGGTGGTTTAGGTTTTGGTAAATTTATTGATGATGGTATACAACATGGTCATGGTTTATATATTGATAAAAATAATCCAATTGGTTATTCAACAACAACAATGAGTGATAAATTAGGTGGTGCTGGTGGTGGATGGAATACATCATCAACAATTGATTTATCATCAATAACAGTTGGTAAATCATTTGTAAATGGTGCTTCTGGTGGTAAAGCATGTAATGATAATAATAATAGTAATAATAATAATAATAAAACAAATAATTTTGGTGATGGTGGTTTTGGTGGTGGTGGTGGTGGTTGTAAAAGTGGTGGTGGTGGCGGTGGTTACATTGGTGGTACAAGTGGTATTAAAAGTATAAATAATGGTGAAGGTGGTTATTCATATATATCAAATGAATTAATATATACATTAATACGTAGTGGTTATAATCAAGGACATGGTAGTGTTTATATTATACCAGCAATAAGTGGTTGTGGTTGTGATTTTCGTTGTGTTGCTATTGATAAACATTTATCAGAAACAAAATGTCTTTGTCCAAATGGCTGGCAACTTGGTGATGATTTACGTTCATGTTTAGCTGATCAACTTGATAATACACAACAAACATTTATGATAATATTAGTTATAGCATGTTTAGCAATGTTATTTGCATTTTCTGGTTTATGTTTAATATTATACAATAGATATCAAAATAGAAAAGCACTTATAAGACGTAGACAAGTTATGTTTGGTAATGGTACTGAATTAACAGCATTACATACTGTATCTGATACAATGATGACTGAATTTAATCCAAATTATGAATTTGCTAGTAATCTTTATAGTATTAAAGATTTACCACAAATACCACGTGAAAGTATAACATGTATTAAACCACTTGGTCAAGGTGCATTTGGTGAAGTATTTCAAGGTATATATAGATATAGAAGAAATGAAGAAGCACCAATTGCTGTTAAAACATTACCAACAGTAACAACATCACAAGCTGCTGCTGATTTTATGATGGAAGCACTTATTATGAGTAAATTTGATCATCCAAATATTGTTAAATTTATTGGTATATCATTTGATAAAAATCCAAGATATATTGTACTGGAATTATTAGCTGGTGGTGATTTAAAAAATTTTTTACGTGAAGAAAGACCACGTTCAGATCGTTCAACAAATTTAACAATGAGAGATCTTATTATTTGTGCGCATGATGTTGCTGGTGGTTGTAAATATATGGAAGAATCAAGATTTATACATCGTGATATTGCTGCTAGAAATTGTTTATTAACATCAAAAGGACCTGGTAGAATTGTTAAAATTGCTGATTTTGGTATGGCCAGAGATATTTATCGTAGTGATTATTATAAAAAAGGTGGTAAAGCAATGTTACCAATTAAATGGATGCCACCAGAAAGTTTTTTAGATGGTATATTTAGTACAAAAACAGATGTATGGGCATTTGGTGTATTATTATGGGAAATTATGAGTTTTGGATATATGCCATATACTGGATGTGCCAATAGAGAAGTTATGTCAATGGTTACAACTGGTGGAAGATTAGAAAAACCAGCTGGTTGTCCAGATCCATTATATGGAATAATGGCTAAATGTTGGCATGGAAGACCAGAAGATAGACCAAATTTTTCAACAATTGTTGAAAGACTTGGTTATTGTCTTCAAGATCCTGATGTTATTAATCATCCAATGCCAAATTTTAATATACTACCAGATTGTGATAGAGAAATAACAATAATGCGTCCTGATCCTGAAGCTGAATGTATCAATGTAAATGCCGAGGTAAATTTATTATTTTACATATTATTATTTAAATTTAAAAATTAAATTAATTAATTGGATTTACTGTTTTAGCTTGATGGATGTGGTTATATGCAACCACGTTCAAATTATCGACCAGCTGCTTATCGAATTGGTGTTGTACCTGGAATTGTTTATGCTTCATTACGACATAATGATGGTTTTGAAGGTGAAACTATACAAGAAACAACACTTATTAATACAAAAAAACATAATAAAGAATTTTCAGATAATGATAATTCACCAAAAAAAAAAATAAATGAAGAAATTATTAAAAATAAAACAACAAATAATGAAGAAAATGAAATAAAAAATAAAACAGATTTTAAAAATTTACAAAATGGTATTATTGAAAATAAAAAATTACCAGATAATGATTCAATAAATAATTCAACAACAACAACAACAAATTCACCAGTATTATCATTAAAAAGTCAATCACCAATTATTTCATCAACTGATACAATTAAAAAAACAACACTAAAAGCAGCATTAAGTTTAGATCCAAGTACATTATATCGTGCAACAATTCCATATGAAAAAATTACATTTTCACAACAATCATCAAATAATCAAGATACCAAAGATATTAAAAATGTAAGTTTAATAAATTATTAAATATAATAAGTATAAATATATAATATAAAAAAATTAATTATTTAGGATAATGTTAGTCATGAGTATCCACGAGAAGAAGAATGTTCTTGCTGAGATTCATTTATTGGGGGTTGACATGAGTTACACCCTCATCATTATTTGAAAAATAATAAATTCATAAAAAAGTCATGCTCAATGCCAATAATATGGCTCAAAAGTTATGACGATGTGTGCAATGTTAGTCGTTATTCATCCGAAGAAACACTCGTCTAGTTAATATACATATAAAATTTTTTACAAATAATTATTAACATTATTTTTTACATGAAAATTAAAATAATAATAATAACACAACTCCAAGTTTTTATAAATCAACCAAATGAATTTTTATTTACAGTTTATTTTTTAAATTAAATAATATGTATACTAAATTTATTTTATTTTATTATTTATATAAATTAAATTTAGATTGAATTTATTTTATGAAATTATTATTATTTTTTTGAATAAAAAAGTGTGATGTTGACAGTATTTGATAAATTTGTATGTCTCATATTGGATAAATAATATATAATAATATTTAAATGCAAGTAAATTAATAATTAAATAATAATGATACTAAAAATTTGAGTATACAAATAATTGGCGTATCAGTATTAAAAAAAAAAAATGATATGTATAAAAAAAAAGAATTGTAAAAGAAAGAAATATTATTAAGTTTGTTTTTGGGAATATTTGAAAATGAAAATTTTATATTGTGTTTTATTGCATGATAAGAATAATTGTTTATATGCCAAAAATTGAAAAATATAAAAAGAATTTAATGGAATTGTCGAGAGAAAAAAAAAAATAATTAAATACAATCAATGATAATTTTATTATTTAAAAATACAAGGGTCATTCTAAAATCACTAACGAATTAATGAAAATATATATATATTCATTTCGCTGTGCGAATGATTTTTTAAAATATTAATGCCACTAATTTAAAGGATATCTAGGTGTTAATTAACTGACTGCAATATTTTGATGAAATAAATTTTTAAAAAAAATTAATTTTAACTTAAAATATACACAAAATATTTTTCAATAATTATAATAAATAATATTGAGTATTTAACAACAAGATATTTATTTTTTGATTTATTGATTAATTTGATAAACATTTAAATAATTCAATTGAAAAATATGCAACTGGAATTAGACAATTTAAAGAAACATAATAATAAATATATAATTTTATAAAAATATTATTTTGCTCAATAATAATAATTGTGATTAATTATTTATAATTGAATTTCAAATTTATTATTTTTACAAATATTTAGATATCCTTTTAAAACTAGTGGTGTTTTGATAGAAGATAAGGATAATAATATAATAAAACAATTAATCTGTGAAATAATACTCAAAGTACAAGGATAAAAAAACCCAAATTGATGTTGACCTCATAAATATTAACTACATAAATTGTAACTTAATTGATGAGTTGAAGATTTGTAAATATAATAATAATGTTTAAAGTAAAAAAAAAAAATATATATAGAATTAAGAAGTATGTTTAAAATAGAAAAAAATCGGGATATTAAATTTAAAAAAAAATTGAGTAGTGATGACATTGATGTACACAAATATGATATAATAATATAATACTATAAATAATATTTGCAAGAATTTTTAAAGCATTGAAAAAAGACAGGGATAATAAAAAATAACCATAGAAATTTTTGTTGATAAAGATAATTATTTGTTAAGTATAGATAATAAAGTAAAAAAATAATAGAAAAGCTTTAAAGAATATTTTTTGTTTTGTCTTTTTTTTTAAAAAAAAAAATAAAATATTATTAGTAGCAGTAGAATAACAAGTAAATAAATAAATTGTAATTTTAAACATTATCTTTTAGTTTATATTTTTAATTTTTTTATTTATAAGTTTGTAACAAAAAAAATGATACTTACAGTGTAAAAAATTAATAAAAAATAAATAATAAAAATCATTTAGCTATCTTGTTAAATTTTAAAATTTCTTATATATAAATTTATCTATATAAAATATAATTTTTATTATTGTGATAATTTATGATCTTGAAAAAAAAAAACTAATCGTTTCCTATTATCAGCACAATGATAGATATAAAAAATTGAAACTATAAAACATGAAAAAAAAATAAAAAAATAATTTAAATATAACGAAAATAATTTTACATTGGTAAATATTAATTATTATTAATAATAACAATTAATATTTCCTTTGAAAAAAAAACTAAACAATAAAAACTTATAGTTATTTATAAAGAAAATTTAAAAAAAAAATATATATATTTATTAATTTTATTTTCAGATGAAAATGATCTAAATTATTGATTATAAAACAGCTGATATTGATAATTATCGATATCAATTTTTATTTTTTAATCCATCAAACGAATTTTATTTTTTATATTAAAAAGATTTTTTTTCTTCAAGGTTAAAATCTTTATTTTTCATAGAATTAAGAAATAATTTACAATTGTTAATTTTATCATTTTAATAATTTTAATTATTAATTTCGTTATTTATAGTTTCATTTTGCCATTTGAAATATTTTTATCTTTTGTTGATTTTTAAAAGTATATATTTTTTTTTCGTCATACCGATGATTGTGTAAATTTAAATCCAAATATCAAACTAGTTAAACAACGTTATACGAGATAAGCACCGAATCTGATGAAAAAAAACTCAAATAAAAGCAAATATTTCCCAAGTAAAAATATTCAAATTTTCATGTTTATAAATCAATAAATCCAACAAACATAATCCTTTTATTGATACAACCAAATGATACGATAAACTTTTCGTTTCTTTCATGTATTTTATTACAAAAATTATGCACAGAATATCATCAGCTCTTTGATAAACTGGTTGACAAAAAAAAAATAACAATAAAATGAATAATAAAATAGTTATCCAGACAATATTTTTATTATCTTTAAATATTTTCAGTAAGTACATGTATTAAGACTCTTAAAAATTTGTTAATGATTATTTTCATAATTATATAATTAAAAAAAAAAAAAAAAATTAGATGGATCAGCAAAATTACCAAATAAAATACACAATGGAAACGATCTAGCTGATGATGAATTTAAATTTGAAGTTTCTATAAGATTTATGTCTCATCATCTATGTGCCGGTTCAATTATTAGCAAAAAATACGTGCTTACATCTGCAAGCTGTGTAACCCTCGAGCCAAATATCATTTGTGGTAATCTCCAAATTTTATCAGGAACAAAAGATTCAATGGGCACAACTCCTGGTGAAGGAAAACTTCACGAAGTTAGCTGGACCATGATACATCCAAATTATTATCCAATACTTTTGTGGAGAAATGATATAGGTATTGTTTTTATTAATAATAATAACTTATTATTAATAACATATGGAAATTTTTTATTTAGTTTTTAATTTTTTTAATTCAGCACTATTGAAAATAACACCAGGTTATTTTTTTGATGAAACTCATGAAAAAGTTGTGATGCCTTACACACATAGCCTTCCAAAAAATATCCATGTTGCTGGATGGGGTGGACTTTATGTTAACAACAAGTATATTAGTAAAGCTGGAGTATTAACATTTCGTCGCTTGAAGTGTAAAAATTCTTTTGGGCTAACTGATTTTCTTCACGCTTCACAATTCTGTGGTGTCTCGTCAAATGCTGGATCCCTTATTACTATGGGTGATAGTGGCAATCCTATTGTCAAAACAGGAACTGGAATAATTATTGGCATTGTTTCGGTAATAGAAATTTTCGAATCAAAACATCGGCCGATGCTTGCAACACGAGTATATTCACATAGAAATTTTATTAATAAAATTATCAGAAACTATTGATTCGGTAAATTATTGTTGCATTAAGCTTTATTCAATTAAAAAAAAAATTTTATTATATGATCTTGCATTAATCGAAATTTCTTTAACAATAAATTTAGATATTTTTTTTTTCTACCTGGAAATCAAATGGTTAATTGATTAAATTTTTATTCGTAGTTTTAAGTCAATATTTACAATGATGATGATGATTATTCAACAAAAAGAATCATGATATTATTGCCATTTTTTTTTTTTTTTTGAATAAAATTTATTTACATTATATATTTAATTAAAAAAAAAAGCAAATTTAATTATTGTTAATTTACAAATGGTTAAAATTGATGAATCATTTTTAATTTGTTATAAAAATATCGTGAAATATAATAAAAATTTTAATCAAACTTTCAATAACTGTTGTTATTTATTTTAAATCTTCATTATCACATATGAGTAATTAAATTGAGTAATTAGTATAAAAAATATTTTGTTTAAAGTTTCGACAACTACAGAACCGTGAGAAAAAAAAAATAAAAATAAAACAACAATAAAAAAAAATTGGCATACTTATTACCCAAAAAAAAATTTAAAAAAAAATGAATTAATAAAAGAAAAAATTAGGTAATTATTATTTGAATTAGCTATACCTGATAAATTTCATCTGTCATTTTACTGCATTTTACCAGCCAGAAAGAATATAAACATATATTTTTTTTTTAAATTTCCATAACAGAAAACCCACGCGCGAGATTTGCTTGATATATTTTTTATATTTTACCTCCTCCTGCTGCTATAAAATCATTCTCCCCTGATCCCGTCTTTACCACCACTTTATGTATACACCCCCTCATATCCCTTTTCCCCCCTGTCTTTTGACTCTCTTGGCTCTGCTTGGCTCGGTTGGCTCTCTTGCATCGCCAAATTCCAACACAAATTTAAGGCATCATCACCAAGTTTATATAAAAAAAAAAAACGTCAAACCATCTGTTTTACATGACTTTAATTACTTCAAAACATAATTATCATAATAAACAATACAATAATAATAATTGTTAAATAAATTAGTAAAAAAGAATATATAAATTATTAGAAAAAATATTAGGAAAAAAAAAAAAATTTTAATTGTTTCTGGGCGATGTATTGATGAACCTAACCTCAATTTTATCAAATATCAAAACTGTTAAAAAGGAACAAGCAGGTCGTTACGGGACACAGTTTATCACGGATCAACTTGGTTCATTTAATTTGTCGAGTAATCATCAGTACAGTTATTCGGTAAGTTTTTTATTTGTGTCTGTGTGTGTGTTTTTTTATTTTTTCGTCAAAATTTTTAAACAATATTTATATTAATTTATTATTGACAAAAATAAAAAAAAAATTAATATTATGTTTATGGCAATAAAACCTTGAAAAATAATTGCAACATTAAAAATTATAATATTTAAAAAAAAAAATATTGTTTATTGTTTGCCTTGTGACGTTTAATAATGTTTGTTTTTTTTTTTTTTTTAATTAAAAATATTTGTGGTTAATAATGACGTGTTTATTTTTGATGAAAAAATAAATATATAAATTTATGTTTGGTTTGTTTGTTTTGAATAGAATTTAGTGGAAAGTACAGCTGAAACAAGTCAAGGATATTTACCTCCTGGTGATATAGAGTCACGAGAAGAAGAAACATCAACATCAACATCACGAGGAGGAGGGATGCCTCGCAGTAAGCGGAGAGCGCCCTCCAATACAAATAATTATCTTGCGTCAAGTGAAATGTCACCAAGTGCACATGAGGATGGCATGCCAAGGCATCCTTCAAAAAGGCTCAGACACACAACAAGGTGTGTCATTATTATTTAAAAATTTTATATATAATAATAATGATCAATGTTATATCTGGATAAAGAATATCAAAGTCCAATCGAAATGACAGATCAAATTATTATTTACTTTATTTTTATGTATAAAAAAAAGTTATTTTTAAGCAAGTGTTCTGATTTCTTTGTAGTGAATGTGTTGAAAGACAATTCAATGATAAGTTTTATTTTTTATTTGTTAATACATTGAGTAGGTTGGTATAAAAGAGATGAAGTAGTAGCAAGTTTTAAAATAGATTGTCCACAATAATTTTAGTCTGCCCTTACTCAGTCACTTTGGCTGATCCAATTTTTAGGCTCAGCTATCTTTTAATATTCATTCGTTTTTTTATTTTTTTTTAATATTTATTTTAACATTAGTGTTTATTAATTTGAAGAATATTTATTTTTTATTTTTATTTTGACATTAATTGACAGTGGATGGATGAAAATAGGTTTGTTTTGATGATAAAATATAAAATTTATATATTTTTGTTGACGTAAAATTCAGCTTTAAATTTGTTTATGTGTGATTTTAATTTTTTGTAAATATTAATTGATTTTTTTTAACTGTTTATTCAGCTCAAGACGATACACTAAAAATGAAGATATTCCAAGTGTATCAGCATATTCACAAAAAAGATGTATTGCATGGTTTAGACAGTATACAACATCAGATGATCCAGACACACTTGGTCCAGAAGGAATGGAAAAATTTTGTGAAGACATTGCTGTACAACCAGAAAATGTTGTTATGCTTGTACTTGCATATAAAATGAATGCACGTCAAATGGGTTTTTTTACATTGGCTGAATGGTTAAAGGGACTTTCAGATCTTAGTTGTGATACTATTAGTAAAACTCAACAAAAACTTGAGTATCTTAAAAGTTTACTCAATGAACCACATACATTTAAAGGAATTTATAGATATGCATATGATTTTGCAAGGGTAAGTTTAATAATTTATTTAAAACTAAAAAATAATTAGTTAAATAGTTGGTGATGCTATTAGAAATATTATTAATCAAGTCATGAAAATCAGTATACATTATTTTATATCAATTTATTTAGGATAAAGATCAACGAAGCATGGACATGGAAACAGCTCGAGTAATGCTACATTTATTGTTAGGAAAACATTGGCCTTTATTTTCACAATTTGCACAATTTTTAGATCAATCAAAGTACAAAGTTATAAACAAAGATCAATGGTGCAACATATTAGAATTTTCACGTACAATTAATCATGATTTATCAAATTATGATTTAGATGGCGCATGTAAGTTAAATAATATTATAATATAAATTTTATGATTATAATAATTTTGAAAATTGCCTTTTTTTTAGGGCCAGTTATGCTTGATGAATTTGTTGAATGGTTGAAGGGTCAACGTGGTGAGGCAATGACCTCAACGGATATACGATACAGCTGAAATATCACATCAAAATTATAATTATTTAATGATGAAAAATTTTCGCCTAACTCTATAATTTTCATCGAAACTTAAAAATTCATTATTCGCTTAAATTAGTTGTCTCTCATTTTTTTTTTTTTTTTTATTTACTGCCTCGTTTAAAAATATTTTATACGTAGCTTCTGCATGTTCAAACAACCAAATGATAACTCAAAGAAAAATTTTTGAGTAAATAAAAAAAAAAAAAAAAAATTAAAATGCAAAAAATGTCTGATAAAATTTCGTAGACAAATGATATAAAAATTTTTTTTTTTCTTTTTTTTTTAAACGTACTTGTTATTTAGATTAAATAAATAAATGTCACCGTATATTTATCTGTGATGATTGTGCTTAGAAAAACAATATTTCGATGGAAAAAAAAAACAAAGAAATTTGATAAATATTTTAATTTATTTCGTGCAACAGTAGTTACACCCAGTAAAATGCAATAATTGATTCAATCAATATTAGAAAATCGTCCATCAGCATGTCTTAGATAATTGAAAAAAAAAAAAAAAAACTCATTCAATTTAAAAATAAAAATAATATGCCTTATTGAAAAAGTAATTATTCAGTTGGATGAAAACGAATTGTCTACAAATTTTGAGCACAATCATGTAAATATAACGGTAACTAAGAAAAAAATAAATGACAAAATAATTTGATAATATAATTAGTCATGATTTATAAAATATTAAAATAAAAAAAAAGAAAATCACTCATGATAAATAATAGTAATCAAGTGCTATAGGCTTGTTAATTAAAATTTCAGCCTGCACTAAAATAAGACCTGATACTAATAAATTCAAATTAGTTAATATAATTAATGGCTTTATTAAAAAAAAAAGCAACTTTCTTAGATAATTTTTAGCTTTAATAAATTTAATGACACTTTATTATTTTTTTAAATCATGAAAAAGTGAATTTCGATTAAACATTAACCATGTTTCATTGATAAATAATTATCATATTGCATAAATTATTTTTTTTTTTACTTTTTTTTTGTATTCAATTTGTATTTGTAAATCTAACTGTAACAATACGTAAATTAATAATACTTAATTATTTTTGTTTTTCATTTTTTAATAATATAAGATTCTGTAAATTTTTCTCAAAAGAAACAGCAGGCAATATTTTTACTATTATTAATTATTAAACAAGAATTAAAATACAATGAAAAGGTAGTCAGATGTTTTTAGATAGTGATGCACCAAACACACACACTTGTAGTCTCATTGATGTGCCTGATCAATCATTGCTTTTTTTTTCTTAATGCTAACACTTTGAAATAAAACAAACAAAAAATTAAGTATTGTTAATGTCAATGTGTATTCAGAAACATGCTCTGGTACCTTTTCAACAAACAAAAACAAAAAAAGCTAATTTAGAAATTAGAATTACACATGCCTTTATTAATAAAATCACCAGTAATTTTTAAAGAAAAAAAAAATACAAAAACAATGTTCATCACGTTTGAGAACTAATTTTTTTATTATAGTATAATTATAAAATGCAAAAAAAAAAAACAAAAAAAAGAATACGTAATATTCATAATTTGCTCAATTAATTTTACAATTAAAAAATGTGAAATTTTGATTAAAAACCATGTCGTTATTATTATTTCAAAAATTAATTGTAAATGAAACAAAAAAAAAAAAAAAAAGTTAAAAGTATTTTAATATTATGTTTAAGTGCCAATACAAAGTAAAAATAATTTTTTTTTTTATACATTTTATTTACAATAACGATCAGCTTTCATTTTACTTCGTCTATCAAGTAAAGTTTCATGTAATGTTCCTTCTGTTTTAGCAATTTCAAGTTTACTACGATCGTCTTTATTTATTCGCAGCTTTTTATCTTGAAATTTTTGATATTTACGTCTGTAAAAAATTAACAATTAATATTAATAATATCATAAAATCATAAATAATGATTAAATTATTTTTAAATGATAATAATAACAATATATAAAAAATTGAATTGATAATAAAACTTACACATAATTAATTTCAACTTCAGTCATAGATCCTTGTTCTTCAACTGGTATTTCTTTTAATGTATTGTCAATTCTTTGTACCATACTTCTAATTGTAACGTATTCTGTTGGTCCAGCTTTTTTACTTTGACATAAAACATCATCATCTTCTGATATTGACATAAAACAATTGTTGTTTCCCATAATTGCTAATTTTTCATCCTTAAATTTTTAAATAAAACAAAGTTAATACATAGCAATAATTATTAATTAATTTTTTCATGTAAAAATGACAATATAATAATAATAATAATAATGATTATTTAATTATTGATTGATTAATTTGGAAGATTGTTGATTATTTTTGAAAAAAAAATTGGTTAGTTATTGTTTTTTGGATTATAATTAAATATTTACCTGAAATATTGGTTCCCATTGTTCCATTGGACCAACTGCATCATTTCTACCAATAACAACACCTGATTTATCAATTCCAATGTATTTTCCATAACCAGATTTAAGAGCAATTTTATTATCATTTACTGGAAATGCTGTAAATATTTCTTCTGGTGATGGACAATCTCCTTCATCATGTGGAGCACCAAGAGTAAATAGACCATTATCCAAAGCTTTCACATAACAATTATTTCCAAATTGAATAGCAACTGTTCCTGTTATTTCAGTTATTATTTTGACCTTCCACCAGCCACCTGATTAATTATTATTATAACAATATATTATTAATACTCTTTGTTTTTTTTTTTAAATAAATAAATAATAAATATAAAAATTTACCATGTTGAACAGCATCGACATCTTGAGCTTCTGTTTTTTCTTCATCTTTTCCTTGTTTTTTATGTTTTCTTTTTTTTGATCTGCAATAATTATTCATAACAATAAATAAATATATTATTTAAATATTTTTGATAAATAAATTTATAGAATGTATTTACTTACTTGACTTTTTCACCTTTTAATAATAGTTTACCTTTTTTTACTGATTGATATTCAGACATTTTAATATTATTAATAAATAATTTAATTGTTTTATTTTATATAAACAATAATGAGTCAATTTCAAGGTCCCTAGATGAGTTACTGGATTTAGACAGGTCATCCGAAGCTAGAATTTGGGACGCCATATTGGGGATCAGTAGTTGTGTGCATGCGTATATGTAAACAAGATAGGTACGTATGCATGCGTGGATAGTCACACACATTCACACATGTTTATCAATGTTTACATTTGACATTGTCTGACGTTGAATTGAATTTAATTTGTTAATTATAGATACTTGATATTTAATTATAAATGCAATTTGTGTGATAATATTAGTACTCCTATATTCAAATAGACAAAGTTAAATTAATATACTATCATAATTATATTTTATTTAAAAGAAAAAAAAAAATTCCGTTCAGGTTATTTTATTCAATAATATTTTATAAACATTATAATATTTATTATTTTATTTCATATTAATATATTGATCATTTATGATGATTACAGATGCAAAAAAAAAATTTAATCATTTATTTTGTGACTGCAATTCATATAACTTGACGCCGTAGCAGTTTGAATTTGCGCGGCTTCGCCATATTGGGGATATCAACGATTTTACTTCGGATGACCTGTATATTGGGAATCATTCTAGGGACCTTGGTCAATTTATTGTACTTTTTTTTTTTTTTCTTTTTGTTAAATGTTATTGCGCGTGCGTAAAATTTTACATGCACTGCCATCTTGTTTTTAGTCAGTTGTTTTCGAGTTGTTCGTTGAATCATACTCACAAAATTTTCCTTTACAACTGTTGAACACGAAAACCTCTATTTTCTACGTTTAAAAAACCAACGAATTTTAAACCACCCCTCAAATAAAACTCCCCCATAAAATTGTGAAATAAAAAAAATCAATGTTACGATTTACTCAAAAATAAATAAATTAAACAAATTTGAAAAATAAATCTCAAGTAAAATTGACGACAGCCATAATAATAATTAATAAGCCAGTAAATAATTAATAAACAGTGATAAAAAAAAAAAAAAAGTGATTTCTATATTAACAAATTATTTAAAATGTATTTAAATTATATTTTTAAATATTATTTTTTATTTACTCCAAAATTTACTTTGATCTGATTTATCAGGATTTATTTCTTTTCTGATAATCCACCCATCATTGAAAATACAAAGGGTGTCCTTAGAAGTTGTTCAATGAGAGATAAAAAAATAAAATAAAGGGGGTGATTGACGAGACATTAAAAAAATTTATTCAAAAATTATTTGGTACAGAAAATACATGTTCATATTCATTCATCAATAGCCCTCTTTTTTTTCGATCGCGACGTTCATTCGACCCTTCTAACGGTCTGCCTGGTATGTTATATGTGTATAAATTTTTACCCCCGTATATGTACTAGCAGCAATGAGGGTGACTGGTGGGGGCGGCTGCTGTGCCGGCTACCAACTAGGGGTGCCCACCTACCCCCAGTGTCGTCGCAAAGCGCGCGTCCGTTGGACGAAATATTCAGTAATATCTCAATTTTTATTTATCGAAAAAATTCATCAAATCAACTGGTAAATTATTTAAAAATAAATATAAAATATTTTTTTTTTTTTCAAAACGATAATTAACAATTTAAAAAAAAAAAAAAAGTGATAATATTATTTTAATTTTAAAGTGAGTGTTTTGTGGATTTTATATTTTATTGTTAACCAAAAAAAAAGTGAACTGTATTTATTTATTTTTTAATCTTACTATTTGCCAGAATGGAATTTTTTTATTTGGAAAAATACCAACAAGCTTGTAAGTACATAAATTTCATATTATATTTTTTATGATAAGCAAATATTGAATGTGAATAAATTTACAGTATCATTGTGATTTTAAATAAAAATAAAAAAATATTTAAAATTGACAAATGACTCGTTAGTTATGCATATTCAAATTGAAATCAAAAGTTGAGTATGTAATGTATGTGTGTAAATTGATTGAGTTATATATTTAGTTTGTCACTTTGACAAATTTCAAATTACCTATTATCATTTTGAGTTGTATGATTAATAATCCTATAAATATTTTATATCATTACAATTTTCTATTATCAAATAAAACATTGTTATTTTGCATTTCTCATTTATTTCATAAATAATTTATTATAAATTTTACATGAATAAATTATTATTGTTTATTAACTTGATGAATTTAAAATTTAATCGATTTTATTTCTCTTTTTTTAACAAGTGTTTGTTTAATAATTTCATGGAAAATTAATTTTTTTAATTATTTAAATATTTATCAGTTCAGAAAAGATGATATTTTCAGGGCTTTAACAACAATATATTAGTAAATAAATAAATAAATTGCATAATACTTGAAATAAATAATAAAAAATGATGAAAAAAAAAAATAAACATAAACCTGAATGAGACATTTCACTCACCTGCTGTATCAAAAATGTATCTTTCTTATTTATTTTTTTTCTACTTGTCAATAAGCCAATTTGGCATCTTCAATATACAACTCATGAATAATTTCACATCACGTATTTTCTCATTCAAAATAAAAGCCGCCTTTTTGATTGTCCTCATTACTGTCCATTTATTCACATTCGTCTTTATTAAAAATAGAAAAAAAAGTTAAAAAAAAAATGTTATTACTTTTTGCACAGTAGAATTATATATACAACCGTATGAATGACATGAGTTGATATGAGTTAATTTTATAATAAGCTTAATTGAAATGTAAAAAAAAAATTAAATTCAATATGGCAACAGGTAGATACAGCTCAGTTGTAAAACAAAAGGGATTTAATGATAAATTGAATTATTTTTCATCGAATGAATACATTGTTTTACTGTATTGATTTTTTTTTCATCTTTATAATGATTAATTTATTATTACTATTAGTATTTGAATTTTATTTTTAGTTAAAGAATATTAATAATTAATTTTTAAATTTAATATTTTTATTTTAAACAAGTCTTTACTTTATTTTTTTTTTTTTTTATGGAATATTATCTGACGTTTGAGTTGTTGTTGGTCTACTTGATTTCACGGTGGCCACATCGTATCGATATCCTTGAAATCAATTGGAATATTTCATTGAAAACAAGTTTAAATAAAAGTAAAAAAAATTGAGGAAAAAAAAAAGAGTGTACAAGAGAATTTGCAGAGTTGTTGAAACGACGAAAATGAAAAAGAGATTGGGGTATGTAAACACCTGCAGCCTCAAGTTTCGTTCTTGTAAAATGAGATGAGAAAGTTAAGCATAAGATAAAAACAAAATTACGAAAACGACTTACAGAGGAGAAAAAGGTTTTGGTCCCTGGTGTGTTAACAACAGCCAAAACGAACGAGGAGATTTTCTCTCTTAACATTATGAAAAAAAAAAAAACAAGAGCTTTTTTTCTGCCGACTTGACATTTTTTTTTTTCAAGTATTCTTTGAAAATTTATTTAAAATTTATTTTTAACTTGACACACGTGGCATTTATTTCCACGTGTGTCAAGTTAAAAATTTTAAAAGCTTTATTTTTTTTTATTATTATTATTAATTAACATAATGTAAAAAAGAAAAAAAAAACTTGAATAATTTATATATTCTTGAGATTTTATATAATGAGAAAATTTCTATTGTCTATTAATATTTTTGTGAAAGAAAATTGTCGATTCAGGATTATTAAAATGCTAAAATTACACGAGACAAGAAAAGGTCAGGTACATTGTTTGTTTTATAATAGAAATTTATATCTAAATTATTCAAATTGGTAAAAAATAATAATATAAACTATGAAGCTGAACCTGGTGGCCAAACTATTATTCTGATATCGAAACGACATTGCAATAAAGATATTTTGCAAGTTGCAAAATTTAATTACAATAAATTTCAATTGATTCTGAGACCAAACTGATTATCTATATTGAATTTCAGATCGATCACGATATTTTTTTTTATTTCTATAATAATAACATAAAAGACACATTATAAAAATATTTTTACAAATTCTTAATTATTTATTTATTTTTATTATCAAAGTATATATAATATTTTTAAAAAAAATGGTAAAATAATAATAGAAATTAAAAAATTTTCATATAATAATTTGTGTTATTTGAAAAAAAAATAAAATTACATAGGGGGTTAAAAAATAAAAATTCTAAAATGACTTTATTGCGTGTTTCGTAAGATAATGATAGATTTTTTTTTTTCTAATTTATTTTTCCATTGTGTAGTAAGGTATCATGTCTTTGAGTATATTCTATCACTTTCTCTCTCTTTCTAAAATACCAACATATCTATATTAAAAAAAAACTATTAAATTTTATTTCTCTGTTGTCTATTCACCTTGCTACATCACTACCACCACCACCCACTTACCACCCACCCTTATATTCGAATATCCACTCGCCAATGTTTTGTAATTCAACTTAAAGAGCTTTTTTTTTTAACTCACACACACACATATATATATAGACTCGAGCTTTATCTCATATATCTATTCTGCAAGTGTTTTTTTTTTCCTTTAAATTTTTTTGTATTTATATTTTTATATTTTGCTGTGAGTTCAAATAAGAGAAAAAAAAATCCATAGTTGTTGTTTTCGTGCTGAAATATAAATTCATGCAAGGGCAAATATAATTACTATACAGTTCTACGAAACTCGTATAAATATAGCTACATTATTTATTAGCATTATCATTATTTTTAATATTTATTAATTTTTGTTTTTTAAAGTTTAAAAGTATAAAAATTTATTTATTTTATTGTCAATTTTATTATTTATTTAATTGGTATTTTAAAAAATTTATTAAATTATTTAAATTTAAAATTATTACAATCAGTGTATTTAATTTTAAAAATTAATAATATTTTCTTGTAAAATTGGATATTTGTGTATTTAATTTTGATTTTTTTTGTTTTTTAAACAACGTAATATTCCCTTGTCTTTTCATCATAATTTTCTGTGATAGTATATACTCACACCCCCTTCTACCCTCTTCTTTGTACCGTGACTGCTATCGATGTTATTAAATATGTAGTTAGAGTTGGTGAGATCCCCATACTATTACACACACACACACACACACATACTATGCTAAAATATTGATCATCACATAGAATTCAAGTACGTCTGATATATTTTTTTGATCCCCTATAAAATTATAAGTAAATTAATATACAAAAATTTGTATACATATAGATTTATTTTCTTTTTTTTAAAATTCTTTAAACATTAAAAATTTATATTCAAATATATTTTTGTAATTTTTTTTTTGTTTGTTATTAAATTTTTTTTTATGCTCATTATATTTTTGATAAAAAATTCAATAAATTTTTTATTTGAAATATTTTAAAAACTTTTTATGAAAAATTGTTCAGCGTGTAATGCTGCTGTCACGACCACAGAATGTCTTTGAAATAAAAAATATAAAAAACTGGCACTTGCTACACGATTGGCAATTTATCAATTGACAGTATTACATTCAACGAGATTTTTACTGGAATTCAATATCAGTATCTTTTGTGTGTAGCAAGTGTTTAGCTTGTTCATGTAAAAAATCACTTGTAAATATATTTCTTGGATAAGATATATACAGTTGATAGAATAATGAAAAAAAATATCATACTGTTTTTATTTTTGTTTTATTAAAAAAAAAATATAAAAATTGCAATTTTAGGTAAAGAAAAATGTTTGAAAGGAATGTTCAAGTTGTCATTGATTTATTTTATTTTTTAAATATAAAAAAATATTTGTAATCACTAAGTAGTTTGAGCTTTTATTAGTTGCTTTTTGTTTTTCTTTAGTTGAAATATGTATTGTACACAAAAATCATAGAAAATTTGATGGATATTTTTTCTATTTTCTTTTATTATTATGACAGCATTCTCAGTATTTTTATGTGTTATATATTTAACATAAATTGTGCTGAATTTTCTGATATCGTTTTACTTTTGTATTGTTGTTTAAGTCGTAGTCATTTTGGCGACATGACTCTTACCATGCTCGATTGATTTCCTACATATCTACAAAACCAATATACAATTTTATCTTATAGTATAGAAAAGCGTTGAAAGGACTGAAAAAAAAATCAAGAGTCACTCACCCCTCAATGACTCCCCTCTATATATAATATTTACAGAAAAAAAAAAAAATTTATATGTATAAAATAAATAAGGAGAAGGATGTACGCTTTGCTGTCATTGATAGATATCGAAGCGATATATGAAGGGGGAACATTCACTTGACAGAAAAAAAAAAAAGTGAAACTTGAGGAAAAAAAATTACTCACATAAAAATAATGGAGACATGAAGATCTATAGACGATTTCGTGTTTCCGCGTGCAATTTATAAGCAGCTTGTAACAAAGAAATAAAAAAAAAAAATAACCAAAACTAATTGTGTTGAAAGACACTGGGGCTTCTTCTTTGAGCATTAAAAATATCATCCTCTTAAATAATTTACAATAGACAACAATGTTTTACTTGTTCAATTACAATTAAGCTCAAATTTTATCTAAAAAAAAATCATCAAAGGATTTGAAATAAAAAAAAACAATTCACATTAACTTTTTTCCTAAAAAAAAAAAAAAAACCTTTATTCTTCTCAAATACAATTTTGTTGTTGATATTTTGTTATTTTATCTATTTTATTTCATAAAAATTTATTAATTTTCATTAAAATTGCAAATTGCAAATTGTTGGGTTTTAAATTTTTTCTTTTTGATTTTCTTAATTGAGAAAAAAAAAAAAAATCTCTAGGTGATAATGAGAATTAGAATGAGCTTACTTTCTGACTTAACACAAGTTTTTTTTACCTACCCTCAGGTTGTTCAATTGGAGCTTAGTGTTTTGAACCCTCTCAAAGGCGGTGGTAGTCGCATGTCCAGTCGATACTCAACGTTCGAGTTCATTCGCCCTCGTAGTCGTCGTCCCCGGTTGGCGATTTACTTGCTAGCATGCTTTTCCCTTAACTTGTATATATTTATCTATGTATTTTATATGATATATATAAGTTTGTGTGTATATGTAAAGTTCCTGAAGCGTATAACACGCTTGCACGCATCCCCATTGGGCCGATTTTACTGGACTACTACTGTACATGTTACGTGCAAAAATATATATACAGTGTTTTGCACAATTACACAAGAATATATAGACACCACTTTAAACATTCTAGTGAAAATCATAATAATAATACACAAATTTCAAGGAAATCATTTGAATTTTTTATCTCAATTTTCTTCTTAGGGGTTTAGAAATTTTTTATTTATTTTTTTTTCCTTATTTTTGGGGTTTTATCTTGTTTTTTTTATTTAGTTTTGGGTTTCTTTGTGACCTCTGTTTGCCGGAGGTGCGGAGCTTTTTTTTATTTTTCTTCTTTTAGACATCTTATGTAAACAATGAATTATGTACATTGTAGTACTAACCAACCAACCAACCAACCAACCGATCTGTCGGAATAACTTTAGTTTTCTGGATCTTATAAAAAAAAAGAGGTCGTGATTTTTTATTATTTATTTTTGGCAAAATTTCAAATGCACCACTTGCAACATTGACCCACAAAATATATATCTATTGATTAAACATTTTTTTTCATTTTAATATATTTTTTTGTTTTTTTCACAGTCTACTGAAGAACGTACTCAAATCAATCATAAATATTTTTTCGAAAAAAATATATATCATTCTTCTATATCCAATTTATTTTTATTTTATTATCATCATCCATTTTTAATGAAAAAATAAATCTTTTTTTTTCATTTTTATGATTTATTTTAGCTTATTAAAATTTAAATATTCAGGAATATATTTTAATTTCATTTTTTGTTTTTAGTATAAAAATAAAAATAAATAATATTGATTAAATTTGATATATATTTTTGGTATAAAAAAAAAATAGTATATAGGAAATATCGATGGTGCAATTAAACAATGACCTTCGAATTTGATTTGCATATTGTGACACATCTTTATATCCAGATGAGAGTGTTGTGTCGTCATGGCAACGTACGAAGGGTTGCTGATATTTCTGCTTCTGTTTTTGCTCCTATTTTGTGTACTTGTGTGCGTTTATTTTATTATATAATGCATATACATGAGTGTACACCAGAGTTGAGTAAAGTTTTAGGGAGTAAAATGGCTCTTTCTCTCTCTATTTCTCTTTTTTTTTTTTTTATATAAGGGGGTAGTTTACCACGTTGTGGTGCCTATATATTCAACATTTTACTTTCTCTCTTTCAGCGAGACTAAAAAGGACCAAGCTTGGCATTTTCATCCCGGTTCATCCATGCAAAAATAAATTCAACAAAACGTAAAGTTGCGTTACGAAATAAACGATCCAGCAATTTCCTTATACACTATATTTTACTCTTTAAAATATATAAATCACAATATATAACTCGGCGCATTTTTAAAAAAATATTTTATCGGGTGAATCATAGGTATTTGTTAAACATTTTCATACACATCTTTTTTTATTATTTCGTTTTTTACAAAAGTGGCTATCAACCGACATTTGTATATATTTAAATTCAAAATTTTATTTTAATCTTTTAACTGTATTTACTGTACCGAGTTGACATTGTAAAAACTAGACTTTCGTATTACAGAATTTATATATCGATTTGTCGAAGAATAAATGGATTTATTTTTTATATGAAAATTGCGTCACCGCATGCTGTACATTTGTGTATACAATTTTTTTTTTTTTTTGCATTGTACTCGATGTAAATTTACAAATACTAAAATTCAGGTAAATAAATGCATTGAAAATAAAATATTTCAAAAATATTTTATTGGAATTTTTAATACTAGATGTTTGTAATTTTCTAAAATAAAAGTTTCATGAAATTATTATTAAAAATATTTGTCATATTAAAAAACATTGATATAATTTTTTTTTTTAAACTGTAAAGCTTTTGTTAAAATCCTTGATATATTATGTTCAATTAATAATATTAATGTCTCAGTATTTTTCGATGAAATTGGAAAAATTTAATTTAATTAATTTTACTCGATGATCGATATTTAATTTCATTTATATAAATGCAATATATGCCAGAGCATATGATGATAAAAATGCATATATTGTTTATGTAGTAAAAAAGATATATATATTTCAACTCGAGGGTGATTAAAAAAAATAGATGGAGGGTAAAAAATGTGAATGACGCCAAATGTTAACAGCGACATGTTTTATTTTTTTAATTTTTTTTCTAGTAAATTTTTTTGTCCTGACTCTGGCGAGTGGTTAATATAATGCTCACGCGAGTTTGCGTGTTACTGGTGTTTTTATACACGTTTTAGACTCTTATAGTTTTTTTATTTTTTATTTTATTTTTATTATATACATATAGCACGTGGTGGCGCGCCTATACTTCTGGAAAATGAGCCTCGGTTTATCGATCTTTCTTTGTTAAGAATTTAAGATAGTTGCCGAATATCGTGAGTGCAAATCCCAACTTAAGTTAAAGTCGTTAGACCAAGACGCTATTATTTTAAGGGCTGTAGAAAATATATATATATGTATTTAAAAGAAAGAAAAAGCTCTATAAAATATCATCATTATCTTGTCTATTGTGCTGAGTCAAAAATTATTTATTTATATCTTTAATTATAATTTTTTTTTAACGGTAAAAATTGCACTTTAATTAGTAAGCAAAATTTGAAAATCTGTATTTAATATTTATTCATTTTGTTTGGTTAATTAATTAATATTTTTTGTTTACTTTTATACTTGCAATTTTGTTTTTAATTATATAATTTTAATTAATGCAATTGACGCGCATGTATGAATATTTATATTAAAACTTTGAAAGTATTTCGAATTTAAAAAATAATATATTGATAAAAAAAAATTAACGGTGAGATTAATAATTTTTTTTTAAACAGTTCATCCAGGCTTTCATATGGCACTTTGTCGGCTCACATTAAAGCCCTATGATCCTCATGACTTGCAACACAAAATATCCAGAAATTTTTTTAAAAGCTTTTCTCGTTATTGTGCACTGTAAATTATCTAAAATAGTGGATTTAATTTTTTTTTTTTTTTAATTTACCTTGTTTATTATATTATAGCATTTTTATTATTACATTTTTTAACACAAAAAATTTTGAGACAGAAAAACTCACGTGGTAGATTTAGTAAGCATACTTTTCTTGGAATTATGAATTTAGTTTAAATAAAAAAATCATGACAAGCGTATAAAAAAGAATTTAAAAAAAAAAAAAAATTATATATGCCAGCTGTTAAAAGTATTTAATGAGACTAGGATAAATTTTTATTTTTTATTTTTGTACGTATGACGTGCACTTTTGTATTCATTATGACAATTGACCAATTTATGAGCATTTAAGTTTGATCAAATCAAACCAATTAAATCAAAATCAAATTTTAAATCAAATTAACTTTTTTAATTTATTAAACATAACCTGGCCAATTTAGGGTTATTTATATAAAAATGGATCATTTGAAAATTAACCAGGAATTTTAAAATCAAAATTTAATTTTTATTTATCAAATCATATAAAAGTGATATTTCAGAATAACAATTTATTAAAATCAATAATTTTAAAAAAAAAATTGTTTTTATGATTTTTGTAACTAATTTACTATAGCAATGTTATTGATAAAACATTGAACTAAGATTGTATATATAACATAATTTAAATTATAACCACTAAGAATCAACTTTCAGATTATTAAATACATTAACAATGCTGTCTATCGATGATCTGATATTTTTTGCTTTATAAATTACATCAGTAAAAAAAAATTTTAAATTAAATTTATGAGTTAATTTACGTAAAATAAAATATAACAATTTGTTAAATTGTCTTGTCATTTTGTTTAATTAAAAATTATAATAATAAATAAATATTTATTATACATAAATATTTTGATAATATATTCTGGTAGAATTGTTGGAAATTATTAGATACATTCAGTTTCTGTTCCTTTTGAACAGGAAATTGAATAAAAAAAATTAAATTATTTATAAATTTTTCTATATATTGTCAGAATGTTGAAATTATTCAATAGTTCATTTGTTTTAAAAAAACTGAATAAAAAAATTAATTTATTTGACAATTTTTTGATAAATATTTTGAATTTAAAATTATTCATAATTATTTTGTTTTTTAGGAAAATTGAATAAAAAAATTAAATTATTTGATAAATTTTTTTGATAATATTAGTTGTTAGAAAATTATTCAGGATATTGTAGGTTTCGTTTGAACAGGAAAACTGAGTAAAAAATTAATTTATTTGATAAATTTTTTGATAGTATCCTCAGAATTTTCAGGAAACTTTATTCAATAATGTTTCCTTGTTTTGAACACAAAACTGAATAAAAAAAATTAATTTATTTGATAAATTTTTTTTTAATATCCTGTAGAATTGCAAAAATTCAGGATACAAATTTTTTTTTTTGAACAGAAAATGAATAAAAAAAAATTAAATTATTTGTAAATTTTTTGATAATATTCAGAATTTTTGAAATTATTCAGGATATGTCAATTTCTGTTCTTTTTGAAAATTATATTTACTACTTAAAAAAATTTAATGTAAGTTTCAGGAATTAGTATTTATAAAATTATTTTGATAGTTTATAAATAGCATTGAAAATTTTCACCAATTTATGAAAAATAAATTTGACACGTGTTCAGCCAATTTTCAAAATACAATATTTTTTTTTCATTATTATTGTTTTAATTTTTAAATTAAACAAAAGCCCCAATTAAGAATTTTTTTTTTTTTAAATGCTTTTGAATATTTTATTTAGTTTTAATTTAGTCGGTTAAAAAAATAATTATTATTAATAAAAAACGGTGGGAGTTTTTACACTTTAACAAATTGAATTGCTGGAATTTTTTTATTACGAAAATTGGATCTCATCAAATTTGAAATATATTATTTTGTTTTATCATCATCTACTGTGTATAATAAAATAATTTTATTATTTTTAAAAAAGTAAAATTTAACATAAAATATACAGTTCCTATTCAGCTTTATAATATTTATATTAAATTTACAGAGTATTTAAGTATATAAAAGCATTTAATCTTATTTTGATTGTAAATTGTTGAAATATTTTTCGAGTGGTTTAAAATGCTTTTCACAATTTATATACATACACACTAGAAATTTTATCTTTGCATGTTTTCTTGGTATGTATATACTATGTATGCAACATGAGGAATAACCAGATAAAGAAAAGTGGCTTGCATTTCATTCTCTAACACGCCGACAAATTAAATTATTCAACTTCGCTCAAGTCAAAAAATATAACAAATATATATGTAAATACATTATGTATTTGCATTAAACATGTACATTGAATATTGAATACAATTTTTCATATAAATTTATTCGATATTTTGTCAAAAAAAAAAATGAAAAAAAACCTTTACAATTTTATGAATATATATTATTTTTTTTTCATGTCTGTGATTTTTTTTATAAATTATACATAATAGGGTTGTAAAGTAAACGAGTGGTTGAGTGGTGACAAAAGAGTGCAATTGTTGAGTCAATGAATTGTCTCTTGTACTGAGAGAAACGAGACAAAACAAAAACTAAGGGCAGTTATAACGCTTCTAGTTGTTTTACGTCATTCTGACTTTGACAAAGAATTCATGTACTAGATGGGTACTTATTTTGCAGCACAGGGGTTAAGACAAAGTACTAAAATAAAACAAAGAATGGAAAAAAAATTCATTATATTTGTTTTACAAGTGATCTGAATTTTCTCTTGTTTTGAATTTCAAGACTTTGTACAATAAATGATGTGAATTAATTGATTTACATTAGATATATATTTATACAAGGCTTTATTTGCTTGGTAATTTATTTAATTATATGTAGTATACGCAGAATTAATGTAGTCATTTGTGTATGTTGGAAAATACTTTAGTCACGTTTGTAGATTTCGAGCAAGAGGGTAATAGGAAAGCGAAATAAAAAAGATATTGCATGCTGTAAATCTAGGTACATGGGTTTATGAGTTTTTTATGAGTGTCTTGTGTGCAGGATATGTTGATGTTCTTGTCAAAATATATTTGTGACTAGAGATTTCCTTGCTTGATTGATGTCAAAAGAATGATCAAAGATAATTAGATGTATGAAAGTTAGTACTAACGTTAGTACTAAGTACTGAAGTTAGTACTAACGTTGTTAGTTAACCGTCTAATACTGACAGTTGATTTATTTTTGCAAATTGCAAAAAAATGCAAAAAATATATCTGACAGCGGTGGGATTCGAACCCACGCCCTTTCGGACTGGTGCCTAAAACCAGCGCCTTAGACCGCTCGGCCACGCTGCCATAAGACAGATTTTGTTTGAAGAACATCATAACTAAACATATTTCTCTATTATTTTTTAAACCAATATTTTCATTTACTAATTTTTTTCAAATTTAAACGTTGAAATATTTGTGTTTTCTTATTTATTTCTAAATTTATAATCTATCTTTGATTTAAAAGTAAATTATTAATTGTGCACCAAAAAAAACCAACATTTTTCACTACTACTTTCTAAGGAAATTACTAACATTATCTACACAATATTTTTCATTTATCAGAATATTAAAAAATCCAAAAAATAATTTTTGCCCTACGATTACCCTGTTAGCACAGTAAAAAATGTTAGTTTGTTTACTCAGTGTGATTTATTGAAAAAAAAAAAAATAATATGTATATGCTTCCCCCGTATTGTTAATGTGAATCGAATATTAGTATGTGATCCCCATGGGTTCCATTCTAGACATCATCAAGGTCACCACCGACAACAACAATTATACACAATTCATCTCCAAATATAGACAGCTGCACTGTAGCTGCATATGGGCTTTCGAATTCATTTATTCTACATAAATATATCTATGTAGAATATTTATTTCACAATCATAATAAAATATAAAGTAATACATAAAACGATCATTCTATACCCATAAAATTGACGCCTATTTATTTTTTTCTATTTTCAAGTTCCCCTCATTTTTCAAAATTGCCGACACCCTTCGAAAGTTTTCTGACTTTTGATTATCATTATTTGAATAACACAAAGTTTGATGATCGTGGATTTATTTGAATCCTCATTATTAAAATTTTCTTGAGTTGAAATTAAAATTTTCCCAAGTTTTGAAAATACTTTATTCAAGTTGGATAAAGTTTCTGTGCTTAGAATGAAGTTTTATAATATAGAATTTTAATTTTATTTATTTTATATTTTCTGCGTGACTTGCAGACAAAACTCAGCATTTTTCGTTGCAGATCATGTTTGTCAAAAAATATTTCTAAGAAAAATATTTATGAAATTATGTTTCTAATATTTGAACAACACCTAAATATAATTATTCTGGAAGTTTCAAAATTTAATTTCAATCATATTGAAACCTCTAAGCAAAACTCGGAATTTTTTGCTGCAGGTTATGTGTTCGCTAAAAAGAAATATTTCTATATAAGAAAATTTTATGAAATTATGCTTCTAATATTTAAACAACTGGTAACGCTGTTAGTACCGAATACCGGAGAATTTACGGGGACATTTGTACAGGTTACCCAAAAATTTACGGTAAACAGCCACCATTGTGTGTGTAGGACTGATTGCATTGTGTCCGAAACCCGTAAATGTCCCCGTATTTCCCGTAAATTTCCCCGTATCGGTGCCAATGACAATTTCGTTATAAACACCTAAATATATTTATTCTGCATGTTAAAAAATTTAATTTCCATTATTCCACTTTTTATTCTTTCAACGAATGACTGAACAAATGAAATCTCTTTAGCACGAAGTAAGACATTCCTTATTTTTATAATTATAAATAAAATATATTTTACCTATTCATCACGTGAAAATATCAGAGGATCAATCGCAATATAATCTACGTAATACAACCCTTTCTCTTTTTTCTTTTTATAATATTATGGTCATCTTTTTGCTTCGAAAAGAAAAATAAAATAAATGCGTATACATAGATATATACCGAAATATATATATGTTGTATTTTATTGTACGCGATATGCGAGACTTGGAAAAGCCTCGAGGCGTTTTTTTTATTGGTATATACATTCACTCTAGAAATGTACAATACTAGCGGATATTTATGGTGCGCCTGGTCCTTTTTTTTTTTATCTCTATACCTTTTTCATTTTTTTTCTTTTCAAGGGTTTATTTTATTTTTCATATATAAGCTCGAACAGTGTGATTTTTCGTTTTCGTATGGCATTGTTTGTTCTCATAATTTTTCGCTGGTTTTTATATATTTTTTATAATCCAAAACAGAAGAGAATGGTATGCTTTTTCATTTTTTTATTTTTTTATTCACTAAGCCATTTTTGGACTCTGTAAAATAAGTCAATGTAGATTTTTGAATTCTGAATAATAAATCGTGTGCTATTCATTCATGACAAATACGATCTGTTTGTTAACCATCGATTATTTATTTTTTTGTGAAATACCTTAAATTTATAGTTAAAAGTTATAAAAATTACTAGAAATTCTTGTATATATCAAAGGTTCATAAAAAAAATAACCACGTATCAAATAATACATTCAAATAATTTTTAAATAAGTTTGTTTAAATTTTTTTTAAAATTGAATAGATCTTTTCGTTGTCTCTAGAGATATCTGGACAATGGAATATATGTATACGGCAAATTGAAAAACTTTTTGAATTTATTTTATGAGCATAAAGGATGACGGGAATATTCGTTTACCGTAATATTTATTTATTTATATATTTCAACAAATTTCACCGAGTTGGTTGACGATAACATAAACGCAACGGGTACATCGAAAAGTTGAATAGAAAAAAAAAAAAAAAAAAGTCAAATATGGTAGTTGTACTAATAGACAGGAAATAAATTTCAAATTTTTTCCTCATTTCATTTATTTTTATGTGTGTCAAATACAGTGAATATTATTTAGCTCCAGGCAATGTGACTCATCATCAGAAATCGAACAATATGAAAATTAATTATTTACTCTTCTTTAACGTTTGTTTTTAGCTGTCCAACTATATTTACATAATTTTTTCATTTTTAATTTAATTTTTCCGTTACTTTCTTCGATTACATGTAATGTGCAGTTTTTTTATTTTTTGCCAAACAGAAAAAAAATACTGTACAAAGTAGGAAAAAAAAAAAGTACACAGTCATTTTTGATGATCGATTTTATAATAAATAGGTTGAATAAACCACCCTTCGTTCATTCACCCATAAAATTAACATGTCTATACAATTCATACTTGCTAAACATCAATCTCTCATAAAATAACAAGTGTTGAAATTTTTTTTTTAATTTGTTCATTTTTTTATTGTTTTTACAGATTTATCGAAGCTCATCGACATGGCAAGCCGGAAGTAACTAGACTGAAGGCGTAACGAAGTGAAAAAAGGTCAGTAAAAAAATATTATAAGAGGGTTAATAAAAAAAGAAAAATATTTAAAAAGCAAGAGAGAAAGCGAGAGAGAGAGAGATAAAAATAGAAAAAAAAAGTTACCACTTGAGTGGATGCAATTGTCCCTGCAGGTTGTCGATGGAGGGACGATATCTGCATTATTAATGACGTTTTTAATAATATAGAGTATACGAAAGAAAGGGTACTTACTTACAAAAGAATCCACACAAGCACATATGTGACTCGTTGGTGTTTTTGATTATTTTTACAATCAAGTAGTAAGTACCACTGAAAACCATTTGCAAGTGCATGAACATCTTCAAAGTTCAACGACAATAATAACAATAATAATGATAAAAAATTCAAAAGTTTTTTTTTCTTCTACTTGGTATTTTTATGTTTTAATTATACAATCACACCAAATAAAAATAAATAGGATACTTGAGAATTAAAAATAAGAAAATTCACATTATCAGATCAAACTTTCACCAATGATTTTTTATTGTCATAAAGTGTTACAGTTTGATATTAACTTGTTAAACATTCTCGTTAATTATTATTATTATTATTTTAGCCTATTGTCATAGTTAAGATTATTTTTATTATTTTTAAATGTTTTTTTTTTTTGTTTGTATTTGTATTTTTTTATGCGACAGCTAATATACTGAAACTTTTTAATTAAGCTTTTTAATTTTAATTTTAAATAATATATAAGAAAATGTGCAATAGTACTTTACTTTTCTGAAAAAGTTTTTATCGTATTTTTACTTGTAAAGTAACTTATCTATATTTTTTTTCTTTTTCGTTGACATAGTTTGATCTTTAACTTTGTTGAGAAAAGATTAAATAAAATACATTTTATTTCTTTGACATGTAGCTGATAAATCAATGATGAATTTCGATAATTCATCATACAGTTTATTTGCATTATCATTTTTTAAAATTTGTCTTATTTCTCTTGGCGTTATTCCAACTTTTTAAATAAACGATGTCTGCAATGACATTAAGTACACTGCGGTCCTTTTCTACCATAACGAAATTTTTTAAATCCTCTTTACTATGACCCTTGAAAAATCTCAAATTACCTGACTCACAATCTGCAAATATTTTTTTATTAATAAACAAATACAATTTTAAACAAAAAAAATATAAATAAATATTTTTTCACATGTAGAAATAATAACAAAGAAAAAATGAAAATTTATTTAATAAAATCCTCAAAAAATTTAGAACAAAATAAAATGATAATTTTTTTTTTAATATTATTATTGTTTTTATTATTACCAATTGAATAATAGAAAGAAAAAATTGATTAAATAAGTTTAAAGTTTATTTACAATTTGTCTTGTACATAATATATTAGTTTAAAATTTTAAGAGACAAATTACAATGGTTTTCACCATGATAAATACCACAGGATTTCTATTGTTATGGTAATCAAAGATTTAATTAATCCTCAGAACACTTGAGTATTAAACACACATATATATATATATATATACATATTAATTTCATGTATTTTGTAGGTGTAAATTTATATATGTATATTTCAGTGGCGTATATTCTACCTTAATTATTATCGCTTGAGTTTCGTGCTGTAGCTACGAAAGCGCACTGGATAAATTCCAAGGACTCCATAGAATATAAGAGCTAAAATAATTATACCATATATTACAATTATAATAATTTAAAGTACATCATAAAATTCCATGTCCATTCTACATAATTCAATTGTTAAAAAAAATTTTTCATAAATTTTAATTGTCAAAAAAAAAAATAAATAAAATTTCTTAATTTAAATATTTTTAATTACATAATTTAGTAATTAATTTTTTGATACAATGTTGAGCTTTAAATATAAAAAAAAATAAAATAAATTATCAAGTTTCTTAATTTAACACTCAACATGTTGACTTAATTACAAAAAAAAAAAAAAACGAAATAAGACATTTATTGTTGAATTTTAGAATTTTCGAAAAAAACTTCAGAGACAAATTGTTGAAGAATAATTTGCAGATTTAACTTCAGTGTAGTTATTTCAAGTGCTATTTTAAATGTAAAGAAAAATATATATAAATTGTAAATTATATTTATTTTATATATATGTGTGTCAATGAAGTTTTGTTAATTTTGTTAAGATAAATTTAATTTTATCAAACCTCTGTGAGGACAAAGTTTTTGATGGAAACTTGTCCACTAGAGTTTGAAGTTCTCTACGCTTCGTATTTTACCTTGATCTATATATATATATATGAACTATAAAACTATCGTCTGACCTGTGTACATAGATATATTGATAAAGGCAACCAGCCACACTATATACGTATATTACCCTCTTTTCCTGAAAAGGTTAACTCCGGTCAATTTTACGCTTTTGTTGGTGCGAATAAAAGTAGCTCACCTTTATCTCTGTGGATTTTACTGATATAGTTATTTAATCACCAACAACATTATATTTTTTTTTTATTTTTACTATTTTATCCATTTATAAATATATTTTTTTTTTTTATTTATATTTATTATTATATCAAGTTTCTATGAATTTTTTTTTAAATATGAATCTATCAATATTTAAAATGAAACATGAGTTTTTACGAATTGTTGAAATTTGATTGAACGTCATGTCAATTATTTTTTTTTTTAATTAATATAAATTTTCAATTTATGTAATGGAAAATACTGTTGTTTTATTTTATTGTATATTTTTTATTTGTGTTACATTTTTTTTGTACATATCATTCAAGTAGTCAGGTTTCGCTTGGTACTTGAATTTCTTTTTGAAAAAAAAAATTGATATTGAGGGAATTTTGTTTAGTTTATTCGCAATATTTTTTATAATTTTTTTTCAAGACTAGAGTAAATAACAAAATAATAAAATTTCAATTGGTAATTTTTATAAAATAAATATTTTATATAAATGATATTTTTATTTTTTTTTATTTTTTAAAATTATTATTAGTTTATATTTGACTTTCGTTATTTTCACATTATATAAAAATCTATATTATGCCCATTATCAAGATCTCAAAGTTTTTTCATTACAATTTATGATTATTATTTGTTTCTTTCATTTTTTTTTTTAATATAAAAATTACAATAAATTCTATGAAACTATTAAAAACTATGATTTATTTGATTTATTCATCAAAATTTACTATTCTTCTACAAAAAAAAAAAAAAAAAATCCATCAAATTAGTAATAAAAAAAATAATTAAAATTAAACATAAAAAAATGAAACTTTTTTTTTTTTTTTATTATAACGATATTATTGTTATATTTTTTTTTGTATTTATAAAAACTTCATTGTTCATTGATTTTATAAACACAAATATTATCATAAAAGTATATAATTAATAAATTGACGATTTAAATTTTTTAATTTTTTATTTTAACATAAATCTGTTAATCACAACATAATTGTTAGTCTAATAACATCGAGATTGAATTTTACTGAAAAATAGTTGGATTAATATGTCAATTTTTAAAAAATATAAAAATATTTAAAAAATTTTCAAATTTATTTTCTCACATAAAAACACATAATTCGCATAAAATTTTCAAGCCCAATTGCATCGAGATCCGATAATTATTGAAGAATTGTATTCTTTTATTATGTCAATTTTTAAAAAAATATAAAAATATTTAAAAAATTCTTTTCAGATTTATTTCTTCACACATATAAACACATAATCGCACAAAATTTCAAAGCCCAATTGCATCGAGATCCGATAATTATTGAAAAAGTTGTGCTAGCTTAATATTTCAAATTTTAAAAATATAAAAATATTAAAAAATCTTCTTTCAAATTCATTTCTTCACACATAAAAACACATAATTCGCACAAAATTTTAAGCCTAATTGCATCGAGATCCGATGATTATCGAAAAGTTGTTAGCTTAATATGTCAATTTAAAAAATATAAAAATATTTAAAAAATTTTCTTTCAAATTTATTACAAAAACACATAATTCGCACAAAATTTTGTTCAATTGCATTAAGATCAAATATTATTGAAAAAGTTGTTTTATTAATATGTCAATTTTTAAAAATATAAAAATATTTAAAAAATTTTTATAAATTTATTCCTTCACACATAAAATATATAATTCGCACAAAATTTTAAGCCCAATTGCATCGAGATCCGATGATTATTGAAAAGATATGCTAGATTAATATGTCAATTTTTAAAAAATATAAAAATATTTAAAAAATTTTCTTTCAAATTTATTTTTCACATAAAACATGATTCGCAATAAAAATTTCAAGCTAATTGCATTTAAATCCGATAATTATTGAAGAAGTTGTGCTAGCTTAATATGTCAATTTTTAAAAAAAATATAAAAAATATTAAAAAAAATTTTCTTTCAAATTTATTCCTTCACACATAAAAAACACATAATTCGCACAAAATTTTAAGCCCAATTGCATCGAGATCCGATGATTATTAAAAAAGTTGTGCTAGCTTAATATTTGAATTTTTAAAAAAAATATAAAAAATATTTAAAAAAATCCTCTTTAAATTCTTTTATTCACACATAAAAAACACATAATTCGCACAAAATTTTAAGCCCAATTGCATCGAGATCCGATGATTATTGAAAAAGTTGTGCTAGCTTAATATTTGAATTTTTAAAAAAAATATAAAAAATATTTAAAAAATTTTTATTTCAAATTTATTTCTTCACACATAAAAAACACATAATTCGCACAAAATTTCAAGCCCAATTGCATCAAGATCTAATAATTATTAAAAAAGTTGTGCTAGCTTATTATGTCAATTTAAAAAAAAAAAATATCAAAAAAAATTTTGTTTACTCGCTTTTTTTTGTTGTTTTTTCGTTGCTAACGAAATAAATAAAAAAATAATAGAAAAAGGCAAACAAAGAAATTTGTATGAGAGTAAGTGAGAAAAAAACAATGACCAATCAAATGTTCGGAAGACCGATGATGTTTGTCCTTTTTATATTCGGACCAAAAACTTTGATATTGATTTTTGTAATTTTTAAATTTTAATAATTCAGCTTACATTGTTTAAATAGTCAAAATCAATAAATACAATTTTTCAGTATATAATTAATAAATTTTGTCATTTAAATTTTATAATTTTTGAATTTTAAATTTTTTCTGTTGATCGAAAATAATGTAAATGAACAAAATATATATAATGCGATGTCTGATAAATAGTTGGATTAAGTATTTTACCAATACAATAAAAAAGTACCAAAGTACATAGTTAAACAAAATTCTGTAGTAATAGGGAAATGGTTTTGGGGTGTGCCTAAAGTTAATATAGAGGCGCGTCCTGTATCACCCACATTTCCTATATCGAATATCGAATATACTGTCTTTTGCATTAACATTATTATATACATATACCAACATGTATTCGGTTCATCTATGTACATGTACACTTTTGTAATCAATTGATGCTCAAACTCTCATATATGTTCATACATGTACACTCAGTGTAATCTTGTATCTGTAATAATATATACAAACACACACATATACATACTATAATCATACACATATTTATCAACACAAATACCACAAATGTGTGCCACTAATTCCTGCAATCCCTCGTTTTGTTATTGAGGTAAGAAGTCAACTTAAACACCCTGATCTACTTCATCAATCAACCAACCTATTTACCTCATTCCAATTACTTCAATACATAAAAGATGAAAATAACATTTTTTTTTTTTTTGTTTACTACCAATTAACGTAATTTTTTCACTCAAATATTTGAAATAATAAAACAAAGTAATAGTAAATAATAAAAATTATATTTTCAAATTAAAAATCATATATATTTTTTGTATTTTATCGATATTAAATTCAAATATTTGTGTAATATTTATTTTACCAAAATGAAATAAAATTTACAATTTAAATTATCAATTTAATATATATTTATATTTTTTTTTTTTTTTTTTTTTTTAATTAACATAGAAAATATAATCAAAGGATTTTTTAAAAATTACATTTAAAGCTGTAGAATATTTTAATAAATGATATGTGAGATTTTTATTTTTATTTGGTTTCAAGAAAAAGATAAAAAAAAAATTCAAAGTTAAACTTGCTTTTTTTTTTTCTTTCAAAATCACTCAAGAATATCCCATTTCTGTTGCTTTTAGTAGTGGTTGTATTTAAATGTATGTTTTTAATGTGAAAAAAAATGCATCATCATTACGTACGTAAAAAAAAATTAGAATAAAAAAAAAAAATAAAATAAATCGTAAAATTCAAAGTAAATTAATTAACGAATTTGGATTATTTGTTTTTCAGTGCAAAGATCATTTAAATGTTGTTTATTTATTTAATTTCCGAACCTTTGAAATAATTATTTTGTAAATTTGTATTATAAAGTAGAGCTTACATTGAATTTAATTTTAAATTACTTTCAATCTTTGTGGGGTTATTTTTATTCAATAAAAATATAGTGTACATTATTATTATGTTTTCAAACTAAAAAAAGTATTAAGATCTTAGATAGCTGTATATATTCGCAACATAGAACTTTATATATATATTGAGAATCAGTGAGAAAGGTTATCTTATATAAACTCGAGAAAATGTAGAAAAAGTAGTAAAGATCCGAGTCGAGTCAGACCCCATCACGAAGCTTCGTACACGCACCATTTTTTTTTTATTATATACCATATAAAAAAAATATATATATAAAAAAAATTTTAAAACCCTTACGTAATTGCATTTTTATGTATATAATTATTCCATGTTTTATATTTTATCATTTATATCACATTTATAATATAAAAAATTTTTTTTTCTTTTTTTTTTCGTAAAATTTATTATTAACTAAATATTTTAAATAATTTTTTCATTTAAATTTATTTTTTTAATATATATATATATTAATTAATACAGTAATTAGTTAATCAAAAAATATGTCATATAATAATTTACAAGACAATATTCAAGAAAACTAATCAAACTTTCTTACAGTAAAACTAAATCAATTTTCAAAAGTTGAAATTAAATTTTACAAGTTAAATATATATAATATATATTTTTTATTTTTTTTGTTGATATTGTTTGATGTAATTAATAGTTTTATATATGAATTAAGGCAATTCCAAGTTGTGTGTGAAATAAAAAAGAGCAAAAAAAAATAATTAGACATGAGAAGGTAAAATGAATAGGCCAGTTGATAATAAATTTAATTCAAATTGAAGCTTTCATTGTCAGCTGCAATTAAATGATATTTGTGTTATATATATCTATAAATGTGTATAGATCTATATATATGAAATATTGGAAAAACAATTATGGCATTTGGATTATTTCATTGTTCATTGAACGTTGCAATTCGTTCATTTTGCTTCTCACATTTCTCTTCATTGAATTCAAGCTGTGGTGTAGCAGAAAAAAAATCATAAAAAAATTTGATAAATCATAAAACGGATTTGAATTTCGCTACTATAATAAAGAGCAAATGTGAATTGGATATATTGAGAGCTTTTCACTATTTTCTATCAGAAAATATATTATCATTATTCATGATGAATAGACATAATCGTCTTTCACTGTCATATCAATTAATCAAACAATAAGTTAATCAAAAATATGAAAATTCAATTATAAAATTTGATAATTTTTTCATTTATTTATACTTTATTTATAAATTAATTATAAAAAATAAATTCTGTATTTATTTTATCCATATTTATTTGAATTCAAAATTCATTTGAAAATGAAAAAAAAAAATTTAATCAAACTCAAATTAAATTTTATTTTCAATCTATCAAATTATTTTTAAAATTTTTCTTTTAATAATATTTTATTTTTCCATTTTTTATTCAATTAAATGTTAATTATTTATTAATTATTTTTTTCAATTGAATTTTATTTATATACGAAAAATTTATATGAAGAAAAAATCAAAGTTAAAAAGTTATTGAATCAAAATACGTGATTGAAAAAATTTATTTCATTTAATACACAAATAGTTAATGAATTTGATTGAAAGATTTTTTTAATTAACAGATGCATGTGTGTGTTTGAGTATTGGTTTAAATTTGATGTATGTTTTGTCATCAGTTTTATTGATGCTTGTCTTGGGTGTTTATAAACAAACAGATGACGCTTTTCGTGGCCTGTTCAAACATTTGTCATGTTGTGAATTGTAAACACACTGATGTAGCTTTCGTGATTTTCTAAAATCATACCAATCTTCTTCCTTGATGCACACACCAAAAGACTTGACACGTTAATCAATTTTTATATTTAAAAAAAACATGAATTCTTTCATCGAAATTAAAATGAAATTTTTACTTTTAATAATAGTTACATATTTTTTTTCCTGATTGTTAAAAGAATAGATAAAAATTAATGATATTTATTTATCTATTATTATTGATAATAGACAATGGAATTAATTTTGAATTAAATTCATAGTTAAATCAATAAAATTTAATTTTCATATGTAAACAAATGAAGTTGTTTAACTCATTGAGAAAGATAAATACGTTTTCAATTGTTCATGCAATACATCAATTTCAATCTTGAATTGTTCCAATATATATTTTGCAAATGCCACAGGATACAACAGAGAGATGATAGGAAAACTAGGGAGGTTATAAACCAAGCGTTTATATCAACGCTTGAGAATACACATGGAAAGGGTTGCTAATTTACTTGTGGTGTACCTCCGATTTTCAATATCCTGCTTAAACAATTGATCTATTTATAAATACAATAATAAATAATATATATTGTATTTATAAATACAATTTATTTTTTAATTATTCGCACTAATTGCACGTGACAATGTTTCATTAATTTTAATTAAAAAAAAAATTTCAGGAAGCTCTCAGTCACAGATGACGAAGTGGACATGAATTGGTCGTCCAGATGGTCGCCATTGCGGATTATAATTTTCATTTTGCTCAAATGTGGTAAGTTTATTAAATTTAAATTAAATTAATTTATGATAATTATTTTTAGTCAAAAAAAAATCTATTATTTCATTTATTTTTTTTAAATAAATATATTACAAATAATTTTTCATTTACGAAATGTAAAAAAAAAAAAACCTTCATATCAATATAAAATATAAGAGGAATTATATAAATATATAAATCAATTTTTTATATTTATATATGTGTAGTAAAATAGATGGGCGATGTCAGAATGTGAGAAAAATATTTTGCAATTTATACGAAATTATTTGATATATTTTCTGGACTAAAGAATTTTCATATATCATCAAATGATATATAGGTATGTTGAAATAGCCTTTCTGTTGTGCATAAATTTTATTCATGCGTGGTTTATTTTTTTTTTTTTTATATCGACAGTATATTTATTGTTTTATAAATAATAAATAAATAATTGTTATTTAAAGGAAAACTTGTTTGAAATTTATTTATCTTGACGAGTAAAAAGCTCAAAATGAATTGAACTTGGTAATCAATTAATTTACTCGTTAATTGAATTATTTATTTATAATTAATTCTTGAAATTTGTTTTTATCTTTCAACATAATTGGTATTTTATTTTTGATCTGATTAAATGTCGCACAGATAAATTCAATTATCAAGTGAGATAATAATTGTTAAAAAATTATCAAAGTTAGTACAGTCTTTTTATTGCATCTGAGTGACTTGAGAAATAAAAATAAAATAACTAAGCAAAGCCTCGTGAAAGAGGGGTGGTAATATTATAGTTGAGTTCAAAAAGGGTAAGGGAAAAATATACCCTGAGGTACAACAAAGGGAAACAAAGCGCAAAGTTTTAATGACCACAGGCGCAATAGAGACCAAATAAAATAAAAAAACAAAAAAAAATAATCAGAGAGAAATAAAACTCAGAGAAAGTGTTAAAGTCAGTTGAAATGAAAAAAAAAAAAGCAACAAAACATTCTAGTAAAAATGCAAATTCAAAAAAATTTTTTGCCTTTGTTCTATTATTTTTTTTTTAACTCGGTACGTTGTAAGTATATTGTTTTTAATAGTATATTTCGTTACAAGTGCCCACTCAGAGAGTGTGCTCTCAACGAATTTGGAGGGGCAAGCACGAGCCTTGGCGAGTGTTTCCCCTCCAAATGAGTTGTGAGCGGGCTCTCTGATTGGGCACATGTAACGAACCATATTTTACTTTTAAAAATTAAGTTGATATTCATGATGATGATGTGAATCCTTGACCCACAAATTCTTAAATATTTTTTCAAACCAATACAAAGCTTTTTTTTTTGTGACCACAAGACTTTTGGCGCTCTTATTAATGTCATATAGAAATTTTGAGCATTGTGTCATTATATCCAAGCATATATGTACGGAGGGTTGCTCTAAAAAAAGACACAACCCTCTTCAACGTAATTCTTTTTGCCGCCTTTTGGCTCGGTCACACACAAAGTACCAAAGAATGAAAAAAATAAAATACATAGTCGACCTCAACGACCTGCAAGAACATGAAAAGGCCTCTTTTAGTTTTTTATTTTTTACAAGTTTTTTTTTATTCTTCTCATCGTCTTGTCAATGTATAGAAATTTTATTGTTTTTTTTGTTTTTTTTTCACATTGCATAACATTTTTATATTTCAACAAAAATATATACATTTTTTATGTAATTCTGTACAAACAATTTTTATAATCAACGTAAGAAAAAATTTTATTGATTGAAAAAAAAAAAAATTTATTTTTTCGTTTTGAGTATTTATTTATTTTTTTAAATAAATTTTATGTAATATTAAATACAATTTTGCATAACTATTCACTAGTATATATGTAAAAAAAAAAATTTATATATTTTTCAAAAAAGATGTTTGTCATGTGTGAATTTTTACGTCAAAATGATTTTTATTTTCTCGAGTAATAATAATGATTAAATGTTGGTTTAAAATTGAATAGAAAAAAAATAGAATAATCTCTTGGTAACCATTTATCAGAGTGCATTGAATCAACTTTTTTTTATTTAAAAAGTTTTTACAAAAGTAAAAAAATTTTATATGATTGCAATCTTGATAATTTATTGGATGAATGTTGAGTAAGGTGTAAACATTGTGACACCTGGATAACGACCAGTTTAGTCCACTCCATTTGATGAAGAAAAAAAACATTTAGAAAAAAACGAACAAGCAAAAAGAAAAATTTATAATAAAACAAAAAAAAATTGTAGTTAAAAAGTTTATAAGATTCTCGACCTGTTTTTTATGTGACTTGAAAATTTTATTATTTAGATGAAGGAAATTTTTTAATCTTACTTGTACATTGTTAAAATTAATTTTATATTTTTTTTGTAAATTCAATTTTTTCAACTTTTTTAATGTTGAAAAAAAAATTGTATGTTGATTTTTTTAAATATTTTTTTCTAATGAAAATTCAGCGTTATGAATAAAATGTTATGTCATTTTCTGATGTGGAATAATATTTTACGACTGGTTGACAAATAATATTTGGTAGCATGTGTCACAAACATTCTGAAATGTCGTCAAATATATATTTCTTGGTGAAAAGCTTTTACAGATAAAACATACATGAATAATACGTAAATTTTATGTTTTTTAATTACGTCGATTTTCTTAATTACTAGAAATATTAAAGAAAAAAAAATTACTATCTTTAGATTGTGTTGTCAACACGAATTAATAATTCGAAATTTAAAAATTATGATAATCCGCGAGGTACAGCCGATATAGAACGGACGCAAATTTTTCTTGTTTTTCGTTTATTTATTTAACAACAAATGTAAAGCTGGAAAATTATAAAAATTTGTGAATATATAAAACAAAACCCCCTAAATATTACACGTATTTTAAATTTTCAACTGAAACGTTTTTTGTTAAATAAATAAATACAGAAGCAGTTTCTTAAAGTATACAGCCGATGGAACGGACGCATATTTTTTTAGTTTTTAATTTATTTATAATACGAACAAACGCAAAGCTGGAAAATTCTGAAAATTTGTAAATATTTAAAACAAAACCCCTTCAATATTACCCACATTTTAAATTTCCAACCGAAACGTTTTTTGTTGAATAAAAAAATTAAGTAGCAGTCTCTTATAGTACAGCTGATTGCATTTTTCCCTAGTTTTCAATTTATTTAGTTGACAACAAACGCAAAGCTGAAAAGTTATGAAAATTTGTGAATAAAACAAAACCCCCTGATAATTATCCGTATTATAAATTTCCAACCGAAACGTTTGTTGTTAAATAAATAAATACAGAAGAAAATTAAAAATTCCAAAAATTCATTATTTTTAATTAATTTTTTTTTAAATTCATATCGATTTGTGTTTGTCTCTATATTTTTTTATGACATTTTAATTTGCTAAAACTGGATGAGACGGTATCATTTTTCAAGTTAATCATGGATATTATTTATATACTCAAATTACCCATCGATATTTTAGGGTTTCAACGATTTTTAGGCTTCATGATAATTTGAATCTTGAAATTTTTAAATTTAAACAATTTATTCAATAAAATCCAAACGAATATATAAATAAATTGTATTTTTTTAATCATAAATTAACCATTTAAATGAGCTTTAATACAGTATAAACAAATTTAAAAAATTATTATTATAATATAAGTCATAAAATCAATTGAGACAGTTTCAAATAGAATAAATTTGCCAATTTTTATATTTTATATATCTTTAACTTTCACAAAACTCTATTACATTTTCTTTTATTTTTTTACTTGATTTTTCTTTATAATCTTATTTCAAAAAATTGTTTTTTTATAAAATCTAATAGTACTTTCATCATATCCGTCAGATCAAATTATCGTAAAAATTTTTTTCCTCATTTATTGAAATATTTATGTAAAAAAATTTATTTTAAACTTAATACTTTTTTCATCACTGAAATACAAAAAATTTATCAAGATTTTTGTATTACATATTTTATTCCTTAATTTTTTTTTCGTACAATATAAAAGTCACCCTCGTATATTTTCAAATAATATAAATCCACGTGTAATGTTACCAATGGGAATAACTTTTCTCCTGCAATTTGCACCTTTATTTATTTTACTTTTTATTTATTTTATTTGATCAAGCAAGTCAATTATCGCAAGATATATTTCGCTTTTTTCTCAAAGCCAATGAATTACTATTTAGTATTATTTTTATTATTATTATTTTCAATGTATCAATGCAAAATTGAGAGGGTTCGAATACCCAAGGGTGTAAAAAATAAAACAGCCATGATAAATAAATGAAACCAGTCTGCAAAGTCTTGACCACAGTTACACACATTTATACATACTATTTCGATCAATACAATATCTTTTCAACATCATAAAGAAAAAAAAAATTAAAATTTTATAACAAAGTTTATTTAACTTTGTATTTCAACTCACGAACATAATATCAACTGAGTGGATTCTTACATTTATTATTTTCAAGATAATAATTTATCAAATTTTCAGATAAAAAAATAATAAATCTTCAGGTTTATCATTTATTATTATAATTGTATTTTTTTTTTGAATATTAAAATATACTTTGAATTTAATAATTCAATAATTAATATAACATGTTAATTGTTATACTCAAATGAATTTAATTAATAAATATTTTAGTTGATCGATTGCACAATAATTGTGAGAACAAATTAACATTCCAGTGGTTGATTTTGGCACTGTATGGTATTCAACATTTGGTCGGTCAGCATTGGTTTTGATGCAACATGAATGATTATTGTTCAACTCAATGTATATCTTTAGCACTGTTTCTGGCATTTAACATTACAGATTGCAACAACTGTCACCTCTATTGTTCTAGTTACATAAATTTACTGTATTATTTAGTGACCAGCACAGATATATTGACCATCTTCAATATACACATATCTACTGTTATTCTTTAATTATTCTTTAGCATTTAATATTAAAATTAATAACAAATTTAATATTTTTAATGTTGAAAATTGAATTTGATTAAACTATTAAACTTAATTATAATACGAATTGTTAAAATACATCAATATTAATGTAAAAATTGAGTCATAAATTTAAAAATATAAAAATTAATTTATTGTTTATTTTACAATTTGACTTTTTACTACAGAGAAATATACAATAAATTTCATTTCATTTTCTCTTTTATCGATTTTTATTTTTTTACCATGTACAAGGGAAATAACTATTTATCGGTAACACAAGTGACCAAAAATTACTTTTAAATTTCATTTAATATTTATTATTATTTTTTTTTATATTTATATCCTTCAACAATATTATGTACTTTTTTCACTGAGTTTGTGGCAATTTTCTTGGACAAGATTTACCTTAAAAAAATAAAAGGATCACTGTGTATACGGTACATGAACAGAAAATACAATTTCAAGACATTTCCTGAAACGAGATTGTAATCATAAAGAAAAAAAAAAAAAATTATTTAAACTGAAAAATATATCAAATTTGTAATAAATTGTTTTAGTTTTTTGCTTTTTCTGGTGATTTTAGTTTAAAGTTTTAAAATATAAATTTATTTATTTATTTAATATTATCAATTTTGTTTTTTTTTTTTTATATTGTAATTGTTGTATAATTTATTCATGGTAAAGTTGATTATTAATTCTTACTTTAAACCCACCAGTTGCTACTTGCTCCTCAATTTTAAGCCAATTGAAATTTTTTTTTTTCTCAATTATTATACTATTTATTAAATTTACCAAGTAATTTTTTAAAATATAATAATTTTTTTCTACTTGATAACAAACATTCACATTTATTTGTGAATAAAAAATATCATTTTAAAAAATATTTCATTTTAAATAATAAAATTTATTAATTTACATTACAATAATATTAATATTTTTTATTTTTTTTTTTTAATAATTTTAAAACAATATTATTATTTTTTAATAAAAATTATTTAAAAGTTTTTTTAATATTTCTATTAATCCAATTGATATAAGGAAAAACAGCAGTATAAATAACAGGATCATTAGTCTTTGATGACATGAGTGAAACAAGTCCAATAATTGTTTGTGATCTTACAACAGGAGTACCACTGACACCCTGTATTTTAAAAGAATAAAAATAATTTTATATCAAATCAAAAAGATCAGCTCTTTTATCAAGTATAACTCTTAATTTTTTAATTTGTATTTATCTATTTTAAATAATTACTTGTGTTATTTGTGCCGTTGGTGATCTTGGTATTAAACAAAACTGTGTTGGAGATAAAATTAATTTAATGTCATATCTATGTTTGCATATAGATGGAGTTATTGATTTAATATCGAGTTTTTGAAGAAATCTTGTCATTTTTCCAGTAAATGGATTTTCACCCCAGCCTATCAAATGAAGATTACTTGAATAAATGTTTGTCGGCATGGAAGCTAGACGTAAAAAAGTTTTGCTCATTGATGATGTCACTTTGAGAAGTGCTAAATCATAAATATTATTATTTTAAAAACAATTTAATTAATGAAAAAAATATAAATTCAAGTTTAAATATATTTATTACCTATATCATTGATCCAATTTTGATGTGGATTATAATCTTCATGTATTATCAAGTGTGAAACTTCAAAAACATTTAGTGGAAAAGGTTGAGTAATTCTTGTGATATCATTTGTTCCAACTAATACTTGAAGATTCACATAATACACATAACGATCAGCTGTAAAACAACTTGCAGAAGTTAAAAGAAAATCATATGAAATAATTGTAGCACCACAAATGTGATGCTTTTGATATTGTATTGATGCTTGATATTGATGATGTAAAATTTCAATCATTTCTCCACCATAAATTTGACTTGGTAATTTTCCTTGTACGGCTAAAAATAATTTATAAAAGATATATTTACTTGTAGTAATTTTAAATTTTAAATATACATTATTTAGATTCACAGGCTTCATAAAAAAATTAATGGAAACCTCGGCAGGAATTTCGATATCAATAAAATTAAAGTCAAATATTTTTGAAAATTTCAAATAATTAATAATTAGATTTCCAACAACTCGAGTTGTGATTGATGAAAAAAAAACTTACCAGATGTAAAAATAATCAAACACAATATACACCTCAAAAAAATTGCTTTAAACATGATAATAATTTTTTTATTTTTCGACAATGATAGACACTGTCTGCTTAGTAACAAATCTCGCACAGTTTAACTTAGATACATCAAATAAGTATTTTTTTTTTATAGCAAACTTTATTTAATTACCTGTGTTTACAGAATAAAAATGATATTTGAGCTCCATTATCATATTTATAAGATAATTTTTGACATGTAACGAAATGTTTGTAACTTGTATTCATGATGAGTTAGAGTTTCTAGCTGGTGTTGACAATGTTTGACACATCATATAAATTATTTCTATATAAAATAATTATTTTTATCTTTATTATAAATTCAATTTATAATCTTTTTAAAAATGATAATATTGTACATATTGCTTAAATAAAAAATATTACTAAATATTAATTGAAATTAAAAATTAATAGATATATAAATAAATTATGAGAAGAATTTATTTTTTATATATTTTTTCGCAAAATAAAAAATAAATACAAGCTGATAATGAATCAGCATTAAGATAAAATTATTTGTAATAAATAATAGTAATAGTTTATGAATAATTAGTAATTATTAATAACTTAAATAATACTTATTGTTTTAGTAATAATGGAAGAAACATTGGCGACAGAAGAGACGCTATATTCACGTCTAATTGTCGCCGCTTCTCATACAGCATTATCAGGTGATCTAGAAGTATTTATTCTAAATTTACCAGATTTAGAACATACAAACAATGATCAATTAACAACACCAATTATTCAAACAACAACAATAAAAAAAAAAAAAAAACAAATAAAATTAAATGAAGCACAAAAAGATGAAGAAGAAAAGTACGATGAAGAAGAGGAGGAGGATGAAGAAGAAGAAGAAGAAGAAGAAGCAGATATTGTAATGGAACAAGAAGAAGGAGAAGAAGGACAAATTGATAATGATGATTATGATTCATGGAAAGCACTATTACCACCATCACCTCCTGTTACTAAAAATTTACTTGTGTTGAGGTATTTTTTATGATAAAATAATCAATTTATTTTAATTAAATTTTTGTTGTTTTTTTGTTTTTTTTTCATTTTAAACAGAGTTATGCGACTTGATGGATTTACATCTGAATTTGTTGGTGAAATGTCCATTGAAACATGGATGATTCAAGATGGTAATGCATCATTAACTGTACCATGTGGTTTTTTTTCACGTGGTGGTGCTTATTCATTGCAATTACAACGTTCATCAACTATTCCAAATTTAAAATTTCAAAATTATAATAATGATATATTGGTAATTAACTTATTTTCTCTTTTTTATATTTAAATTGTTAAATTGACAATTAAATAATTGTGGTGAATATACTTTTTTAATAGATGCATACGACATTGGATGTAAGATGGCCAACACCATCACTTACTCTTGAACCACAACATTTTAACACTTACCCAGATCAAGCTGTATTGGCAACTCTTGATTATGATGGTATATCATGTGCACCAGCACCAACACGACCAGTTGATAATTATTCACTTCAATTAATTTATTGTGGTGCTAGTGTACTATCATGTGATCCAAGAAATAAAAGTAATGTTCAGGTTTGTAAAATAATTTTCTATATTTTTCAACAAAGCGTTAAAAAAATTTTTTTTATAAATTGTAATTAATATGTTTATTTAATTTTATTTTTTAGATGTTATATAGTGAAGAAATTACTGGATTTCCAGCTCAAAAAATACTCAATTTAAGATGTGAATTTTTTGGTCTTGCTGGACATTATGCATTGAGATTGAAACCAGCTGATGTAAATTCAACAGCACCAACAACAAGTGCATATATTAAAGTACGTTAATTAAAATTTGGCAAAAAATATATAAAGTTTTTAAAAATATTTAAAAAATGATATGTATTACAGGTTGAAACATCAAGTCAATATGTTTTTAATGTTCATGCAAGATCAGTATATCCATGTGATGGAAGTTCTGGTGGTTTATCAGTACTTTTTGAATATCCATCATGTCGTTTACAAGGTGATCGTGTTAGAGTTTATGGACGTCTTAGAGCAGATGTTGCATCAATGGCACCACCATCAACACTTCATTATGTTGCTGAACTTAAAGCACCACCTGGAAAACATACACTTACATTTGACTGTGAAATATTTACTGAGAAATTTGTTGAATATTGCTTTGTATATGTCAGTCAAGCAATTAATAATGCAATGGCTGAAGTTAGAGTTGATTGCATTCCAACATTTCCACTTCAAGGTAAATTAATTACCAATTAATTATTTTTATCACATATTAATTAATCATTTTTAGAAATTGAAAACAATATATAATCACTAAATTTATATTTTTATTTTAAAAATGAAAACTATATTAATTTTTTTTTCTATAAACTTAATTTCAATTTTAATTTATAATTTTATTATTTAAAATATCCTTTGTATTAAATATATTTAAAAGAGAAAATATTCTACTCAATTGCAAGTCATTTTCTTCAGCTATGAACAAAGTCACTATTCAATGACAAAGTGAAATTTATTTTTCATTTTTTTTTTCCTTTGATAAATCTTTTTCACTCTTACACACTGTGTCATACTCAATTATCTCACTTGTCCAACAATATTCCACCAACTTTTCAGTTTTCACAATCTACTTAATTAATTTATCACAAAGTATGTTAGACATCAACGTTAAAAGCTATCATATTTGTCATTTAATAAACAAAACTTTTTTAAAAAACTTTTTATCAATTTATTATTTCAGTATTATATTGTCATGTCGTATATTATTTATTATCAAAGTTGATCCTCATGATGATGAATAATATCTCTATATATATGTCAATGTTTACTTGAAGTAGAAAAATTACTTTCGTAACAAACACTCGAAGAGATTAGCCATCAAAGTTTATGCATTCATCAACAAAAAAAAAACAAGAAAATAAAAATTTTCATCGATTTTCGATATTCATAGAATAGCCTAGTAATTATCAATTAATAATCTTGAAATATAAAATTATATTTAAAAATATTTTTCATAAAATAATAATGATTATTAAAATTTATGAATTTTCAAATGAAAATTTAATTCATAGCTTTTTAATAGCTCTGTGTCTAAACATTGTAGCTGTATAATTTTACGGTACTGAGCTTTTTACTATGATAATATCGAGTTTATAAAATACCTGCAACAAGGCGTAATTATTTATCGTACAACAAGAATATTAATCAAATATATATTTGCGAATGGCAATGTATAGAGGCTATATAATAATACATTTTCAAAGTGGATACTGTTACCACATTAATTCAAACAACATATAGACTCAAACTGATATTTATCGTGTTTATTATTTTGCTATTATCAAGTTAATTTATAATGGCTTTTACTAAATAATATACTAGTTTTAAAAAATAAATAATGTTGATATTTTTTAACTTTTTTTTTTTACTTTTATTATAAATTAATTACAGTAATTTTATAATTTTATAAATAAATATTTGTCAATGTTTTTATTTTGAAAATTTGTATGATTGACAAGTAATTCTAGATGACAAAATGAACCAATTTAAAATTGGACAGTGTCAACAATTAGATAGAAATAAACACTGAGCTTTTTTTCCATCCCAAAGTCATAGGCTAATTTTATTATATTTTCATTTAAATTAGCCTCAATGCTTGGCTATTTTACACTGACACCTCGACTATATATCTACAAAGCACAAAGACTTTTTTTTTTTTTTTTTTCTTTATTTAGTTGTACATTTTTAGTTGTTTTTTTTTTGTTCAATTTTTTATTGTAGTTTTATGTGCACATCAGTGAGAACCTAGTTGAGGGTAAGCTATTGTTGAATAGAATAGAAAAAAAAATATAGTATTTTCTTGAAGGTTCTAAAGTGCTTTTGAATAGCATCACTGGAGGTCCATTTTTTTTCTTAGAATAAAAATGATGACAGGGGAAAGAAAAATATAAATAAAAACAATGAAATGGAATAAATTGTTTTTTTTTTAAAAAAGAATAAAATTGAAAATATGATGGTGTTGTTGTATGTTTATGTATGTTTTATTTTTTTTTATTACTATTTTACATTTAGATAATTTGCATCCACTTTTTTTTACAAAATATTCAAGAAATTTATTTAAATTTTAAACCAATATACCACTTGATCAAAAAAGAAAAAAAATTTCTTATTTATTCAAACAGATTTATTTGCATTTCTTTTTTTAATTAGTTTGTTTTTTTTTTTTTTTACTCTCTGATAATTTAATAAAATATATTATAGCTTTTTTTAGTAATTTTTATTTGTTAAACATTTTTTTTTAATGTTGGTTTTTAAATTTTATTATTTTTTATTTTATGTATTCAGTAAAGAAACGATCCCAAGAGTCCATTTTCAAGGGTTATCAAAAGAGCCAAGAGAAGCTATAAAAAATAAAAATAGTAAAAAGAACAATTTCAAGACGAGCTAAGATCATTCAGACATATGACTCTCTTTTAGCTTCAAGACCACACGGATGTGTCTTTTATCGGACCAAAGTAGCTTTTTCTATCATATATATTATTACTGAGATCTGTAAAAAAAAATGACTTATCGTCTGTTGAATTTACTTTGATCTTTGTCCATCACAAATCCTCAAGATAATCCTTAAATTTTATCAAGTTGAAGCCAAAGTAAACTTTTTATTTTCCCCACACACCCACTCATTTAAAAAGTAAAAAAAATGAAAATTAAAAAAAAATGTAACATTAATTAATATATAAATTGAATTTCATTGTAGAAAGTGATGCAGGAGGATGGGGTGAATGGAGTCAGTGGAGTCCATGTAGTTCAACATGCGTTGGTGGTGTTAAAAATCGTTATAGATTTTGTGATACACCACCACCTCGTTATGGTGCAAAATTTTGTGTTGGTGATGCCGTTGAAACAGAATCATGTGGTGGAATAAATAAAGTTGATTTAAATAGTAATTGGACAACTGATGATTGGGAATGTAATCATGGTAAAGGACTTGCTGCTGATAGACCAGAAGTTACTGCTGAAATTGGTACAAAATGTCGTTGTGGTTGTTTAATTAATATTAAAAATGATACATCTAGAAAAATACTTGCAGCAAGTACACAAGCTTGTCCTGGAAGATCATTTTGGCTTATTCAAGTAAGTAATATTAAAAATTTGAAATATTAATTCAATTTTATTTATTTATTTTTATTATCAACAGGCAGAACCAGATTACAATATTAAACTTCAATTTGATCAAACAAAATTTCCATGTAATGGTCAGTATGTTAGAGCACGTGATGGTGATTCATTGAGTGCCCAACTTTTAGCTGATATAAATATTGATAAAAATTCACCACAATCTGGTACAATTTATTCAACTGATTCGACAATTCTTCTTGAATTCTTCAGTGATGAAATAGTCGTTGCAAAAACATCATGTGTTGGTGGTTTTCTTGCTCATGCAACAGTATACAGTACGTATATTTTAATTAAATAAATAATTTAATTTTTATTATATTTTTAATTACTCAAGTATAATGGAAATTTGTAACATGATACGTTAATGGATATTTCACAGTGAAACCACAAGTTGAAAATACAACTGTAGAAACGACAATGCTCATTGGTCCAAAAGTTATGGCTGCTGCTGGAAGATGGGCAATGTTAATGTCACCAGCTCATCTTGTTGCTGCTTCACTATTAATTTTTATGTTTATTTTATCAATATTTCTTGCACTACAGTATGCTTTCAAATACAGAAAATATCAAGTTGCTGAAGATCTTGATAGTTTAACTGATAATTCTGGTATAATTATATTTTATTTAACAAAAACATTTACTATTAAATTTCATAAGCAATAGGTAATTATTGTTATTTGTTTTATTTAGTTTGTAGTGGCTCTATGCAAGGTCTAACAAGACGAGCAAGAGCATTATCATCATCAACATTGATATCCGAAGTTGTATCTCTCGTTCGTTTACCACGAAGAAATAATCCCTCTGGTCATGGAAGACTTGAAGAAACAACAGCAGATTTAGAAGATGGATATGAAAGCACTGAAACCCAAGCTGAGTAAGTTTTGTAATTATTAAAAAATACTATTAAATTTAATCTCCAAATAATGTAAAATTAAATTCCAAAAATTGAGATATTAAATTACATTGTTTTATGAAATTTAATAAAATTAAATTTGCATCAGTTTGAGTAATTAAACTTGATAATATTTTTCATAAATAGAGTAAAATTTCATTTATATAAATAATCAATTTTTACATATCAATTTGAATACATTTATAAAGTTATTTAAAATTTAAAAAAATTATTTGATTACTATATGAGTTTTTATAATAGGTGTGAAGATGAACAAAGCATAGAATCAATAATACCAATGCAAAAAGATAACGATGAAAATACATCACTAAAAACAATAATTGCAAGTGCAAAAAGTACTCCATCGAGAAGATCATCAACTTCAAGTACAATCACATCATCTGGCCAACCCGAGGTCAAGTACGCACGTCCAGTTAAGTAAGTTGACCTTGGGCATGTTTGTCTGATTGTATTTTATCTATTTAATTAAATTATTTTTAAATATACCAAACTTACAATTTAACTATATTAAAAAACAAAAAAAAAACAAATTAAAAGCTATACGAAATTATTTTTAAATTAAAAAAGAAAATCACAATATTTTCGTATATATCTGTTTTTAGTGCATTCATCAATGTTATTGCAATCTTCTCAAGAATTGCTGAATGGAGTTCAAATAAAGTAATGTTTTTTTTTTTTTTTTTTTTTTGTTTTTCGTAAACGACAAAAAAAACTTTTTTTTTTTTTTGCACGTTTATAAAAATTAGTTTTGTTTTTTCAATTTTCCATAAATATGTGCAAGCTAATTAGTGTCTTTTTTTTTTCTTTATAATATAATACATTATATTCTAGATAAAAAAAAAAAAAAACAAAATATTTTTTTAATTAGTTTACAGAGAGCATGGCACCATAGTTGTTTCACAAGTCATATAGACATTCGCAACATCATGCCATTGTTTTATTAAAACTTAATAATATTTTTTAAAATATTTAAAATTAATTATTATTTTTTAATAGTATATATATATTTACAATTAATTAAATTATTTTCTTATTTTTTAGGCTTCGCACGGTTGGGCCAATAAGTCCAGTTTCCGAGGAGGCATCAATATCAGAAGACAGCCGTCGATGTAGTACAGCGAGTGGCTCGACCAGCGGGAATAATGTAAGCGTCTCACCCCCAAAATCATCCATCCTGCAAGCAAAGGTAGTCCCATCCATTCTCATTATAAATGAGAAAAAAAAAACATGTACTTTTTTTTTTTTTTATATTTTATTTTATTGTCCAATTTATGCTGAACAAAACGCGGGATCCTTTAGTTCATTTTTAAATTTCATTTTTGAATAAAAATTAATTAATAATTTATTATTAAATAACAGTTGTATTATATAATTTTAATTTATACATTTTCAGAGTTTTTCACCAGCAAGTACATCATCAAATATATCAACACTTCGTTGTGGCAAAGAGACAAAAGATCGTCGTAATCGTGAAAGATTATTACAAGGACCAGGTTCAGAATTTAGTCTTGTTAATCAAGATACAGATCTTGAGTTAGATTATTATGATTATAATGTTGTTAATGCTGGTGCAGCACCAGGTTCATATCTTGGTATGGATCCAGCATTTCTTGTTTGGATACCACCTCTTGATCATGATGAAGATGGAATAATTGATGATATAAAAGAGGATCATCATTATGAAGAAATACCAGAACGTAAATGTGATGAAAGAAATTTAAAATTATCAATTGATAATCAAGGTGGTACATCATTAACACCAGCTGAATATAAACGTATGATATCAACAAAAACAGATGATTATAATTTATCAATTGAAAGTCCAATTGCATTGAGACGACTTGAACCTGGTGAAAGTAGATTACATGATGAAATTATAAATGAATATCGTGCTAGATTAAATGAAGGTTTACTTCCAATTCATCGAATACTTGAAGAATCACGTGTACGTGTTAGTGAAGAATCATTATCTAAAAATATTCATGATGAACAGCCAATAATTGATGTTATACCAAATCGTTTAATAATTGATGATGATAATAATAAATTTACACCAAAATTAACACGTGATCGTATTATTGAAGAACATGAAAGACCAAAAAGTGCAACAAATATTAATTATCAACGTTATAATTATCATGATGATGATAAACAACGTACACCAGCATCAATACGTAATAAATTACAAGAATTTAGTGATTCTTCATCAAAAACAAATAAATCATTAACAGATATTGCTAAAATTAATTTAACAGATTTAACAAAAGTTAGTTATAAAGTTTGTAAAAAAAATTATACATCAAATGATTATGAAGGTGATTATTGTGATGATAAAGATGAATTTATATTACCAAAATTAAATATTCAAAATATACAATGTCGTTTAAAAGATATGACTGATTTTAATACAACTGATATTAATAATATACAATTAAAAACTGAAAATATACAACTTAAAGAATTAAATAAAAATAAATATGAATCACCAATTAAAGTACATAATAAAACAAAAGATAAATTTATTAAAAAACAAATACAAAGTCCTGATTATGGTGTTGAAGTTGATAGTATTAAAAAAAATACAAGTGAATCATTTTATGATTTTATTGGTGATGATGATGATGGAGCTATTAAATTTGCTGATGATGATGATGATGATTATATTGATAATAAAATAACAGCATGTAATTGATGCTCGAAATTCAAAATACCAATTCATTATGAAAACAAAAAATATCTTTAATTGACCAATATGAAGAAAAATAAAATAAATAAAAAAATTATTAATAAATCATAATAGTGTATAAATTATGAAAGGGCGCATTAAGTGCAATATATATATATATAATGTATAAAAATCTTTTAATTGTTCAGAAACAAATAAAAATATAAAATCTAGTCGTATGGTGGCAAATAAAAAAATATTCAAAACAAAATTTAACCACTAATTTTAATGATTTAAAAAATGCAGTTTATTTAAAAATGAAATATTTCATATCAACTGCAAATAAAAAAAATATAATAATAATAATAATTACATGGATTTTATGTGAATGATAAAAAAAACAAAAAAAAAATAATTAAAGACTGTATTTTTCAATTATAATTTTAAAGCTTTTATTTGTAGAAAAAAAATACGAAATTTAAAAAATGTAAAATTATTAGTTGATTTAAATTAATTTTAATTTTGATGAATAATTATTAATAATTAAATAGAAAGAAAAAAAAATTAATTTTCACAATTCATAAGATCAAAATGTGTAGTGGATTAAATTTTCACAAGTCAAATGTTATTGTCAAATATTCTTCAATTAATCAAAGCACTTAAAAACAAAAAAAAAAGTAAATAAATATTATTGTAATATAAATGTATTTATTTATATTTTAATTTTTTTTCTAGTCAATTTTGATTGTAAAAAAAAAATCAAAATAATACACGTGATGATAAATATTAATTTTTCAAGCTCATAAAATTAATTTTTTATGTATTCATATAACATAATTAATTTATTATTATTTTTATTATTTTTTTTTATAGTTTAAATAGAAAAAATTGAAAAAAAAAAAAAAAAAAATGTTGAGAGGATCACTGACTGATAAACGATCAATTTTCAGCGTCACTATATAAATTCGCTCAAGTATATTATTTATTTAAACTTTTTTAAAATTACTATTATTTATTTTGTCATCAATAAATTATTTTAATCACTGTAATAAATTAATTATATAATTTTAACTGTGTATTTTGTAGTTGTTGATAAATAAAAAATTTACTAGACTGTAATTATTTTGATGATTATTTATTATCAATTTATATATTGTTTTTTTTTCATTCTATTATTAAATTTTTCTTATCATTTGTTTAATCCAATCGGCATACTCGTAAACTCGAGTATGAATAACAGGTTTATGAATGTCTATAGAAGCAATTGAGATAATTCCAATAACTGTTCTTGAAGACATGACAGGACTGCCACCATTACCCTGTAATTTATTTACATAAATTGATGATAATTAACATTGTCATATAGTTATAATTATTTATTAAATTTTATTAATTACTAATGTAACTCCAGTGTTGGGTAAAACTGGTAATAAACAGTATTGTGTTGAAAAAACATTGTTATGATATTTGTCTCTGCAACTTTTTGGTGTAATTACTTTGACATCAAGACGTTGAAGATATCTTGTCATGATATTAGTTACTGGATTTATTCCCCAACCAGTTATAAAATATTTACTTGAGATTCTACCACGTACTGGAATAGATGCTGTTTGAATTAATGCATCAACCAAAACTATTGGTGACTCCACCTTAAGAATAGCTAATTAAAATAAATTTATTAATTTATAAATTTAAATATTTATTTGATGTATTATTACCAATATCATTGATCCAATTTTTAAGTGGATTATATTCTTCATGACAAATTATATTTGCTACTTGATGAATTTCAAAATGATAAGGTGATTCACCAATTAAAAGATCATTTGATCCAACCAATACTTGAAGATTACCATAAAATACATTTTTTTTAGCTGAAATACAACTTTCAGCTGTTAGTATATGTTCATAGGAAATAATTACACCACCGCATATGTGATGATTTTTATATTGTATTGATACTTGATATGGATGTTTATGAATACCAACTGTTTGTCCTCCGTAAATTTTTTTTGCTGAATTTCCATCGACAACTGATGGAGGCAGAAAACAATAAATAATAAAAATTTCGTCAAACAGATTAATTACATTTCTTTTACTTAATTGAATAAATAATTTATAAAAGAACTTACCGGAAATTAAAATATTTATACATGTTATCAAATTTATTATCATAAACATACGCATTGTTATTAATTTAGTTGTTGAAATGAATTGATTTAGAACAAGTGTATCTGATTCAAGTTTAATTTCAATTTTTATACTCTACTTTTTTTATTTATCTATGTTTGAGTAATCAAATTAAATTCTTCTTCGCAAGGTCTCTCGTCTTCTTGCTTCTTCGTATTAAATTTTCAAATATACGCATGATTTCTTATCAAGTTTTATTTACACTTATTTCAAACATAAATCTTTATATTATAAATTATTAAATTCCGCAGAAATAAAATAAATTATTTAATCCTTCAAAAAGACTTAACGACTTTTATCTCTTTTTGTAAAAAATTCAGATATGATTTCTTATCAAATTTGTTTCAAAACACATTAATAATCAAATATTACAAATTATAAGACAAACAAAAAAAAGTATGTCATTTAATTTATATTTATTTAAAAAAAAATTGTTTATTCATATTTCTTTTCCTTCAAAAATGTGATTATTTTTTTTTTTTTTTTGTTATTTTTCGAACAAGAAATATCAATAAATTTTTAATAAATAATTATTTTAAAGACATCAAATAACATACAAATTTATGAATTAAATATATATTTATTAAACATACAATATTTCTTCAAAAATATTCATGATTTACATTTTTAAATTCTTAAAAATACTATTTTACTTATAATATTAACGAAAATAATTTTTAAAAAACAATAAACTTGGACATACAAATAACTTATAGAATATATATTAACACTCTATAAATTCCCTGATGAAATATATATTAAGAGTTAACAACAAAGTACGAAAACATGATGAATTTTGTTTTTTTTTTTTTTAAATTTCTTATACGAAAAAAATGCAATATACCAGATAGACACATGTTAGATTAAATTAGTAATAATTAAATGTTAATTATAATGAAAAGATTGATACTGTTAATGCAAGTATCAATGACATTTTATCATAACAACCGAGTATTAATATATAATAATGAATAGCGATAATTGATTAATCAACTTTTTATGAGTACAGTGTTTTTTCCACCCACTCTTCCATTGTAAAAGTTGCTGAATTAGTATGATCAGGATCTCGTTCACGAAAGATGTCTGCAACATAAAAGCAGTTTAATCTTTTTGTTATTATTAATATGAAATGATTAAAATAGTATTAATTATTATTTATTTAATAAATAATAGTGTTATTTTGTAAATGAATAATAATTATTTACTTGTTTTTTTTTATATTATTCATAATTTTTTTTTAATAATCAGCAAAGGCTTCATCTCCATCGAATTCAAAGTCATTCTTACCAATCATTGTTTTTATTCTAACAGCACACATAATAAAATCATCAAAATGTATTAAACCTTCTTTTGTTCCATATCTATGAACAAGAATATTTAGAACATGATTGTTTAATCTGTATCCAGCACTATAAAGAGCATCTCTTAATTGAAATGATTTCAAATAACCATTACTATCTTTATCATAGATTTTAAATACTGCCTGAAATAATTAATATAATTTAATAACATAAAAAATTTATTATAAATATATTATAATATTTAAATATTAACCCTCCAGTTTCTAATGTCACTCCACAATGTTTTAAATTCTTCAAAACCAAGTTTTCCAGAATGATCAGTATCCATCATTGCCACCATGCTACGACAAATATCCTTGCTAAATCCTTCATTATGCATTTCTAAAAATAACACAATTAAATTAGATAAATTTTATTTAAAATAATTAGCTAAAACAATTTAAAAAAAAATAAAACAAACACACGAACAATTATTATTAGTTTAAGCAAGTTGGTCACTGTGACAACAAATACATTATGATGATAAAAAATATATACACAATAATAGGTTTTTAATATAGATAATAATATAATACATGAGATGCTGATGATGTTGAGTGTCTTACCTACAACGTTATCAGTTTTATTAAATTGCTCATTATTGCATATAATACCACACAGTATTGAGATGAGTGTATCGATGAGTGAGCCATTTTCTGGATTATCTGGAGCTGTATGACGTGCCTCGGTAGGTTGTGAGGAAGATGGAAGGTCTAACCATCAACAATATACACTAAATGTTAACTAATTTATATTTGCACACATGCAGATCAATAATTATTTCAATAATAAAATTTAAATTAATATAATTAATTTATATCATAACTAATATTTTATAAAATAGTTAATAGATCCAGCAAGCGTGCAAATTATTATGAATTGAAAAAAAAAAAAAGACAAATGATACCTTCACCACAAATAATAACAATAATAAAATAATTTAAATTAAAAACTAATAAAAGCAATGAATACAACAGCCAAGTAACCAACTAAAATTTTTAATTAAATTAACTAATAAAATTAAAATAATAATAAACTTAAATATTTTTAATTATTAATTATTAAATCTATATAATATCGTACCGACTCGCATGGCATAATCAAGAATTTCTTTCAACTCCATCCAGTCTACTTCCATATCATCACCAGCAAGTTTTCTAAAGAAATCACGAACTTTATCCTCGTCACGATTTGGCTCTGGTTGTTCACGAACCTGATAAATAATAATAAAATATTTATAAGCTTATAATTTTTATTCTGTAAAATAAATTTTAATTATTGAAAAATTTATATTATTATTGTTATTTAATTTAATGCCAAGCCTATGAAATGTTTTCATTATTCTGAGTATACCTGTGATAATTAATACTCATCGTTTTTTTTTTTTTTTTGACCTTGACTAAACGCAAAAGTAAAAGTATATTTATCTTTGTTTTTAATCTGAGGGTAATTGATATTGTAATGTAATAAATGACGTAGTTAATAATTGCTGACTCAACATACCCTGTCATCAATTTCACCAACACCAACATTATCATCATTTTCCCTGAATAAATAAAATAAATTAAAAATTAAATATAATTTATTTGATTAAAATATTGAAATAAAATAATTTACTTACTCCATGTTATTTTTATTTTCTGAAAATATACGAAGAAGAAATTCTCCTTCTTCATTTGGATCAAATGTACTTGGTACAATGCAATATGAACCAGGTGGAAGTTTAAAACGACAACTAACTTCACGAAGATTAATAAATGATGGTGATCTTGCAACAGATGCATTGTATTTAAAAAATTTAATATCCAATGGTTTTGGTAAACGATCAGGATGATCCAGCTAATTTAAAACAAAATAAATAAATAATTTTGTCATTGATGATTAAAATATATGTATATAATAAACAAAACATACATGATAAATTGCAAATCCAATTGTCAAACAATCAGCTCCCATTCTTCTTTGAGCTCTTCTATTTTTTTGCATAAGAGCAACAATAACAGTACACTTGTCATCATCCTCATCTGGATATTCAAGTGTAATACGATACTGTGGATTATGACAAAATGTTTCCAAAAAATTTCTACAACCACCAGCAGTAACACCCCTAACCCATTCACCCTCAAATACACTCATTTCCCATCTTTTTTTACCAGCAGTTAAATCATCCTCAGTCAATGAGTCTGGATTTAAATTACAAATTTCTAAATTTGTAAAAAAATTTTTAAAATCTTGTAATGACATCCAAAATTCACCATCAATATCAAATGTTAAACCAAGTTCTTCTTTTTCATCATCTGGTATAAGTCTCCATTCTCGTGATTGATCACTCCATGGTCCATTCCATTCAGCCTCATTACCCCATGGATTTCTTAAACGTAAAAGTGGTATTTGACCACCCTTTGGATGATTTGGTGTTTCAATAGTAACATATTTAACACGAGTTATACTGTATGCATGTCCTCGTATTAAACCTTGTGGTGTTTCAGCTTCTAAAATATTTGGATCTGGTTCAATTGAACATCCCATCATTGAATTTCTTTCATATGCTTTTAATAATATACTAAATAAATTTGATGGTGTTTCTTCCATTTGATACATTTCTGTAACACCACCAGTAAAATCTTCCATTGCTTCACATGTTGTACCACCTTTTAATGCTTCATAAGAACCATGAAGTTTAGCATATGCTTTTTCCAATAATGCACTATTTAAATTTAATTTAAATTATTTAAAAATAATCAATCAATACTTATATATATTAATAAATAAATAATAATATTTTACCTCCAAAATTCACTCTTTTCAGCTGAATGTAAGTACATTAATTCACCATTGTAAGTTGGTAAACGATCATCAATAACAACATCTACCCATCTACCATACTGCCAAAATCTATTTGAATATAAATCGAAAAACAATTAAACAAATGTTTCATTTAATATAATATTATATTATAATATTACCTGAAGTGAAATATCCCAGCATAGTTATCATCAAAATCTTGATCTTCAGGTACAACTTGAAAAAATAAATGCTGATACATGGTGAGATTAGCAACAGCTGCTAATAACCAACAATCACCAAGTTCACCTTGTTGTACATCAAATCTTGAAAATCCTTCAACAAATAATTGTGGATTAGCAGCAATTTCCATTGGTCTTTTCCATTCTATATAACGATCTGGTCGTCTTGAATAAAACAATGATGAATCATTTGCTGGAAATTCTGGATCTTCAAAGAGATATCCACCAGATAGACATTCTTGACGTAGTTGATTAAAATCCTGAATAGATCCAGGAGCTCGTAGACCAGATCCTTTTTCTCCCAGCTGAAATATTAATTTTTAAATTATAAATACATATGTTAAAAGAGTATTTTTAATTTTTTATAGATATAACAAGTTACGTTGAAGCAAGATTTTCCAATATAATTTGTAAATGATCGACAAGCTTTGTCATTATAACTGGGTGATATTTTAAAAGGTAATGTAACAGATGGTCTAATTGGTGGACGAGCTTTAATTCTACTATATGATCCACTTCTAGGTAAATATTCATCAGTCAATGAACATTTTGTTTGTGTTATTTCAATTGTTGCAATTCCTTTTTTCATATAATTATCATAACGACTACTGTATGTACTCAAAGACATGATAATTAACTCGAAACTATCAAATAAAATTATTGCAAACAACTTGTAATATTCAAACAAAATAAATAAAAAATCTTAATTATATTTCAGCCTCTACAACAAGCTGCTAAAATCAACTGATGAATAATTTTATTTGTTAAATTATAAAATAAAGTCATTATAAAATTCTAATAATCACAATAATAAATTAGGACATTTTTGATAAAAAAGCAACGGATATATAAAAATAGAGCCAATACTAATCTATTGTTAAAAATATATTTTTTTTCCTTCTAATAGATTATCTTGTGTTTTATTTTAATAACATAATTAAAATTATTAAAAATAAATCTAAAATAAAAATTAAATTACTATTTATAATAAGAAAAATTTAGTTAATAATAAAGTTACATTTATTGCATGATCATAATAATAGTTTTAGGTAGAAAAAAAAAAAAAAAAATGATAACAAATATTGACACAAGAAATTTCGAAATTAAGAGATATATTTTGTTGTCATTTTAAAGCTAGACCATAACAATAAAATTAAAGGTTATGTAACATTTTTAAAGTATAAATTTGACATTAATAATCATACCACTTTAATTGCAAATAATGATGGTAATGTACGTTTAGAAACACATTCTGATTTAACAAAAACATCATCACCAGGATCAGCAGGTTGTGTTGCTTGTTCATTCCATCCATAGCCACAAGGCTGAGGATAATTACCATAGTAACTCATGATAAAATATAATACAAATTCACCTTATTTACAGATATCAAAATAATATTTAATAATCAAAATAATCAATGTTTATCAACACAATGATAAGTATAATTAATTTTTAAAGTAAATAACAGGTGATGAACTGAGTTTATTTATTTTTAGTTTCTTCTCACTCAAATAGAACCGACTGAATTCACTGGATTGAGACTTGACTGCTGTTGCTGTATGAACTAGTCAATAAATATTATGATTCATCATCATCATCATATCAAATTTTATACAAGTATTGTGTGAGCCGTGAGGTAAATTGAGGTGTGTATAGTACATGTATATACGTGACTTTCATATATATCAATAGATTCCATTTAATCACATGATGAATCCAAGAAATGTTAAATAAATAAATATTTTATTTGTCAATGAACAATGAATTCCAAGTGTACATAATCATCATTATTATTTTATTGACACTATTTATATATTTTAAAAATAAAAATTAATAGTTAATTTAAAATTAATATTTTATATAAAAATAAATTTAAAGATAATATGAAAAATCAGGTTTTATATTTGTAATTAAAATATTTTTTAAATAATTTTTATTTCAACTTTTTAAAATCTATTTTCGGTTGGTATTTTTTTTTTTTTTTTTAATTAATGAAATGGATGAATGAACGAGTTCAAGGTAAACTTCAAGTTAATTTATGGCTTTTTATGGTTGTCGTTCGCGAAATTGTTGAAGGTATTTTTTGGACAAACAACCTGGACCAAAAAAAAATTGAGTAAAGAAAATTATATAACGAAATAATCATAATTATTATTGAATTTATAGAAAAATTTGAACCTGGTTTGATGGCTCATAGTCTATTTCACTCGGTTCAAGGTCTAGGAATTTTGTTTTTTTAAATCGTTTGAAAACATTATACAAAGTTCAATGAAATTAGAATTTGACCTTGAAAAAATAAATCAATTAAATTTATTATTATTTTTATATAATTTTTTTCTATATTGTTTGTATTAGAATAATGTTTAGAATGTCTCTTTGTGAGATGAATAATTCAACGACAAAGACACATTATTTGAATTTTTTTTTTTGGTGATTAACTGTTCTGCTACCTTATTTTAACCTTCTGTTATATTTCCTGTTCTTTTATTATAGTTTATTTTATCATTTATTTTTGAATATTATCTCAGTCATGATTAATTTATTTATTATCAAATATTTTTTCACAATTTATTTTTTTTTATTTTAACTGAATAGTTTAAACGAGTTGTTACGTTATTGCTGCCAGTTTGTCGTAACAAAAAAAAAAGATAATTATTATTGGGTTTATTATTATGACGAGGTCATGGACAACTCATATTGCACTAAATAAACGATAAAGAAAAATGAAAAAAAAAAAAATAATAAATAAAACAATAACATTGAGAAAAGAATTATACAAATAAAAAGAGAAAAATTTTTTTCTTTATTTTAATTTATTGTTGACAAAATAATTATTTATTTATTTATTTATTAAAAAAAAAATTTTTCATTTTAAAATGCTCTATGCTCATAAAGTTAACAAATAATGAAAAATAATTTAAATCACTCACTTAAAATCACTTGACAACAACTAATCAACAGAAAAAAAAAAACAAAGAATTGAAATATTTCTATTGATTGTTGTATTATTATTTTTGATAATTAAAAATGATAATTTTATGGCGATATAACTTGCTCGATGGTTCGTTAAACACTGCAGATATTTGGAAGAAACAACGCCTGTCATGCCAACAACAAACTACATGTAAAAGAATGAACCAGTTTTAGTAACACGATATAAAATATTTCTACGAAATACGTACAGTAATAAAACACAGTGTTAATGTCTAAATGTACAAAAGTAAATTTGTATTACAAATAAAATAAATAAATAAATAAAAATGACTAAATTCGTTGTGATAAAATACACAAAGACACATGTCACATTTTTGCAATATGATAAGAGACTTTTTTGCGGTTGCGTCGTAGAAATCGATTCAATCAAATAAAAAACATTTATATCTAATTCAAGGTTATACTATTAAATTATTATTATATTTTTTATAATTATTTATTAACTAATTTTGTTTATAAAATTTATTTTTTCAACACAACTTTCATGTATATTAGTTTTTTATATTTTTTAAATTTTATAAAAATAGATGTTCTGTTTTTTTTTAAAAGGTTGATGAACCATGAAGATATTACTATTATTTTTACAAGTAAAAAATAAAATTTAATGATATTTTTAAAAAATATTATTAAATTTAAAAACCAAAAAATTTCATTTTGAAATAATTTTGTGTTTTTTATATATTTTTTCAATTATCATAATTGTTTTGATTGAAAATATTGTAACATAAAATATATCGAAACAAAAATATGATTAAACTTTAAAAATTTGATTTGAAAATATACTGGCAATGAGCCATAAATTCATGGAATAATATTGATTAATAATAAAAAAAATAACTTGATTTTTTTTCCATACCTTGAATATAATATTTGCAGGATGATGAACATCACCAGAACCTGATAGACCACCTCGTAATTGTCGAGAAAGAAGATTATATCGTCCACGTGTTGTCCAAGTTTGTTGAGATAAATCTATTAAATTTGGATCTCTGGTAAACATATTAAATAATAATCATTAAATAATTTTATAAAAAAAAAAAAACTAATAAATCAAAAATAAGCTTATAAGCTCTATATTTTAAACTTTAAAATTTTTATTTTTTCAAAAAATTTATGCATATAACATGTGATAAATAAAAAATGAAAAATCGAAATTTTTTCTGTCCAGTTATACAGTATTAACAATCGAATAAAAAATAATTTATTATTCTATATGAGATAATAACTAAAAAATAATAAAATAGAAAAAAAAAAAAATACATTTTAATTAAGAAAAATTAAATAGAATAAATAATTTGTAAATAGAAATTTTTTTTTTTTATACCCTTTTAAAAATTTTTCAGTCTTGATGTGTCCATTGTGATCAGAGACAGCTCTTACATAATAATACGTATAATTTGGCATGGTTTGTTATTAAAACAAATACCAATTTTTTTTAGTAAATATATCAAGATAAGACAGATCAACTTCACAGAGTAAACTATATTGTCAAATTTATTGTAAGCAAGGCCAACTAGTCTCTCCCTCACGACCAACTTGGCATGTATATATTTAGCCAAAAAAATACCATTAAAAATAATTAAAAATACATATATCCAAGTATGCCTACTCATGTCAACACATTACATATAAATCAAGTTATTTTTTGTTAATTAAAATATATTTTAAATATAAAAAAATTAATAATTTATTGTAATTTTTAATATTAAAGTGAAAAATAAGAAGAAAATTAAATTTAAAAATACTATTAAAATTCCAGAAGTAATGTGGAAGTGTTTTTTTATTTAAAACCTAAACCCTTGACCTAAAAATAGTTAACTAATAAATATAAAAATAAAATTTAACAAAGAAAATAAAAAAAAAATAATGTAAGAAAAAAAGATTGTAATAATTTTACAAATGTCATTTTCATGTTTACAGATAATTTTGGCATATTTTCAAAAAACATAAAAAATATTTCAATTTTATAGAGTAATTTAATCAATGAATAGTTATTTATTTATGTTTTTTGGCAGTTTTGTAATTTATATTAAATAATAACCATTGTTAAAAATTTATCAATTAAAAAATTTGAAATTCATTCTGAGATATTTCGAAATTTATTTATATTTTTTCTATCAAATTTTCGAGTATTGTTATTATTTATTTATTTATTTTTTCGATAGACTGATGATAAAGAAGCCGACAATTCAACCGTTTGATGTTACATAACTGAAAACCGATACTGTAAATTTCTACTGAATTAAGAAGAGAGCTTTTATAGATAATATAAAAAATCGAAATTTTTTTTTTTTTCATTATTTCGATAATACACAGTTGCAAATTTCGTGCGTTCATTGATATGCGCATTATCCTACAGGACCTCGTGGTCTATCTCCAGTTTTTTTTTTTTTTTTCAATTTTATTTAACTTGTCGCTTACCCTGGTGTTTGAAGATATTCAAAAACTCGGCGGCAGTCGTGATGGAACCACTGAATACGCGTCATACCATTTCCACGCAATTATAATTTTTTTTTTTTTTTAAATAAATCTCTACAAAAATACATTACATGGTTGTAATTTATTTTTTTATTTTTTTAAAATATCGTGGAATATAATTTATGTATTATAAAAACAAAAAAAATACATTTATACAGTGAAAATGATTAAAAACTATAAACATGTGAAATTTATAAAAAAAAATAATTAAAAAGTGATGATCAAAGTTAATCTAATATTCTAATTTTTACTGTGTTAATAATTTTTTTTTGTTCTTTTTTTTCAAATATAAAAAAATGATTTTTTAATTTTTAAAATTGTGACTGGTTGATTGTATTTTAAAAGTCGTTAAATAAGGGAGAATAATTTGATTAAATAATATTACGAAGAAGAAAATTTCTTGTTAATTTCGTTGTGATAAAATATAAAAAATATTAAGTGAATAAAAAACAAGTATACCCTTAACACTTACACTCTTGTTTATGAGGTAATAAATTTTTTAAATTTATAAAAATAAATAACAACTAAAGTTTAATAAAACACATAAATTGTTTATTAAATTTTTTATACATTTCTTTTATTTTATCATTTTCTCTTAGATTATTCATGAAGTATAATAAATTTTAAAAATATTTCATCTTCAAAGTAATAAATAAAATTGTTGATAAGTATTTTTCCACACCACAATGACAGCTGTCTAAATTAAGTCCACCATTCGTATCTCACACCATTAAATATCTCAAAATCAAAGAAATTTTTTTTCATTATTCAAACCCAAAAAAGACCGATGGGATAAGAAAAAAAAAAACAACTACATACTTATACAAAAGGTGTTTTTTTTCTTTTTTTAAAAGGTATTTGATTGAGTACTTTGCCTTGTGTTATTAAATTCACTGAGATTTAGTATTTACCCAACTATTTTCTTTTCTATCCTTTTAAAAACCATTTTTTTTCTTTCAAAATTACCCATTGAATCAAAAATATACACACATTTTAAAATTGCCAAATCAATCTTCAAGCATTACTCAAATTTATGACAATTCAATGCAAAAAAAAAAAAAAATCTCAGTAAAGATCTCAGCTTTAATTAAGCTCGATCAAGTTTCAACATTTCTATACCAATATTAAATATATATGTATCATCAATCATTGTCAAAATTATATTAAATTATTATTTATTCAAAAAAAAAAAAATAATAATATAAATAAAATTAAATAAACATATACTAGGTTTCTAAAATCATTCATTAATTATTCTATCAAATTGATAAATTTTATACTCTAAGGTTTCAATCCTTTCAAGTTTTTAATTAAAAAAAAAATCAAATAAATATAAACCCTATTCTACTCCTCTCTCCCTCCCTCCCTATCATGTAAATTTTAATAAAATATTCCAAGAAAATTTCTATTCAATTAAATGATAAATGATTCAAAAAAATTTCATAAAAATACACAATTAGTTTTTCTTTAATAAAAAGATGATGTATTTAAAAAATTAACAAAATATATTTTAATTAATTAATGATTATTATGAATAATTTAAAATTAATATATTTTTTTTTTCTCAATGAATTAAATTTATATATTTCAGATAACATTACAGCAAGGTGTATAGGTGTGAAATAATATCATCAAGTGTTGGGCACGCCTATTTTGATAACACTTAGATAATCGATTTTGAACAAGTAACTAGCCAGGGATCATGTCCAGCAAATAAAGTGTGGTAATGAGCCAACTGAAATTTCATATAACATCGAAAATTGAATTTATACTTGAAATAACAATGTGTGCAATAAATATTAAATGACCAATTGCAAAAGAAAAAAAAATGATAATAAAAATAAAAAGAAAAAAGCTGTCAATAAAAATATTTAATTAATAAAAAAGTTTATTATAAATTTGAAGAACATAGAAATTTATAAAAAGCTTTTTAGATAATATTAAAAATTGATTTGTCAATATTAATTACAAGAAAGAAATTTTATTTAAAATGGATAATTTACTGAATAAAACAACAATAACCAGATTGATTGATACAGCTGATTTAAATATAACAAATTGTACAATTATTGATGATAATTGTAATGATAATTTAATTGAAAATATTGTTGCAATAACTGTGACAATATTTTTTGGTTCAATTGGAATACTTGGACTTGCTGGTAATTCACTTGTTGTTATTGTTGTTGCACTTAATCCTGGTATGAGATCAACAACAAATATATTAATAATTAATTTAGCTGTTGCTGATTTATTATTTGTTATATTTTGTATACCATTTACTGCAACTGACTTTGTTCTTAATTATTGGCCATTTGGTAATGTTTGGTGTAAAATTGTACAGTATATTATTATTGTGACAGCATGTGCAAGTGTTTATACACTTGTACTCATGAGTCTTGACAGGTAATTTTATTTTTTTTTTAATTGAAATTTATTTATTAATAATTGAAAAATATCTATATTTATTTTTTTATATACATATATCTATATTTATTGTTTTTAATTAAATTTTTAAAGACAATTTTAAATTTGAAAAATAAAAATTTTCAAAGTGTTTTTTTTGTTTTATCATAATTTTGATATTAATTATTCAAAAATTTTTTTATAATTAATATTTTTAGCATAAAAATACGTGATAGTATCTATTTATTTAATTATTATATTCAAAAATATTTATTGATAATATAAAATTAAATTTATTAAAATTTTTTATACAGTAAATTTTTTTTTTTTATGATAAATGTTGAAATTTAATATAATTTAATTAATTAATTATATTTATTATCAAATAATTAGATATTAATTATATTTTAACAATGTTTTATCTTTTTTGTAAAATTTAAATTGATTATTTTATACATTGCATAAACCAGATAACCATAATGCAATTAATCGATAAATATTAGTCTTAAATTCAATTTACGTAACGCCCTTCATCAACAACGATAACAGTGTTTAAAAAAAAAATATTTTAAATAATTTTTATTTTTTTTTAATCTGACAAAACCATAGACACAGTTTATCTTTACTTTTATTAATCTTGAATTATTTATTTCACTCCATAAATAAAATACAAAGACAATAGTCAATAATATATTTTTTTATTTCGTTTATTTTTATGTGTTAAATAATTTTCGAGGCTCACATATCAAATTAAAATAAAAAATAAAAAATACAAGATGTAAATATAGATTTTTTTTTAGTATAAAACAATTCATATTGATATAAAATTTTGATAATTTTTATGTTTATAAATGTTTAGAAAGAATTATTTTGTAAATCCTATTTTTTTTTTGAATTTTTATTCGATAGATTTCTTGCTGTTGTTCATCCAATAGCATCAATGACAGTTAGAACCGAAAATCATGCATTTTTGGCAACTTGTATTGCGTGGCTTGTTATACTTATATTATCAATACCAGTGATTATTGTTCATGGAGAGGTAATTATTATACTTAAAAAAAATAAATAAAAAAGTTTACTAATTTATTGATATCATGATAATAAAGTGCTAAATAAATTTTGAGAGTAGATTTGGGAGGAAAAAAAAACTTGATCATGCGTGGTGTTACATAATTTATATTTAAATATAAAAAATATATTATATTTTTTTATGATTTTAGGTACCTCATCATTTACAAGAAGACAAAAGAGTTTGTAGAATATTACCTGAAGTAAATTGGCCTTTATTTCAAATAACATTTTTTCTCTTTAGTTTTTTGATACCTTTAACACTAATAAGTGTATTATATATATGTATGCTTGTTCGATTATGGCGAAGTTCACGTGGAAGTGCTGAAAGTCGTCGAGGTAGACGAAGAGTTACTCGACTTGTACTTGTTGTTGTTGGTGTATTTGCTGTATGCTGGTGTCCACTTCAGGTAAAGAAAAAAAGAAATTTAATTAATTTTATCATTATATCAAAGTTTAAGACTTAAAAATTTATTATTTTATAATATTTTAATAATTTTTTAGTTATATTTTCTAATTATATATACAGTTTTAGTTTGAAAAACATATTTGTTCAAAGCAGAAGCAAAGTCAATCAAGCAAAATGGTCAAACATTTATTTTTTTTCTCGAACCTTTTTTTTTTTTTATATTTCCATGTAATTTCTGCACCATTTGATGGTTTGATGACATCAAGTCACTATAAAAACTCTTATTATCTCAAAGAAAAAAACGAGAATAATTTCTTGATAAAGTTTTTTATTTACGAGCATGATATTAAGTTGATTCCTCATTTGAAATTCATATGTCTATATATATTATTTTGAGATGATTAATATCATCAAGTTGATACACAACTTTTCACATAAAACATTGTTCAATAGTAAATTATATTGATATACGTAAATTATGTTATTCAAACTCATTATCATCAATATTATCTGACGAGAATTATGATTAAATTCAGTAACTAAAATGAACTTTCAAAGTATGATGTAAAATTTTATATTCAAGAAAATTAAAATGTCAATCATTATTTAATCAATTTTCTATAATTTAATAACAAATTTAATTTATTATATTACATTAATAGATCTTTATTTATATATGAAAAATTATCATGAACTTTTTGTCCTTTTAAATTTTCTTAATCGTTGAATAAAGTTCAATGATTTTTCATTTATTACATGAATATTATAATAATATTATCACGTAGTTATTATAAATTACATTAATGATAAAATAAATTAAATATAAATTTTTTTTTTAAATATGTTACAGGTGATACTTGTTGCTAAATCAATCGGTTACTATCCAGATAATCCAATGAATATTATGCTACAAATAACAAGTCACGTTCTAGCATACATGAATAGCTGTGTAAATCCAATATTATATGCATTTTTAAGTGATAATTTTCGTAAAGCATTTAGAAAAATAATTTACTGCAAACCAAGATATGATCCAAAGGCTCTTGGACCATCAACTAAAACCACTCGAGCAGCAAGTAGTGGTGATCTTCTTTAAAAAGGTAAGACAAATATTTTTTTATATTAAAAAAATTAATGAAAAATAGTGACAGGTAATTTAGATAAATTTTAGATGTTAAAATAATAATAATAAAAAACAGCACTGTGTCTGCAAGAGTATCATCAAATTTGGACTTAAAATTTTATCAACTTTGCTTCATTAAATTTCATGATTATTATCATTTTTTTTTTCTTAATAAAAAAACTATCAAGAGCTCGTTGAATTTTATACTTTTCCAATAGTATATAATATTTAAAAAAAAAAAAAATTGATAATAGTTTTTTACTTTTTACAATTTCTTGTATTATTTTTTTCATTTTTTTAGTTTTTTTTTTTTTCATTTGTCACCGTTGTCTTTAGAATCTATACTCATGATAATATAGGTATATATTTTTTGTTCCTTTTTTTTCTTTTAAATAGCTTATTCATTTACTTATTTTTTTTTCTTTTAGTAAATAAAATAATATCTCATATTTCCTTGTCTACCTCGTAATTAATAAAAACTTTTTTGTTTGAATTTTTTCCCATTTTTTCTTTTTTAATAATTATTTTTATTTTTTATTTGCAGAGAAAATAAAGAGAACAATTAATTAGCTGCTTTTTATATAATATTTTGTCTTTGTTTGATTGAATTTTTTTTTTTTTTAATTTTCTAATTCATACAATTGATAAAAGCTTATTTTTTTTAATGAAAATATTTAAAAAGCTCTGTTATTGAATTTATTCTGTTATATACTGTTAAAAATTATCGCGTGAGTTATTTTCATCTTCACAATATAAGAAAAAATAAATATTAAAATGCAAATATTGTTATGATTAATTAAAGAAAAAATATATTTTTAATTAACAAAACTTTAGATAAATATTATGTATTTATTTATACTTTTTCTTAGCATAATAATTATAATTATTTCTATTAAACCACAATATTTGCGTATATTTTATTTCTACATTTCGACAAATGTATTGTGGTCAAGTCAAGTTATCTAAAACTTTGAAATGACATAAATATATAAACTCAACACAATTTAAACTTTCCCACTATATTTATATTGTTTTCCAAAGTAAAGTTTCAACATAAATATTCACCATAATAAATTTATACTTATATAAGTATTTTTTTTTTGCTATTTATGTTATAAACATCGGAGAAAATTTTCGAAATATATGGCTTATTGATTATAGCATTTAATCATTGAATTTAATCTTTTTAAAATGTTTTTTTTCTATCTATAAATTAATTTTTAACCGAGCAGTTAACCAAAACAGTTTTTTATTTTTTTTCTTTTGTATAATTAAGGGAATTTACATACATTACCATGCTTCTGGATTAACATATTTCATGTAGTTTGAAACTTGATGAAACACGTTACAGCTAAATCAACTTGGTAATTAACTTCATACATATTATCATACGTGGATAGGTAAATTTTTGTTTTTGTAATACTCGTAGCTTTTTAGTTATATTTTTAACTGTAAAAGTCATATTAAGTTTCATGAATTATGTAAAAAATTATGGCTAACTTGGTGAAATTGATTTCTCCGATTTTCTTTAATTTTTTCCGGTATTTTTCTGTTTCCCTCATGATGAAACTCTTTGATGAAAAAAAAAATAAATCAATAAATATTTCAATGAATTATTTAGCATAGAATGGATATTATTTGAAATTAAAATTTTCATCTTTGAAAGTTTGAAATAGTCAAATATATAGAGCCAATAAAAATCTATCAATAGTAAAATTTTATCATTGTTATTAAAAATTGTTTATGATTTTTTCATTTATGATATAAATTGAATAATAATTCTTTTTCTCTATGATATTTTTAAAATTTAATATTCTCGTTGAATAATAGTTTTAAAAATTTGTGACAATAATCAAAATAATAAAAACAAACTGCAAATAAATCTCAGGAAAAGTCGACATTGAATAAATTCTTAATGCCATGGGAATTTATGAAAGCATGAAATCATCTTTTTATATTTTTTTTTCTTCTCACCTCTGATTTTTTCTTTTTCTATTATATTTATTATCATTATTTCTTTACTTCTTTTTAGGGTTTTAAAACTTTTCACTTAACTTAGAAAATACACTCCAGGGCATTTTTTTCTATAAAAAAAATGCACACTTTTTTGAAAAACTTATATGAAAAATATTCAACGATCAAGTAAACTAATATTTTTGTGGTTTATTAAATTTTAAAGTTTAGTAAATAATCAAAACTCAAACTAAAAATTAAATTAAAATTGTCAAGCTAATTATTCATTAAAGCTGATAATTAAATTGACACTAGATATTATTTTTCTATATTAAAAAATAACATAATATAAACATAGTCGAGAACTCTGATACCTATATGATAATAAATTTTAAAAATCATTTAAACATTGATAAAAATTGATATGTCATTAAACACATATAAAATACATGATTTTTCCAATTGCAAATTTAATAATGCATCATTTATTTAATTATTCTTTCGAAAAATATATTGAACACGTTCATCATTAGATGATCAACAAAGGTATTGATAAATTTCATTGAAATTTGATGACTCGTGTACCTTGTTGTTGTTCAAATGATGACTTTAATTACAGTTACATACTGTTGCTTTTGCAATAAGTAATTTATTTTGTTTGTTCACTATTTAATCATGTTTCTATTGCAACTAAACAATAACTATTATTTATCCTACATATTGTTTATGCCTAGCCTATTATCTACATGAAAAAATGATATTTAAATCATTTAATTTACCATATAAATAATATTAAAATGAAAATTTTAATATAAAAAAAAAAATATTAGAGTAATGATGTTTAAAAAAAAAACAAGTTGCTTGTTATTATTATGACTTTGAGCTTTTGATGTCATTGAGTTGAGAAAGGAGGCGTGAATTCGAAGCTATAATAGAATTTTTTTTTTTTTTTTTTGCTGCAGGCTTTTAATGAAAATCCCGTATCAACTGTAAACTAATAATATGTTTTTTATTAAATTTATTTTATCATCAAAAAAGTATTTTCAACCATAAAAAAAATTTATAAATAAATAAAAATTGAAAATGAAAAAAACTACATATATTTTTTTTATAAAAAAATAATGATAAATTATTATTATTTATTATTTAATAAATAGTGTAAATAAATTTATATGAAAAATAAAAAATTATTTATAAATCATGAATTTTGAATGAAACTTTTAAAATAAATGTCAGCAAAAAAAAAAAAAAAAAAAAAGTCTATCAAGTGATTGTCATTAATTTTTTGACTACTCAACAAATTAAAATATTCTTAGAAAAATTTAGTAAATAAAAAATATATCAATTTAGGTCGAAAGAAAATTTTTTATTTATAAAATAATGAGTTTACTTTTTTATATAAAAAATTTACTAAATTAAACTGGCTTATCGATCCATAAAAAAAAATGAAAATTAACGAAATTTTCAAAATTAAATTTCGATATTTAAATCGAAATTTTTTACCTTGATAGTTAATTTGATTGAATTGACAATAGAAAAGCTATATATATTACAAACTAATAAGTGAATTGATTAGCACATAGAGTTGATAAATAGTTTTGTTAATTTATATATAATAGTCCGTAATTTCAATTTCGCTATTCAGAAACTATTTGACAGTAATGTGTTTTTGATATAGCACTTTGTTAAAATTTTCTAGTAATTGAGAATAATATTCCTTTGAACCAATCATTTTATTCTATTATATTTTGTACATTCCACTCTTTTGTCATTTTTAAATTGATCCTCCTGGAAATTCTCGAATTTTAATGAATTTTAAATATTTTCAAATAATTATAGTCAATTTAATTTTTAGTGTATTATATATTTTATTGACAATAAATCCAAGTATTTTTTAATACGAAATAATAAATTAAATTTATTCTTTTAAAGCTTTGGTGATTGAAAAAAGAAAAAGGTGATTTGTATTGTGCTTTCTGAGTGATGACCATCAACACTAGAAGGATTAAAAGTCAATAGACTTAACAACATATATACTACTTTGTCATTCATGAAGGGGTTGGGTTGAACTACATACGATCAACATATATACACGTCATATATTGACTATGTTTAATGCTTGTTAAATTTATCCATCAATGGTAAACATAATTTAAAAAAAAAAAAAAATACACAACAAACATTAAAGTTTCAAAATAAATTGTGAAAAAAAAATTATAAATGTAAATAGTAATTAAAATTTATATAATAATATTAGAAAATTTAAATATATATATTAATAAATGTGTATAAATAATAATAGTTTTGAAATTACAAAATAATTAATTTCAAAATTGTGAAAAAAAAAAAAAAACAAAAAGATAAAATTTGTCAATAACAATTATTGATGTAACAATTATTTCTTTAACAATGTGATATTTAGAGAAAAAAATTTATAATTGTTCAAGAAATGTTTATAATCTCGTGTTTATTTTATTGAAAAATTATTATTATTATTAATTGCATACTAGTTATTGTTATAGTGAAAAAAATTTTTTAACGTTTTTTTATTTGTTAAATTGGATGAATTTATTTATAACAATAGAGATGAATATTTAAAAAATTTATTTTATATATTTTATAGGCTGATCAAGACCGATCCAATGGAAAATCCTAAACCAACGACTTCGTAAATTTTTATATTTTATTTTATATTTTTGTTGTATATTATTATTATTATCGTTCATTATATTTTTCCCTTTTTCACCAAAAATAACTCGTATTATTTATATAATTTTTAAATAAAAAAAATCATATAGAAATTAAAATTAGATAATTATTCTGAGTGTCTAGACTGACTGTAAATCATTGTCATCAAATAAATGTAATAAATAAAAAAAAAACATCAGAAAAAATCAAGAAATAAATAAATATTGAAAAAAAAAAAAATAATAATTTATATTTATTAATAAACAATTCATAATTATTAATTTTAACAGCTAATTTTTTTTTAAATTATTTTTATGTGTTGTTTAATGGTTTGTTCGATTAAAATTTTTGTATCTTTCAAATGTAAAAAGTTTCACGAGTTTGAAAGCGTAAAAAAAAAATTTAAAAATTGATGATTTTTAAAACGTCGATACCACCCGAATTACTCCATAAATCTTTCGACTATACCTGAAGAAATATAAGTCATCAAAACTGTCAAACTAAAACAACAAAAAAAAAAAAGGAAACATTCTACGTGTTTTGTGATATTAAACCATCAAGACTTTTTAAATAATTCAAAGGATCATAAAAAATTGACGTGTTTGGTAATAAAAAAAAAAAAAAGAAATATAATAATACAAAAAAAAAAAAAAATACATAAAACTACCCTAAAAAAATAACTGAATTAAAAAAAATAAATAAAAAGAACCAACAATATTAAAATGAAAAAAAAAATACAAAATCAATAGAATAACATGAGGTAAGTTATTTATGTAAATGAAAAATTATTTCCCAGTAATTTATTAACAAAAATTTCTAGTCTTCTTGGATAACCTTCTTTTAGATATATAAATGAAATACACCCACATTCATTTATAGTTACAAAAGGTTAGAAATTTTACGCTTGAATAAAAATTGATAAAATTCATTTCACTTGAGTCACCTAAAATCCCAAAGGATATTGTCATGTGATTGTATTTACGCTGAAAAAAAATAAATATAAATTTAGGGGTTAATAAAACAAAATCTCCGGAAGGGTGACATAACACTATATGAGATATAATTTATTTATTTATTCATTTTTTTTTTTTATTTATGAATTTTATTTATTTTATTTATAAACTGCATATACAAATAAAAATTCTAAAATATATTTTCAATTTTTTTTTTTAACTATTTTTTTGAATTTAAATTTATTTTTTTATTTAATTTGATAATTAATAAATGTAAAAATTAGTTTAGAAAGCCTTTTTCAGTTTTCGGTAGACAAATCCAAAAAATTTAAATTTATAAAAAATTACAACTGTTTTAAAAATAAAAATTTTATGAATATTTTTTAATTTTTTTTTGAATATGTGTATTTTTTTTTGCTTTGAAAATAATTAATATTGATTTTTGTTGAAAAATTTGATTTATTTAATTATTTTATACATAAAAAAATAAAGCTTGTATTATTATTTCTTAATGATTTACTCACTCAGGCTCTTTGAGCCTGAAAAACGAAAAAAAAGATATCCTTTGAGTCAAAGTCATTGAGTGTAGACTCAAAAAGCAACAATGACTAATGGGCTTTATCCTTTTGGATTTATCGTGACAATACCGGAAGATCAAAGGTAACAAGAACTTTGAAACATAAAATATATAAATAAAACAGACAATATTGTATTGCACGTAACATCTGCTATAATTTAACTTGTATCTTGATTAAGGTTTACACGTTGTTTTAGTACATGCTCCGATTTATATAATTTACCTTATATATTCACAATAACATATTTTAGTTTTAACAAATCCAACTTTCAAATGATGCTATATTTTAATTGTTCAATTACTAAAATGATTTATTATCGTTGGGTAAAATTGACTCAATATTTATATCAAAATAAAATCAATATCATTTTGTTCTATACTTGTACGAAGGTGTATACGAATTAATTGAAATCAAAAAATTTTATACCTTCGTCAAAAAATTAATTGGCAATTTATTAAAAAATAAAAAATTTTGTTGGATTTTGGTATTATGATAGATTTTTTTTTTTTTTTTAATTGTATTTTTAGTATATAACTATTGTTTGTAAATTAATTTGTTATTTAAATATATAAAATTGGATAAAAATAATTAGCATATAAAAGAAAATGCCAAAAGATGGCAAACTTCTTTTTAAAATATAAAAAAATTTTATGTAATTGATTTTGATAGATAAAGCCTTCAAAAAAAATTGTCTATTACACTTATTTTAATTTTAATTATATCGAAGCATATATGTACTGAAGTTTCAGCTGATAAATTTATTCAAGAATAAAAAATTACGAATTAAAACATTTTAAATAATACATTACTTAAAAAATCCATTTCATTTAAAAAATTCTATTTCATTCATGACAAACTGAAAAAAACAAAAGCTCGCTTGTACTGTTTACTTATTTACATTCTAAATCTGATTGACATAAAAATTGAATTTCATGAAAAAATTTAATTATTATATTAAATTATTATTAATGATGATTTTTTTTTCCGATAACTTGAATGAGTGCAAACGAATGACTTGTCAAATTCATACTGGATTTAATAAGCATTTAATAATTTTTTCAGTCACTTGCAGACGTTTTAAATCTTTGAAAAAAAAAATTATTTTATCGACATATAACTCTTTATTTTAAATATAACAATTAAAATTATAAAAAAATTAAAAAACATATTTTTTAAATTAGTAAAACTGTCATAAAAACTCATCTTCATTATTTTTTTTTCTCTCTATATTGCAGACAAAATAATTTTACGATTATACAATTCAGCACCTGATGCATCTTCAAAGTCATCACATTTTCACTGATTGCATAAAAATAAAAATAAATATTAAAATAAATCGTATTTAAAGTGTCTTTTTTCTATAACGAAATTGATAAGTTTTTTATCAACTAATGCATCATGAATTTAAAAAACTCGCAAAAGAAATTATTGAAATAAATTTTTTATATAATTTTGAAAATATGACAATAAAAATTTTTATTATTTAAATTTTAATGACATTTTTGCATTTTTTTCAGCGCTAATTTTATTATTTATATAGATAATAAATTCAACAACACTATTGTCATTCTATTTTTACTTACAATGTTGAGTAGACTCAATAAATTTTCATCAAGAAAAAAAATCGTTGTTATCTTATTCACTTTGGTTTGAAGATAATACTTTTTATAAATTTATTGTTCAATGAATTTTGTATCGTGTGTATTGCTTGGTTGAATATAAACAAAATTGATTCAAGTATTGACCTTCAGCTGACTGATAACAGTAATCCACTTGTTGATTGAATTTCTCGACAATTTATTTTAAAAAGGTCATGGAAATATATATATACATTTCAATAGTGTTTTTCAAAAACAATAAAATATATCATTTAATTTAACAAAATCAATATTACAATTTTATATTATTTAATCAATTATTTCATTTATATTTTTTAAATTAAATAAAATTAAACCAACAATATTTTACAATTTAAAAAACAAAAAATTTAATGGTCATGGTATACGCAGACTTGAAGTGTCTGTTTTTTTTCGACTACAAAGAAACCATCTTCTGACAACAAAATGATGGATAAGAGGGTTTTCAAGTACGCATCGTTTTATTTGAAAAAAAATAAAAATATATATTTCAAGTATATCACTAAAGCATCTTGAATAATAATAATAAAAAATAAATGATATTATACATGAAAAGTGTCAACTGAATTTCAACTTGAATTTATTTTAAAATTTTTTTATTGTTTATTCAATTACAAATTATTAAAATTTTGCTGAATAATAAAATTATTAATATTTAAAAAAAAAAAAAAATTAATAATTCAAAATGATATTGTTCATCCAGCCGATGTAATAAAAAGTCCGAGTATAGACAACAGGATGATCAGGATTCAATGAGTAGATTGAAATAATTCCAACAATTTTGTGAGAAAGCATAACAGGACTCCCTGAATTTCCCTGAACAAATTATTATTAATTAAAAATAGATTAATTTAAATTTTGAATATATTTTTTAAATAATTACTTGGATTATATAAGTTGTTTTTGATCTTGGTGAGCAACAGTGTTGTGCTTGATTAAACATCAGCTGCTTATAATATTTATTATTGCAGGTTTTTGAGGAAATTGTTATGACATCAGTATGTTGAAGATATCTCATCATACGATCAAATACTGGATCTTTACCCCAACCAGTTAAATAAAGATCAGATGAACGTAAATTTAGAGTTGAAACATGAGCCAAGAATTGCACATGAGTCATTATTATTCTTGAAGTTAATCTTAAAATTGCTAAACATTTATAAATAATTAAAAAAATGTTATTTATTATTATTTTTTTGAATTAAAATATATAATTAATTATTGAGTGTTGAGTGTGTTACCAATATCATTAACCCAACTTTGATGTGGATTGTATTTTTCATGAAATATAACATAAGCAACTTCGTGAATTTCCGAGAGACTTGATGTTTCTTCTCTCATAAGATCATTTGTTCCACTCAAAACTTGAATATTTCCATAAACAACATTTCGCTCAGCTAAAATACAACTTGCAGATGTTAAAATATGATCTGTTGATATTATTGCACCACCACATAGATGAACGTCTCGAATTTGCACAGATACTTGATATGGGTAATCTTCAATCTTAACTGTTTTTCCACCATATATTTTATTTGCTGATTTTCCATTTGTAACTATCAATGAAAATTAAAAAAAAATTATTCTCAATAACAATAATGACAACAATAAAACTTACCAATTATTAAATATAATGATAAAAATATTAAACATAATATTCTACTTGAAAACATTATTCAAATATAACAGCCTCGATAAAGTATAAAATAGTTATGCTTAATTTCTATACCAGTTTAAAATAAAAATTTTGTACATTAATTTGGCTTAAATTCATATCTTTATTGACTTGATAAAAAAAATTTTAATCTTATTTACATGATAGTGTGATAAAAGTTACATTGAAATTATAAAATTTAGTGTTATAAATTTTAAAATTTGACAAATATCAAAAAAATAAGAAAAAAAATTACCGTGAAATTATACAAACATATTTTGAATTTTAATTTTAAAAAAATTTATATTTTTCACATAATAAAAATAATAATTAAATTAAAAAAATTTTAAATTAAATTTTTTCTTTCATTTGTTCAATCCAATTGATATATTCAAAAACATGAGTATAAATAATTGGTTGTCTGATGTCCAGAGAATCAAGTGAAATAATTCCAACTATTTTTCGTCCAAACATTACAGGACTACCAGCGCTACCCTAAAAAAATTAATGAAAAATATATTTAATTAATATTTATTATTAATAAACAATGATTATTTAATTACCTGACTGATACCTGATGTTGATAACAAAGGTATAAAACAGTGCTGTGTTGTATAAAGATATTCAAATTTATAGTATTTTTTTTGACATAGCCCTGAAGAAATACTTTTGACGTGAATCTGTTGTAGATATCTTGAAATAATTTTAGTAGATGGATTTATACCCCAGCCTGTGGTATAATAACTATTTGATGATGTTTTCTGTGGTGGCATACAAACTGCTGCACGTATTCCCATTAATAATGGAATTTGTTTTTCCAATACAAGAATTGCTGTATTAAAAAACAAAAATATTCATTTAAAAAAAATTAATTTTAATGTATAAAAAACATGACAATACATCAATGCTTTTATCATTTTTTTTCTTCTTATTTTTCTAATTATAAGTGGAAAAAGATCAAGTTGAAAAAATATCGAAAATTTTATAAATTCTCACCTATATCGTTCATCCAATTGACATATGGATTGTATTGTTCATGAAGTATAATATAAGCAACTCGATGAATTTTGGAATGTTCTTCTTGTCTCATGAGATCATTTGTTCCACTCAATACTTGAATGTTTCCATAATATACATTTTGTTCAGAAGTCACACAAGTAGCAGCAGTTAATATATGTCTGTTAGAAATAATTGAACCACTACAAGTATGGTAATCATGAAGTTGGATTGATACTTGATGAGGATGACTATATATAGTAGATGTTTCTCCACCATAAATTTTACTAGATAAATTTCCATATACCACTTAAATTAAAAATTAAATAAATTTTATGAAAAGTGTTGACAAATGGATATAAATGGCTTTTATAAATTTTTATTAGATAATGGTTGATAGTAAGAAAATAAAACTTACCGGAAATTATAATATTCAAACATGTTATGAAGCTTAGAATCATGGTTGTATGAATAATTAATATTAAACTCTTATTATAATCTACTTGGGTGAAATAATATTCTACTCAATTTGGAATAGAGCAGTTCTCGGTTACTTAATTATCTTTATTTGACAAATAAAAAATTATAGAGTAAATAATTCTCATTTTATATCTTTTAGCATGACGTGATTTATTACATTGAATTTTAGACAATTCCACATCTTGAATTTATTTTTCATTATTAAAATAACAATTAAATTTATATGAAAATATTTTTTACTATTAATTTTTATTCTAATGTCAGTTTTTTATTTTGTTTTATCCATGGCTTTTATAAAAAAATTAATGGGTAAAAAAAGAGTTTTACTTTTATTTTGATGCATTTTTATTGACTTGAAAGAAAAAAATGAAATTCAATATTGTCATTGTGATGAAATTTTTCTGAGTCAAAATACTCTGAAAAAAAATTATATGATAATAATGAGTGACTGAGTTACTGAGAATATTTGAAAAAACTCTTTGTCATATTAATGATATCTTTTTTTAATTAAAAAACAAAAAAATTATAGTTGAAGAATTAGTAATGAGAAGGCGTTAAAAATTTTAAAGTTTGTCTATTATTTAGTACTCAAGGTGTTTTAAAAAAAATAAAAAAAGACTTTAAATTATTAATCAAATATTGTCTTCGTTCTTATACCGTTTTTATTGGTGTTTATATTATCAAGTGGCCTGGTGGTTAAGGAGGCAAGCTCCATGCCTATGGTGCTTGTGGTCTTGAGTTCATAGCACAGTGAAACTTATGTTTTAATGGAGTTATTACGACCTCTATGTTGCATTAAAAATGTAGTTCTGCGCATGTTGATTATTTTCATTTCAACCATTAAATTGAATCAATTAAAAATCCATTCGCTGTTTGGAGCAAATACTACCTGGCAAAGAACAAGTGAAGGACAACCAAACACTTTCTTGTTCTATGCTTGGTGGTATTTGCCCTTAACGCCAAATTCTTTTTTGTTAAAAAAAAAAAACGAATTAACAATCAACGTTAAAATATTCAATACTGAGAATAAATTTTTCAATAATTAGAATTGTAAGAAATAAAAATTATTTTAAAAGTTTTCTCACATTGAATTTGTTTTTTAAATTTTTTAAAATATTCTATCAACGTGTTCTACCGAAAAAAAAAATGAATTTCTCTATAGAAATTTTAATGATTTGATTTACAAAGTGTATTCGAGCGGTTATTTGAATTTTAAAATAATCAATAACACTGTTGAAAAAAAATTAACAGACAAGGTGTTCAAATATAACTTCAGGTGTATATTTTTTTTTTTCTCCCTTTTTTAAATATTTAAATTTTGATTATTCTATTTGATTGAAATAAAAATAAGCCTGAAATATATATAAAAAAAAAATTGTGATGCAATTGATGCATCAATTTGAAACATGAATATACGTATATCTTATTATTTTTATCTATTTGGAGTAGACATCACCAGTTGTCACATCCAGTCGTGCATATCACTTAGCATTTCCGGAGTTCATTGAATCTTCATGATTGTACCTGAAAAATTATTCCAATTATATTTATAAAAAGTACTTTTTATCATTATATTATTATTAAATAAAAATATAATTATTTAATTACTTTTACTATTTATTTTTTTGTTGTAAAATTTAAAACAAACTATATGAGTATTAAAAAAATTTATTTCATTTTTATTATCCAATTAAATTAATAATCAATGTTATAGAAATTGTAAATAGATTTACAACTAAATAGTAAAAATATTTTTAAAAAGAATAAATAATAATGTAATGTTTATGATGTGCTTTCATTAAACGCGATAATTATTTTATCAGCTTTTTAAATATACGTCTTTGAGTCAAAATATTTACCATATTTATATATTCAAATTTTCGTATGATGCATTTTATCAAATGCAGTTTAAATGTAAATAAATAATTTAAATATATAAAAAAAATATTCATTGTCAGTAAATTATCTTGTATATATTTTGTAAAAAAAATTGTAAATTATATTGATTTATTTTTCATGATAAAATTAATGAGATAAGCGAAAGAATTTTTTAATTTTGCTATTTATTTAATGATTATTATGAAATTTTAATCACACTTTTATTTTATTTTTTGTTGTCAATTTTAGAATCGATAAAATAAAAAAATTATGACATCAAAATTCAAATAAATCAACAGTTGATCGTAACTCAATACTTTTTAACACTTGTCAATGAATATTTGAAAATTTATAGTCAAAGAGATATGAAAAAATTTAAAAAAAAAAAATACTTGATCGTGACCTTCTGGTGTTTTTAAAAGTCAATAAAAATATAATTCAATTTTTCTAATTCACAAACATCTGTATAAATGACGTGAACATTCAAATAAATTTAAAAAAAAAAACAATTTATTGTTCTTGACAAAAAAGCAAATTAATTGTTCTTTGACAAAAAAAAAATTCATTGTCTCGAGACTCATAATTTTAGTAGGATATACAATTGTCTCAATAAATATATATTCAAAATAATTAATATAATTATTTGTCAAACATGATGTATCTTGAAAGGAAAAAAAAATAAATAAATAATTATTTTTTTCCTGTTATTAATAAATTATTTTATTGAATTTCAAAATAAATTTATATTTTTCAACAAATTAAATTACAATTTTAAATTTTCTTTTCTATTTATAATTTAATATCATATATACCTAATTATCTGTTGGAAATATTAATACTTTTTTTATTCTCTAAGTAATAAGTATCCTAAAAAAATAAAATATTTAATTTTTCTTGTCGACACTTGAATTCTTTTGACAATCGAACATGTAAAACTATTTATTTATTTATTCATTTCGGCATTGAAGCTAAGTTTTGATGATTCAGTGAACAGGTGGTCCCATAGATTTTTCATAAATAAAATTTTAGTTTACCTTTGTCGACTATCCAGTTAACACACACGCGTTTTATTTTTCACAATTATTGAAAAAAATTATATATTTAATACTCGATAATCAATTGTTTTTTGTGAAGAAAAGATAATTATTATTTGCAATAAAAGTGATTGTATTTTTCCATTAACAGTTATTATCTTGTTAAATGCCAATATTTATCTAATCAAATAAATAAAAACAAACAATTTTGTGATTAATATATTTGATAGCCTAATTGCCAGATTGTTTTTTGTGAACCTTGACAGTATTCAAGTCATAACTATTTGTTGATCGTGAAAATTATGAATATATATATATATTTTTTTTTTTTTGTAAAATAATACAATGAAAATTAAAAAAAAATTATTAGTATTTTAGTTATCAAAATTTCATCAAACTGTGATTTACGACAAGTGATTATTATTATGAAAAAATATTTTAAATATAATTCATTCATCTCTTTGATATTAAAAATAGAAAAAATATTTCGTAATGAAGATTGAAGAAATATGACAATTATCAAGTCGCTCGTTATTCTAACTATTAAAAATTAAAAAGAAAAAAAAAAAAATTCATTTAATTATTTTAAAAAAAAGAAGCATATTTCTGTTGATTTTTTTATTCTTTTATTTTTTGTCACAAAATAGAATCGTTTTGAATAAATGTATGATTTTTTTTTACCACCTACTTGTCGAAAAATAAATGCAATATTTTATAAGCTTAATCAACAAATTTGAAAACATCAAAATGCACTTTTATTATCTAATGCACTAGTCTCATAAAACACATCTAAACTATCGACTATAAATTAAAAAACCAACTGATGAAAATATAAATTCGATTTAAAAAAAAAATCAAGTATTGAAAATATATATTTTTAATATTTATATATACAAAATTAATCATTGAAAATTATCATTGTATCTTGCAATTATCATAGTTGAATAAAACTATAAATTTTTCCTTAAAAATATATACAAAAAAAAATTAAATATAGAGGAAAATTTTAAAAAAAAAATTTATAAACTGTTTATTTTCTATCAAGGCAAGTAAGTTTTTTGCATTGTAATTAAAATTATCATTGGGATTGTTCTGTAATCATTATTCAATGAATGATAAATTTTCTTTTTTTTTATTTTTTCAAGTCAAACATTCTACCACTGGTCATACGAGTCTTATCAATTCCGGGAGTGATATATATATACAACTGTCCGAGCTTTAAACTTCAGTGAGCCATTTCGATTTGGAGCGTCAGGCTCATTCGAATCATTGAATTGATCATTTCCAAATTTTTATTTTATCAACATTAAAATATAGCGAATTTATTTTATTCAATAGTAGAAAAATTTAAACAATTGAATTTTTTTTTAGTCAAATTAATTTTACTTTTAATATTTGTACAGCAAAAATTATGTCTATATGTACTAAATAAATTATATAATATTTTCAAGTTCACTTAACTTGAACTATTCAAGTTCAAAAGTTATTAAAAAAAAAAAGTTTCAACAAACAAAAAATAAAAAAAAACTAATAATTAAAAAAAGAAGAATATAAAAATAAATTTGTAAAATGTTTTTTACTTATTTATTGACTGTTTTGTTGATCAGTTTTTACAATGTCGATAGTTCTGTTATTAAAAAACGTGCTGATACATCTGATTACTATGATACTGATCTTTGTGACAGGTAAGATTGTTTTTATTTTAATTATTTTATTAATTTTCTTATGAATAAATTCATAAAATATCAGTTAAAAATTTGAAAAAAAATTATAAATAAATTAACTAATTAAATCAATTAAGCAAATAAATAAATAATATTAAAAATATTAATAATTTTGTATAAATTTTCCAATTTAATTATTTAGTTTTTTATTTATTACTATTTTAAGTATTTAAAAATTTCATGATGCAACAGTTACTTAAGATTACAAAATTAATTTCATTTATTTAATTTAATTTATTTATTTTACAATGTTTAATTACTATTGTTAATGATAATTATAAATAAAAAACAAATAAAAATGTCAATGACATTAAAATATTATAAACAAAGAATGGAAATTTTTTTTTTATATATAATTAAAATCAATAATAATAATCAATATTTTAATAATTAGATTAATTTTTTTTTTTAATTTATAAAGCTTATTTTGTTTATAATGAATTTAATTTATTATTAAAAAATTTATTTAAATAGTAAATTAATAAATTACTATGTAAATAATAATATCAATATTTTTAATCAAATTATTATCGTCTGTATTATCAAATATAGGCGCCTGTAGATAAGCCTATCAGTAAAAACCCGTTTTTTATATTTTTATCATTTTTTTTTTTTTTTGTCTACAGATGAATGGTCTTTTTTTTTTCTTTAAGAAAACTGATAGTAAAATAGAAACAACGAATTTCGATTCAATATATGTTGTAGAATATTTAAAAAAAAAAAACTTTTTTCTATGATGAAATTTGATGTGATAAAAAAAATAGTAATTTATTGAAAAAAAAAAAAAAAAACACATGTACTTGTGTCTATACAATATTTCGTAATTCGTTTATCAGTTATAAATTTATGCAGTTTATTATTAACAAGGGGGAGGATTGGTTTAAAATATTTCGATCTCACAATTATGATATTTTTAAAAATACAGAAAAAAAAAAAAATATATAAATCAAATACTGTCGCGTCATTGTGTCTCCATAGATAAATATTTCAGGCTGCTGATGTTCTTTTACTGATTATGTGTCATTAAAAAAAATTATCAACTCGGGTCGTTTACAAACAGTAGTTTTATCATTAAGCTTGCGCGAGAAAAAAATGATAATTGATTCAAATACAAACTGTAATAAATTTGTCAAATCGAAAAAAATATTTACTTTTTTTGTCTGTCAATTTTTTCGAATTATAATTATACATCAATTTGTTTTTTCATTTTTTTTTTTATTGATATATGTTATGAAACATAACTTATAACGCATGAGAAAAAAAATCCATACAATTATTCATACGTTTCTCCATTGAATTGAGGAGAAAAAAAAATAAAAAAAAAAATTCACGAAAAGGATATTTTGATGGATTGAATTTTTCTCTCCCTTATGTGAAATAGTGACACACTTTCAAATCACATACACTTTTGGCGTCGTATTTCTTACGCGTAAAAAATATATCAGTTTGTATACCAAACAAAAAAAAAATAGCAAAATGAATAGAATCAATACAAAAAAAGTAAAATGTTGAAAAAAAAAATATAATAAATAACATATATAAACAGTATAGAAAAAATAAAAAACAACAAATGTTTTCATCTTATCGAAAAAGTTTTTCTTTTACTCGTTCAACTTCCGTCAAGAAAAAATTTCTTTTTTTTAAATCAAAATTTATTTGACAAATGCTATATGAAGAAAATATTTTTATTAACAATTGACAAATGCTTAATGTAAAAAAAATAATTGAAAAATTATATTATTTGTTAATTAGAAAATTAAAATTGAAAAATAAAAAGTTTTTCAGGTTTATTAGTTTCTTTTTCATTGTTTTTTATTTTTTATTTTTTTTTTTGCAAATACAACATAGTAGATAATTGACTTTTACTGTCAGTCAAATCCTCGTGATATCACCGATAGACTGACTAATTATAAAGCTTTCAGTAACAACTCGTCGAAACCCTCAGAGATAAATTATTTCTGTCCAATATTTTTTAACCCTCATTCGTTTACAATCCGAACTATTCGATTTGTCACAATAAAAAAATACAGAATGGATTTATAAATATTATTTTTATCATTGAAAAAAAAATAAATTAAAACAACAATTGTATATTTATTTTGTCTATTACATGCGTATATAAAAATGAGAAATTTTATAATCACAAAAAATTATTTGAAGATTTAATTAACAGGCTGATTAAAGTACTGACTGGATTTTTCTATTTAAAAATTTCGATTTTACTATTGTAGCTATATATCATTTCGAATGATTAATTTTATATTTATTTATTTTTTCTCATTAGTTTTATGACAGTAGACATAAACATAGACTGTAAACAGAGATATTTTTTTAGTTGATCACAAAATGAAATACATATAGATCTTGACTCTTGTTTATTTTGAGATATTTTTTTTTGTGATTGGTCAGTGTCTAAAGGTCAGACGCAATTCCAAATAACCCTGTCGATGACCCAGTTTATTTAGCAAATCTTGAGAATCATGAGTAATTGGTTCAATGTCAAATGATTAAATATCTTTGAATCACGAGAAAATGACACACCTTTCAACAAAAAAAAATAATAAATTCGAAATCGATAAATGAAGTTGTACAATATTATCTTATCTCTTGATTGTTTCTTTATTTGTTTTTTTTTTTTAATCGAAAAATTGCAAGTAAGCTCGAAATAGATGTAAAATTTATCACAGAATTTAAATGACTTTTATAAAATTAATCCATAAAATAAAAATATATAATAATAACTTGAAAAATTATTAATTTATATTTTTTATTTTTTTCATTTTTACACTCGTTATTATTTGATATTTTTTTTTTTTTAAATTGCATAGACTAGAATGATGATTAAAATACATTCAAATTTTTTTTTCACGTTTTATTAACTTTTTTTATTGTCAAAGCTTACAGCAAATAATAAAAATCCAACAAGCTTAGAAATATCTTTTTTTTTTTTTTTGTTTTTCATTGTTATTAACCGACAATTTTACTAATAAAATTTTTGGTTTTTATTTTTCTATTTTTAAATAATATAATTAAAAATTTTATTATGATATTTTTAGTGTATTTTGAAATAGTTATTTTATTTTTTTTTTCGTATCAAAATATTCGATTTGGAAAAAAAAAAAAATGCGATGACCTAGATTAATTTCATTGGAAATGTGAAAAACATATCGAGTTTTATGATATTTTATAAATCATGATTAGTTATTGTGAAAAAAAAAAATATGTATTTTTTATTGGTTTATTTAATTATTTATTTTTTTGTTTTTAATCTTAGTCCAATTTACTGTCATGGAGAGTTACTGGAAACAATACAATTATCCCAAATTTTTAATGACAGCAAGAGTTTCGTAGATCTTTATCAAAAGCATGATCCATCTGTGACTTTAGCAAAGTAAGTATAAAATTTAAAAAAAAAATTAATACTACAAAGTAAATACTATATGAAATAAATTGATTCAAATCAAGATGTAGATAAAATATATTTGTGCAAGCTGCAAGTGAATATACTGTTGCCAATTTAGACAACTTTTTTCTTCTTCATTTTTTTTTGTCACTCTATGAACACTTTGATTTATTTACTACACATTCACTGAGATAATATTCATTAAAAAAAAAGCCATAGAAAATATGCAATAATCTAAAATCAAATAAATTTTTTATTTTTACATTTAAATTTTCATTTGACACATCATCTTTTAAAACTGTCAAATGTCTTATAAATAATTCAATCAATTTTTTGTTTTTTTATTTCAAAGTTATAAATATTCTCATGGGTACAACTAAAATTCAATAAAAAAAAAAAAAAAAAGTTTATCCCAAAAAAAATAAAACCAATAAATTGTATAAATTTTCACATCAATTTATCACAAGATTAAAAAATTTTCCAAATAAATTATGTATGTAAAAATTGATCTATATTAGCTAATGTAAATTTGTTTAAAAATTATAAAAACAGTTTTGAAAAATTAATGGTGGAAAATGATCGTAAACCAAGCCGTGATCAATTGAGAACATTTATTAATGATAATTTTGAGAGATCAAAAGAAATAATGCCATGGACACCACCGGATATGTACATGTATCCTCCAATACTTGAGAGAATTGCAGACAGAGATTTTCGTGACTGGCTTACAGATTTGAATTACATTTGGAAGACATTGGCACGACAAATGTCACCTAAAGTTTTAGACAATCCAACTAGACACAGTTTTATTCCAGTTGAGCATGGATTTATTGTACCCGGTGGACGATTTGAAGGTTTGTTTTGTTTTATTTTTCACAATTAAATACAAAATAAAAAATAAAAATTATTACAAACATTGTCAATACTTTAGATAATACTAATCATTATTAAATAATTTTTAATCAATTTATTATATCTCTTTAAAGATCCTGTAAATTAATTTTATATTTATTTATTTTTAGAATCTTATTATTGGGACAGTTACTGGACAATTGAAGGTCTTTTATTGTGTGGTATGCACGAAACAGCTAAAGGAATATTGCTAAATTTTTTTTCAATGATACAACGTTATGGATTTATTCCAAATGGTGGTCGTGTTTATTATCTAATGAGAAGTCAACCACCTCTTTTAATAGCCATGGTAAGCATTAAAAATATTATTACTATTATAAATTATATATGAAAAGAATTGTAATTTAAAAATTAACATTAAAATATAATGAAAAAAGAAAAAAAGGGAGTTAAATATTTTTCCCAAAGGTATTTGCACTCATTCACATTCTGTTAACACATCTACATTTCTTAAAATTTTATTTTTCTTTTACTTTTTAGTGGAAAAAAAAAAAAAAAGAGCATTTATAGAGTCAATTTACGAGACTCTTGATAGCAGTCTCAACTACTGTCGAGAGTGTCTGTGTTTTTATACTTTTATTTTTTTTATTTCTTTCCCAAGAGTGCAAAAATGTAAGGCTATTGTCCTGCAACCTCATACCTTTAAAAGTACCTCTTAAAAATCGCATAATTTTTGATATTTTTTTTTATTTTTTACATCGTTCACTCAGTCTAGCCTTTGGATAAATATTTTTTTTTTTTGTTTAGAAAAATTATGCAAATATCCATTGAAAATATGAATTTAAAAAAAAATATATATTTTGAGTTATTGCAAAAATATTAATCTTATTTTTTTAGATTTTTTTTTTTTTTTCAACGATAAAACATAAAAAGTTATTAGAGAAAATGAAATTTTCATAACGTTTACAAGTGCATTATTCTGAAAAGAAATCACTATAAAAAAAAATCTAATAAAATAAAAAAAATAGCACAAATGTTTTTGAAACGATGTTAAATTTATTGTTGAAAGAAAATTTCATTTTTTTATTCGTTAATTACATACAAACTAATGAACGGAATACATTTCTATAAATTGAAAATTCATAAATTGAATTTCAGATTATTCTTACAGTAAAAAATGAAGAAATTTTTTATTTATTTATTGTTTAATTAGCATTTAGTAAAATATATAATTCCTCGAGTATAACAAGGTTAAATTTATTTCGAATTTTTTTCTATTTTTATGCTTGGTAAATTACAAATGTCTTTCTGTCTTTTTTCATTTGTAAATATCGAATTTTTATCTTTTCTATATACTACGAAATGTATGTGCATAAAAAATCTTTCTTTGACTTTGAAGTCAATGTTTACAAGTTGATGTGTCATTGCTGACACTAGATATATCAGAAAAATTTATGACTTAAAATCCCTTGAGTATTTCGATTGGACGTTGTGCAAGTATTGGAAAAACTTTCATTGCAGTTCAAAGCAATCTGAGAATTTCCTGGTATTTCGAATATCTATGAAACTTTCAACATGTACTTTAACAATAAATATATAGATTTGTCATATGTTTTAGATACAATCAAATGAAGATGTATAGTGTTTTTTTTTTTTGTTTTTTTAGGTCGAAAAATATATTGAAGCTACTAACGATGTAGAATTTTTAGTTGACAATTTACATTTATTGGAAAAAGAATTTGCATTTTTCCAACGTGAAAAAACAGTTGATGTTCATAAAAATGGTAAAATTTATAGAATGGCACGTTATTTTGTTAAAAGTCTTGGTCCACGTCCAGAAAGTTATCGGTAAGTTTTTATCTACTTTTTATATATTTATTTTAAATTTTATTGAGTTTTAAAATCACGTAAGCTTACAAACAATCTACTTTATTTTTATTTTATTTTTATCAGTTGAAAAATATACGAATAAATATATTCAAAAATATATACATATACATGTGTATATTATTTAAATATTATATTTTTTTTTTTAATCTACCATAGTACCATCAAACATTTCCTCCATGATAAATTTCCTATTTTTTTTTTTATCTTTGTTATAAGACAATTAAAAATATTTAAATCTCAACGAGGCAATGTTCTGCAATTTCCCTAAATTAATATTTATCTTGTAATAAAGCTAATATTATACAAAATTATTATATTTTTTGGTATATATTAATTAACTATTTAAATATTATACAATGTGAATAAATACGTTGAATATATTTCTACGAAAAATCCTATTTTATGAGTTAAAAAATTACCTAGTTAATTGTACAGTTATAATTTTTCATGCTATTATATTTAAATAATCAAATAAATATTGTCTTTATTAATATTAAAAATATTTTTTATTTGTTTAGGGAAGATTATATGAGTGCTCAGTATTTTAAAACCGATGAAGAAAAACAAACATTTTACGACGAGATGAAAGCTGGAGCAGAGAGTGGATGGGATTTTAGTTCAAGATGGTTTATAAATAATCACAATGATGCTGCTGGTAATCTCACTGATATATCAACAAGAAATATCATCCCAGTTGATCTCAATGCATTTTTGCAACGTAACGCAAGAAAACTCAGTAAATTTAATGAATATCTCGAAAATACTTTTGTAAGTATTCAATTTTAATTAAAATACTCATTAAATTTTAATTAAGATATTGATAGTTAATACTTTTAATTAGAAAAAATTTGATATTAATTTATTAGTGTATAGAAATAATTATTGATAATTTGAGAATTTAGGGTATTTTGAAATTTGAGATATTATTTGACTCATTAAAATTCACAAGATTGCTAAAATATTTATTGGTAAATTTGATATCTTTTTATCTCATTAGCCGATATATATTTTTATCATTAATGTCTATTTAAATTTACTCAATAAATAAAATAGATAACAAAATAATATTAATAAAAATAAAACAAAAAGACGTTATGTTTACAAGGTAAATTAAATAATTAACTATTGCTTCCAATTGAGATAAATTCTTGTAATTTTTTTTTTTTTTCTATCCACAATAAATTGCTGTACTTCTCACGCGAAGCAACATTCTCCATTATCTATTTATGTGATTTTTTTTTTTTTTATTTTCTTCTTACCCTATTTTATTTTATTTGGTTTTTTTTTATTTCATAAAAGCGTTTTCTTATATATATTGTCTTTCGTCTCACGTAGCTATGTATCGCTTTTACTAAATAACTTGAAAATAATAAAAATAATAATAACAATCAACATTATAATCCATATACAAAAAATTTTGAAATATTCAAAGCACGATAAAATGCAATTTCCTTTGGAAAAATAATTATATTTAAAGATTTTTTCATAAATTACAAATGTTATTATTTTTTTTCCTTTTTTTTATTCAATATATCCATTATTGCCACTAAAAATTATTGATAATAAATTTAAATAATAAGTGTAAATATTAAGCTTGATATGTAATAAATTATTTTTTAATTAAATTAATGAATGAAAAAAAAAATTTCAGAAAGCAAAACAATACAAAGAAATTGCTGTTCGTTATCAAGAGGCAATTAATGAAGTGCTTTGGAATGAAGAAGCCGGTATATGGTTTGATTATGATTTAAAAAATCAAAAACCAAGAAAAAGTTTTTTCCCAACAAATTTAACTCCACTTTATACAAAAAGTTTTGATAAAAGCAAGTCATCAATTTATGCTAGTAGAGCTGTTGAATATCTTAAAACTCAGGGTATTGGTGGTTTTTTGGGTGAGTAATTTGTTAATTAAACAATAAATAAAAATAAAAAAATTAATTAAAAATAAATGTCTCTTATAAAAATAAAAACTAGCATGTAAATAATTTAATTTTCTATTTAAATTTGATCAAGTTATTTTAATCATGGATAAGTGTTATAATGATAATATTAACATGTGGTTTTATGATTGATTAAGGTGGTGTTCCAACATCCCTTAATCCATCTGGACAACAGTGGGATGCTCCAAATGCTTGGCCACCTCTACAATCGATTATCGTTCAAGGACTTTATAATACACAATGCGAACCAGCACTTACTGCTGCTGAAGAATTAGCCACCAGATGGACAAGATCAAATTACATTGGCTATAAACACTACAATCAAATGTTTGAAAAGGTATAAATAATATATTTTATTTATTTTTATTTAAAAAAAAAAAAACAACAAATTGAGCCATAATTAAGCTACAGCCTATTTTTAATATTTTTTTAGAGACAATTTCTTGAAGATATTTTTTTTTTTTTGTTGAATAATTTTACGATATAATTCATGAAAAGTTTTAAAAGTTTTGAAATTTAAAAATCACCTGGATTTTAGCTCACTTTGTAAATCGCAACAGCTTATCTTATCAACTTTATATATAATCACATTTTATCTCAACAAAAATTTATTTATATATAGATAAATGTCTAACCACTTGAATTAGTATTTTTATAATGTTTATTATCACAACAATTAAGAAAAAGAATATAAAAAATAATTTCTAATATTTGTCATTGTTAATAATTTTCTAATCAACATATTTGATAGTACATTGGAAAGATAATACAGAGGGAAAAGTTACTTGACTTTTTGATATTCCATAGGGGTTGTTTTATTGAGTGATTCGACTAGTAAAAAATTTGATAAATCACTCAGAGTTATGTTGTTTGATATCTTTGAAATTCAAAGATAAATATTTACATCGTCAGTTTAATACTCATCTATATTTCGATATAAAAATTTTTTAAATTTAAAAAAATCTATTTAATTAATACATAATTTTGTATCTATAGTTGAATGGAAAATAGTAAATATGATACAATAATTAGTACAACAAGAGAAAAAGAAAAATTCTTTTTAATAAAAAAAATTAGGGGATAAAAAAAAAAAATAAATAAATAACGAAGGAACGATAGCAAGGGTGTCAGGTGTGAAAAAAAGTTGTCCCTCGAGATACAAGATTATATGATAGAAATATCCGGAATTCATACACGACAAGAAAATAAAAAAAAATTTAGTACACTTTTTTTTTCTTTATTTTTAGTTTTTATGTATATTTAGGAAAGGGATCATGTTGAAAAAAAAAATCCTTGACTTTTACAAATTTTATTTATTTTTTTTCTTAAAAATGGGTAACCCTATTTTTTCCCTAATGTAACACCAAATTTGGTGATTCTATGGTACGTGTCAGTCACGTAAAAATACACACAACTTTTTTCGTATAAAAAAATATATTTTTCTTTTTTTTTTCTTCAAGAGGATATACCCAAAATTTTATATATATTTCTCGTCAGGATAATATAACAGTTGTTCAACGAGATTTAAATATAATACGTATAAAAAAATTTTATAAAATGCGAAATTTTTAGATTGAATTATTCTTGATTTTATTGATTGAATGAAAAAAAAATAAATAAATAATCAATATAAATAATAATTGAAATTTAAAAAATGTTATTTGCATAAAATAAATATTATATTATTCATGTAAATATTATATAAAAATACGCAAACGATTATTAACTCAATCGATAATTTATTTTCATCACTGAGTTTGATTTTAATTGAACAAAAATTAATAAAACACAGTCATGTTGAAACTATTTTTAAACTCAATTATTTATTTCAAGTTTTATTTTTTAATAACTTTATATACATGTAACGTAATAATAATAATTTATTTTATGGATAAATAAATTATTATAAATTGCGAAAATAATTGTGTTATGGTTTTATAAATAATGTGACATATTATGATGATCCTATTTGATCCGACAAAAATTATACGTCGTTCATATGAACACGATAATTCCAGTTACTTTTTTTTTATTATTTTATTTTTTTGATAATATTATTTAACAATTAATTTTAATTTATTAACAATTTTTATTGACAATAATTTATTTATAAAATTTTTCGTTTTAAATTTGTTTGATGTAAATTTAAATTGTTAAATTATTAAGAAAAATTAAGGTCAATGAAAAAAAAAAAAACTTTTAATCTTTTTTCTTTGTTTTATTATTCAAAGTTTTTTTTTAATTATAAATACAAACGCCAGTCTTGCGAAATATAAATCGTCTCATTTGAGATTAACAATACTAGGCACACTGAAAATTCACCATCATGAATATTAAACTCTCGAAAAATCTCAAAATATATTCTCGAGGTTAAATTAACCAAGCGAAAAAAATTTCGATAATTAATTTTTCAAACTTTTTATTATTATTTATTTTATTTTTTACATTTTGGGGTAAAAAATATGACAATTTTTATACTTTATTATATTATTTTTATTAAATTAACTTGTGAATATAAAAAAAAAAAAAATTTCAAAATTGAATAATACGGAAGAATGACAATGATTTTACTTTTTTATTTTTTTTCGAATTTGTCGCGAGATAAAGATATTTCCCTTGAGACATCCTACGATGAATTACAAATCATACAAAATTTTCTGCTCTTTTATTTATTCCCTTTATTTGAATAAGAATGTAAAAAAAAAAAAAATCATATATATCGACTGATACACTTTTTTGAAATATATATAGTGTATAAACTAAATTTGACCTTTTTTGTTCTCAATTTTTTCGACATTAAATATGCCAAAAAAAGAAAAAAACTACAAGCAATAAAAAATATAGAAAAGATATTTTCGTATGAAAAACAAAAAAAATTTATTTTTTACATAAATAAATTGTCTATAAATCTAGCATAAATTTATAAACTTATTTTTCTTAAACTTTTCAAAAAATTTTTAACTATTTAAATTTTGATGTAATATATCCACGTGACCTGATTAATTCAATCATTATTATTTAATTTTATTTCAAGGGCTAAAAATAAAAAGGCAAAACTCAAATGTAAATCAAAATATTATTTTAATTAACCGTGAAATGTGTCTCATTTAATAAAAATTGCCTTTTTTATGCTTCATTAAACTTTTTGCCATTTTTAAAATTTTATTATTTATTTTTTTTAATTTATTTTTTGACAGTATGATGCTGCTAAACCTGGTGAATTTGGTGGTGGTGGAGAGTACCCAGTACAAGAAGGTTTTGGTTGGACAAATGGTGTTGTATTTGAATTTTTAGATATGTATCCAAATATGACAGTATCAGATTAAATTTTATAAATTTTACAACTTAACCAACCAACTTATTATTGTAAGTATTTTACATATTTTTTTATGAATTTTCTAGTATAATTTTATGTAATTTTTGATGATCAAATTTTTATTCATTCATCTGGAATTTAATCAATAAAAATCCCTTGGCGAATAAATATCTAAAAATAGTTATTTAAAAATGAAATAAATATTCATCATTTTTAAAAAATTCTGTTACTTTTTTTACTGAGCTATTGTTATTATTAATTTTATTTCATTTGGTCCTTTTAAATTAACACAAACACTGTATGCATTCACACGTTTTAATTTATTTTTATTGCATAAAGTAAATACAAATTTAAATGCAATAATAAAATTTATACTCATCACGATTTGTGGACAAAGCCGTCAAAGACACAGATTTAATCCAAAGGCTTACATATTTGCCCCATAAAGTTTTTCATAGGACATAAAACTTGGCTTTTCTACGATGAGCTATACAGAGAAAAAGATCACAAGTGTTATATGTATATATATTTTATTTTTCATGTCACAGAAAATTGCTCTAGCTCAAGGTCAATAATTTTCTACAATTTCATTTTGATTAGCCTTGTTTTATTTATTTTTTTCTTCAATCAAATCATACAAATAACATTCAAGTATTTAATTAAAAAATATTTATTGTAAATTTTTTCATTTTTTAGAATAAAAAAAAACAATTTTTTCAATTTTTTCTTGTAAATTCTTATATGATTTTTCACATTTTTGTAGAAAAAAAAAAAAATGAAATATTTATTATATTTCGAGTAGAAACAAAGTAATAAAAATTTTAAGAATTTTATTACATTTTTAACTTTAAATAATTCTGGAAATATGTTTTTACATTTTTATCAAGCCAATTCCAGAAAGTCCAAATTAGTTAAACAGAATGATAGAGAAAAATTCCAAGAAATATTTCGTCAGGAATTTATTTCAATGTATAGATATTTTCTACACAAATATAAATAAATAAAAAAGCTCAAGCATTGATAGAGATTACACTCACCATTAATTTGATCATCTATAAATCTATGCAAATTCTTTCTATTTCTAATACTCTAGCTTTAAATTTATAGTTTTATTTAATGTTTTTTTTTTTTATTTCAGACTATGGATTTACCATCTTGCTCTGTCAGTATCTAGTCTTTCAGAATAAATAGTGCAATTCTGTGATATTCAAAATGTCACATTGAAGCAGCTTTAACACTGAAAGCTCAACGAAAAGAAAAAATAAAAAAGAAAATATATGAAAATTGAGATAAACGTAGTAGAAAAATTATTTTTAGACTTCGACTAATAATACAAAAAAATAAATAAATGTTAAAATAAAATAAGATCAATAGAAAAAAATATAAATTCAAGCAAATTTATTAGGGAAATGTGTGTATAGTTTTTTTCACAGCCAAAGGAAAATAACTATTATTTTATTCACATTTTTTTTATTCTACAAAATTTATCTGAAAGCATAAAAGCATAAGTTATAGATTGTCGGAAAAACCACACATCCATTTATTTGATTACAAAATTTCATAATGGTTCAGCCAAAATTACTAGAAGCTTTTTAAATTCACATTAAATTTTACTATTTTTTTCTTTTTTTTGTTTCCTTTTAAAAATCTCTAATTCCCTCGAATATTTGGATATTAAAAAAACACTTGTTAATTTAATTTAAGCTACTAAAAAAAAACATAAACAAAAATATATATTTTAAATTTATTTATATTAACAAATAGTTATTATTATTTTATTAAACTGTTAAATTGTAAGTCTGTTTAAACTTCAAACAGGCATTCATTATTATCAGTATTTTTTAATTTAAGTTAGTGAAATATTATTATTACTTTTTTTTCGTTTCATTTAAATAAATTTGCTTAACGATAATTTAATTATTATTAATTATTTTTCATTAGATAAATTATCTTGAAAGGTTTATTTTCATCATTATAAATATTGTATGAATTATGAAAATTAATTTATAAATAATTGTAAAATATAATATTTAAAAATGTATTTAAAAAATAAAATATTTAAAAAATTATTTTTTATTTTATTAATAATTAATTGTGTTTATGTGTAAAAATTGGAAAAAAAATTTGACATTTGTTAAAAAGTCTCTTGAGTGTAAAAAGATATTTTTAATCATTTTTTTTTTTTTTTTTTTAAATATCTGAAGAATAAATGGGAGGAAAATCAATAATGTCTATGATTGAATTTTCAATTGGATTCATCCCTCACCACAACGTCACGAATAAAAAAATAATAATAATAATAACAAACTGGAACCTTTTGATTATACATATTTTAATAAATAAAAAAAAAATATAAAAAAATCAAGTGAATCGAAGTGAAAAAAAAAAAGGTAAATTGACCCAAATCTGACTCTGTTATCAATCTGTTTATCATGCTTGAATGTTATTTTAATAATTAACTTATATTCATTAATTTATTTTAATTTAATGATCATTTTTTTGCCTGATGTTGGTAAAATTATTGATAAACAATAAATCAATAATTTTTAAAATTTTTATTTTACAAAATAAAGTGAAATGTTGAATTCAATCGCCACTGAATTTAAATTTTTCGAAATGTATAATTCATTCGATTTTTGTAAATGAATTTAATAATAAAACAGAGCTATATTGCAAAAATAAATAAAGTTTCTTTGTTCATCTAGAATATTATAATATATGTTTAAATTTATCGCAGTTTTACTGCTAAATTTGAACTGTTTTTTGTTGCCAGTGATTTCATACATTTTATAAAACCACTGGCGATGTTGCAGTTGTGAAAAACTGTTCATCAAATAATTGATAATCTATAAAAAATTCTATTAATATACTGTCTGGACAATGTAGAAATTTGTATGGAATTTAAAACTATCATATACAAATTCTCAACAATGAATATGGCTCGAAGCTAACATCGATATTTACCGAGACAATTCAATTGACGTTTAATAATTAATATTTGATATTTAAAATAAAAAAAGTATATTATTATTTTATAATGCCCAGGGCTTTTGTCAATTACCTATTGTATGTAGTTTGATAAATTTAATAACGGCGATATCAATTAGTTTTATCAACAATTTAAAAATAACTAAAAGGCTAATTAAGAAATAATAAAAATTCATTTTTCAAAGCAAGGTAATTTTAAATTTTTATTATATATGAATTTAATAATAAAATTTAAAATATCTAGTAATATTATTTTACTTGAAATTATGAATATATTTACGCATGGTTTTTTATTTTATCTTTATTCAATGTCGAATCAACATCCAGGGTCAATAGTGACGACAATAATTTTACCTGTTTTTCTCAAAGGTGCTTACAATCATGATATATATTTTTTTTTTATATCTATGTTTGTCAAATAAATAATTTAAATTAAATTGGTATAATATTTTTTATCTTGATGAATTATATATTTAAAAAATATATGAAAAAAAAAAATGTGTGTGTTAAAAAACAATGTGATTTTTCAACATTTAGAATACAAAGTTCAGTAAATCAATTTTCTTATATTACTTTAATATCATTGGTGATAAAATAATTTTAAAAAAATATGCTTTACATCAAAGAAATATTCAAGCAACTAATTATCTAATATTTTACATTTATAAAAATAATAAATTTTAATTTAATTTATTTAAAAATATAAATCATCAATTCATTTATTTATAAAAAATGTATTTTCATTTTCAAAGCACAATGTAAATTTTATTTTTTAATAATATGATTCATTATTAAATATAAATTTTAAATAAATATTTTTACATCTAATCAATATTTAATATTTTCATTAATTTTTCAAACTCGGTGTTACTTAAAAAACACCATTTTTCAAGCACTTGAAATTTTCTGGATGTAAAGACTTTTGTTCTCTAAAGCTCTCAAAATACCCTGGAAGAATTTTATCGCAATGTGGACAAAGCACTTGAATTGCTCTTGCTGGTTTTGAAACCATCAATATCATCATCATCATCATTATCGCCACAAGTTTTTTCACATTGCTGAGCTAAGCATCTTTTTTTTTTTTCTCCTTTATTTTTCATGATTAAAACTGTCAATTAAATAATTGGACAACTATATGAGACAGTTAAAAATATACTTCAAACTTTCTTCTTAATTTTGCAGTTATTTTTCTTATTTTGATTTATATAATTTTATAAATTAATAATTATATAAATATATTATAATATTTATTCAAAAAATTATTGTAAAGATAGAGTTAAGCACCAACTATATTATTAACTTCAATATCTCATTAAAAGTTATAAATTAAATTTACAATTTTTTCTTATTCAAAATTTAAATTTTAACTTGTTGAATTTCATCATTATAAATAAATTTAATAATAAAAATTATATACTTAAAAGTTTACACAATAAAAAAAAATTTTATTGTCAACTTAGAGTAATTTTATTGTTATTCAAACTAATAAATTAAAAGTTGATGATAGATCAAATAAAATTTGAATTATTGATAATTTAAAATCTTTTAAAAAAATAATTTACATCATAGATACCAAGTAATTAACAAAAACACTCAAGTAATTTAAAGAACTATATAAACAGCTGTTTTAAATTAAATATCATATTAAAAAAAAAGAAAAATTTATCACAGATATTATTAATAAATCAAAATGACATATTTTAAATTGTACCATAAAATATTACAATTTTTATCATGAATAATTGTTTATTTAATACATGACGAATATTAAAAATATTTTATTGAATTTTATCTTCAAACACGTAGTAACATTAAATATCTTTCATAAATACGTCATACACTTTTAACTCTTTGTCTCCTCAATAATCATTAACAATATTCTTCGAAAAAAAAAAAGAACATGATAAATTAAATAAACATCTTTTATAAAAAAATAAATAGATCAAATACCAAGCAATATAATTCATTATTTGTTGATTTTTTCATTCAAGTTTTTTTGTTAAATTTTATCATTCATAAAAAATAAAAATGTATGATAAATTTTTTTGATTCGAAAGAATTTTATTACGCTGGATGATTGAGGCCTTTTTTCGATTGGGAATGAATAAATCTTGTAAATTTTTTTTCTCAATAATAGAAAGATTTATATCAAATGGTGGAAGGATTTATTATTTAATGAAATATCAAATTTTTTTTGTAATTCCAATGTTAATATATCAATTTAATTTTACTTTTTTCTTTCGATTTTTATATGAAAAAAATTTACGTTTTATTGGTAATTATTGCATAATTAGTAAACTATAATTAAAGACCTGAGAAAATTTTTTTTAATATTAAAAATATATATTTTTAATAATATAAATATTCTGTAAATTATTTATAGAAATTTAAAATTTAAAATTATATACAAATGACAGAAATTACGGCAAAGGAGAATATAAATTTTGAGATTTATGAAAATGATAGACATAAAAGTATAGTTAATTTTTACAAAGTAAATTCAACTTTTAAAATGTTCATCTTATTTATTTCATTATTGTGAATATTATTATTACCATTTTTTTTTTTTTTTTTCTTTGCAGAAAAGATTATATAAAAAAGCACAAAAATATGTAAAACTTTTTGATAAACATAGATGTTATGAAGAGATAAAAAAAGTAGCTTAAAGTGGCTAAGGATTTTTCAGCTCGTTGGTTTATAAAGCTGGTTTTTTTTTTTTTTCTTTTAATTTTACTGACATTTCAACGAGAAATATATTACCATTTTTATCCAAAAGAATATAAGTTTACTCAGTGATTTTAGTATAAGCTGTAAAAAAATTTAAATAAACTTATAACGTCTATTTTTTTTTTCTTTATTTCATTTAATTTGTGAATTTTTTATTTAATCAAGCTATGATAAATAAAGCTTAATTTTCTCTAAATTAAAAATAAATAAAATTGAATTTATTTGTTTTAATTATTTTATTCACTAGAAGCTGATATTATGAAATTTTTGAAGAAATCATTTTTTTCCCATTATCTTCATTTATCCCTGAACCTTTTTCTGTAATTATTATTATATAATCAGCCCTTTAACTTGAAAAAAATTATTTCCTGAAAAATTCCCAGTAAAAACGAGTTTATGTCCAAACTTACCTTAATCTATCCCCTACTGATCGCGTAAAAATTATGAAAAAAATCCAACATTATCTTTATTTATCCCTTAACCACCTCCCGTAAATATTTTTATATAATCGGCCCTTTATCTAACTTGAAAAATTTATTTCCTGAAAAATTTCCAGTAAAAACGAGTTTATGTCCAAACTTACCTCGATCTACCCCTTACCGATCGCGTAGAAAATTATGGAAAAATTTCCACATTATCTTCATCCATTCCTCAACCACCTCCCGTAAATATTTTTATATAATCGGCCTTTTATCTAACTATATGAATTTTTTAAAAATTAATTTAGCTAATTTATAACACTTTTAATAATTTTAAATATTCATGTTGTCAAAGTAATTAATTATTTTTAATGATCATTAAAAAATTGTATAAATAAATAACACATTTTCACAATAATTTATAATGAATTATTTAGTAAATTAAAATGATTGTTTATTACGTTTTTCACCGTTATCATATCCCATTTTAGAAAAATCTTTTAACACAACATTGAAGGTAATTGTAAGTGTACCTTGGCCCTTCATTCTCGTCACTGAAAATAAAAAAAAAATATCAATAAATTAAACATAATTAAGTAGCTCAATCCAATTAACAAAATCACATTATTATAGAACATATTTTACTAATAATTATTGTTTAAAATTAAATTTTGTTTTTAAATATTTGCAAGAAAAAAAATTTTTACAAATGAATATTATTAGATTTATAAATTACATTCTCTTCCATCACCAGAGGCAAGTATTTGTGGATCAATTAATTCAGGTCTTCTGCCTGAAATCCATGCAGCAAATTGCTGTAGATACGATGATGATTCAGGTACATAAATAGCAACTCTAAAAACCATTAAAAAATAAAATAACATAAATAATTTATTGTATTACTAAAATACAATAAAAAAATAATATATTTATCTTTATTATTACTTTTTTTCATGACGACCAGATGTTAATGGAACCCGACAAACTCCGTATCCTTGAATAACATCATGACCAAATATATCAAGACCATAAATTGACAACACAAGCTGTGGCCCTGTTTTAAATTGTTATAATAAAATTTATATATATATATTTAAAAAACTCTATCTATTAATAATTTTTATAATATATTATTTATTGTTATTGCTTACAGCCATGAGGGGTTGTTGATTTAAAAGATATATTTAGGGGAAAATTCCAAGTTGCCAAACGACGTATATCATTTGTGCATTTACACATTTGTGTCAGACCTTCCTCAATTCCCTTTGAATTAAAATACAACAATTGTTAAAAATTTACACTTGAGATAATAATTTAATAAATGTAAATAATTTTATTATTTCTTACCGCAACAATGCTCCAATCAGAACCAAAATGATATCCATATTTGCAATAAACATTATCAGCATCATAAAATTCACCGTACTCAATTGATCCACTTGTGCATAAATAAAATTCACTGTCACTCATATTATTTTTTAATTATTAATAAAATATATAAACAATATAAAGAGGAAGAAAAAAATATCGTGCTGTTGTTGTTCTTTTTTCTATGTGTTTTAAGGAAGCAGGTGAGATCAGTATTTTGAGTTTTATTACCTTGGAAACGACGCATGCGTGGTTAATATTAATCATATATTATTATTGTCAATTAATCAATTAATAAATATACAATATTGAATCTAAAATTAAATAAATTTATTGCGAGAAGTTAAAAGATTTTAATATGAATATTTTATATACAGAATTATTGTTGTATCAGAGTGGCACTTTTATAGATTTTAAATAATCATTTAAAAAAAATCAAAGTTAAAAATAACATAGTTAATAATTTTTAGAAAAAAAAATGTTTCAATATTTTTAGACACTATTATTATTTTTAATTTTTCATGTGTGTTAATTAATATCAACACAATAAAGAATTTTTTTTTTTAAATAAAATCAAATCAAATTTGATTTAATTTTTATTTCAAAGTAAATATTGTTGTAAATAATAATTAAATTTAATCATTTGTTATTTTTAAATAATTGTTACATCAAAAAAACGATCAAGTATTTTTTTTTTTTTTTCTTTTAAACATTATATAATTTTAATTTGTAATAACAATGCCTCTCCTTTTTTTATTTCTTTATCCATTTTATGATTTTCAATCAACTAAATACTTCTCTCTATATTTTTAATTTAATTTCCAATATATGTTTACTATTTTAAAATGATCTGTCCCCAGATTAGCATTATTGTTTCTCTTTTATTTTTCGTATATAATTAATGAGCTATGAGTCAATGTGGAATTGACAATTTATCCACATTGAATTGTTACGCAAAATGAATTGATTATTTGTTTTTTTTCTTTTTCTTGAAAATATATTTGTAAAAGAAGATAATTTATTTTCCTGCTGCAATTTCCTTCATACGATTAAGGGCAGAGCCAGCTTTGAACCAGCCGATTTGTTGCTCATTCAATGAATGATTAAGAACAATCTTATCAACTTTGCCATCCTTGTGTTTAACTTCACACTGAACAGGCTAAAATTACAAAAAATAATACAAATAAATATTAAATATTAAATGTATACTATCAAGTATTAATATTATAATTAAATAAATACAAACCTTTCCAGGTGCAAGATCTTTAAGACCAAGAAGACTAATTTTATCAGTTGGTTGAATTTTATCATAATCACTTGCATTTGCAAATGTCAATGGTAGCATACCCTGTTTTTTAAGATTTGTTTCATGAATACGTGCAAAACTTTTGACAATAATTGCACGTCCACCAAGATGACGTGGTTCAAGTGCAGCATGTTCTCGAGATGAACCTTCACCGTAATTTTCATCACCAATTGTAACCCATTTAATACCATTTTTCTTGTAATTACGAGCAACATCTGGTACACCAGCAATTTCACCGTTTAATAAATTTTTAACTTTATTAACTTCATTATTATCAGCATTAACAGCACCAATAAACATATTGTTAGAAATATTATCAAGATGTCCACGATATTTTAACCAAGGTCCAGCAGCTGATATATGATCAGTTGTACATTTTCCTTTGACTTTAATTAAAATTGTCATATCAACAAGATCTTTTCCATCCCATTTATCAAATGGTTCAAGTAATTGTAATCTATCAGATTTTGGATCAACATCAACTTTGACTTTTGAACCATCTGATGGTGGTGCATCATAAGTATCTTGACCAGGATCAAATCCACGTGTTGGAAGTTCATCACCAAATGGATTATCTAATAAAAATTCTTTACCATCAGCACCTTTTAATTTATCAGTTACTGGATTAAAATCAAGACGTCCAGCAATTGATAATGCTGTAACAAGTTCTGGACTTGTTACAAAACAATGAGTTTGTGGATTAGCATCATTACGACCAGTAAAATTTCTATTGTATGATGTTACAATTGTATTTTTTTCTCCTTTTTTAACATCTTGACGATCCCATTGACCAATACATGGTCCACAAGCATTTGCCAAAACAACACCACCAAATTCACGAAGTGTAGCAGCCTTTAAAAAACGTAATTAATTTAAATTATTATTATTATATTGTTAAGTAATAGATACAAGATAAAAATACATACAATTCCGTCACGTTCAATTGTAGCACGAATTTGTTCAGAGCCTGGTGTTACGTTGAATTTTGATTTAGACTTGAGACCATGTTTTAATGCTTGTTTTGCAATATTAGCACATCTTCCCATATCTTCATATGAACTGTTTGTGCATGAGCCAATTAAACCAACTTTAACCTCATTTGGCCAATCTGCTTTTTTTGCTGATTCTCCTATTTATTATTATAAACAAATTAATTATCATCATTAATTTTTTTGTTATCATATATTAACAATAGAAAATAAAAATTTATATTTACCAAGTTTTGAAATTGGATGTGCAAGATCAGGTGTAAATGGTCCATTAACATGTGGTTCAAGTGTTGATAAATCAATTTCAACAACTTGATCATATTTTGCATTTGCATCAGCAGTTAATAAACTTGATTTAAACATATCAGCTGCAGCAGCAATATCAGCACGTTCAGTTGCTTTTAAATAATCTTGCATACGATAATTATAAGGAAATAATGATGTTGTTGCACCAATTTCAGCGCCCATATTACAAATTGTTCCCATACCAGTACAACTTATACTATCAACACCTGGTCCAAAGTATTCAATAATAGCTCCAGTACCACCTTTGACTGTTAATATACCAGCAACTTTTAATATAACATCTTTTGGACTTGTCCATCCTTTTAATTCACCAGTTAATTTAACACCAATGACTTTTGGACATTTAAGTTCCCATGGTATATCAGCCATAACATCAACAGCATCAGCACCACCAACACCAATACAAAGACCACCAAGACCACCACCATTTGGTGTATGTGAATCTGTACCAATCATTAATAAACCAGGAAAAGCATAATTTTCAAGTATAATTTGATGAATAATTCCAGATCCTGGATTCCAAAAACCAACACCATATTTTGCACCAGCTGTTTGAAGAAAATTATATACTTCTTTGTTGATATCTTTGGCACGTGCTAAATCAGCAGTACCACCAGTTTGTGCTTGAATTAAATGATCACAATGAATTGTTGATGGTACAGCAACTTTTGGTAAACCAGAGCTAATAAATTGTAACATAGCCATTTGTGCTGTTGCATCTTGCATAGCAACACGATCTGGTCGCAATCTCAAGTAACTTGTTCCTCGTACAATTTCTTGTTTTGATGGATCATCCAAATGAGAGTAGAGTACCTTTTCCGACAATGTTAATGGTCGTCCAAGTCTAATAAATTATTAAACAATTAATTATTCAAATGTAAATTCATTTTTTATTTTTTTTCTATCAAATTGAATACCTTTTTTTGACGATTTTAATATTTTCATCGAGTTTGTCATATGGAAGATAGGTAGTTTTGTCGAATTTTGACATTGCTGTTTTTGCAGCAGCAAAACTCAATGGGCTGCTGCTGAAACATCTTTGTTGAATATCAGCAGCAAAACTTGAAAGCCGCTGTAATAAAACATCATTATAATAAATTTTTTTTGTTGACAATATATTATTTTTTTTTTTTCCTCGAATTGCATGGTATTATTTACCAAGTGGCTTTTGATAAGTCAGTAGAAAAAAACAAGTCTTTAGATAAAGAACAAAAATAGATTTTAAAAAGATAATCGAAATAATAAATATATTTTTATTTTCTTTAAAAGATAACAAAAATATTATTAATTTTTATTTATTAAAATATTTTTTTTTATATTTCTAATGATTCTAATATTTTTGTTTTTACTTGATGACACATGCGCATCTCGTGACCAACAATATAACCTTTAAAGCCTTGAAAAAAAAAATGATAGCTATATGCCCAACTGCACAAAATGTTATGTAATAACTTAAAAATTTTTTCATCCTTTCAAGAGCAATTTTTAATATACTCTAATATGCAATAAATATAACCCTTAAAATACTCAAAAAATTTAATCAATATGTATTTGTTTTTTTGGAGTAAAATCATGTTGAAATATTTGACATTTCATCCCTTAAAAATATAGGCCAAGTTATGTCATATTTTGGGCAATATTGTTACGTACATATTATCATAAATTTACTAAATAAATAATAATTAAATAATCAAAATAATTAATACGCAAATTGTGTAATTTATTTTATATTTTTATTTATAGCTTTTAATCTTTAATGGAAAATAAATCCAAATGAAAAATACTGTTTTTGTTGTTGACAGCAAGACCCAGTTTTTTTTTTATCTTTTTTTGATAGTTTGTTAATGATAATTAATATATAAATATTAATTAATTATTGATGTAAAATTTAATGATAAAATTGGAGTAGATATCACCTACCTGTGCACTGATAATTCGGGCACAAGACATTGTTGTCAATGATTAATTTGACTTTGGATATTCAGGTCAGCTTGAACTTGATCACCCACCAATACAATTTAAAATGACTCGCAACTGATTGGGAAAAAATAAATCTTTAATAAGAAATTAATGGCTATATGTAATTAAAAAATTATAATATTTTTTTTGATTAATCTCTAATGTGGCAGTCCTTCTCAAACCGGCCACCAGAGAACTGAATTGATCAACCCAATTTCTCTGTTTCTCTCTCGCGTAATCTAAATTTTTTATGCGCATGCGATTTATAATTTTCTCAGGTATAAATAAATAAAAAAAATTAAACAAAGAAACTAATTTAAACAGCTGATGATAAACTAATTATTTAACGCCACCCATTGACAATAACTAACACCAGTCTCCAGCTGTTTTTTTTTTTCTACAGAGAAATAATTTAGAAATAAATAAATAAAAAAAAAACAATAACACTTTGTCTCGAACTTAACGTCTTTAAAATAATTTTTTAATATTGTCATTTGACTAAAGATTAAAAGTCATAATTCAAGTACAGATAACCCGTTTGTATCAATAAAAAAAAAACTTGTTTTTAACAACAAAAAAAACACAAACATGGCAAACCGATCGTCAAATATTTCATCTGCAAAAAAATCAGGTAAACACAATCTAGATTCTTTTTTTTTACAAATTGTTTTAATTTGTTAATAATAATAATAACAATTAATTTTTATTATTAGATATAATTAATTCGTCAAATTCATCGTTGAATAGTTCATCAACATCAACAAGTGATATAAAATCATTGCAGCTAAAAAAATTGATTGGTAAAGTTAAACAATCAAAAATAATATTTGTTGGTACATATACTGAAAGAAGATTGGTCCAACGAGTTACATCAGAATACAGGTATAATATTAAAATTCATCTAATTGATATTTAAAAAATGTTTTTATTATTTTTAGAGACATTGTTGTTGTCAACAAAGAAGAAGAAGATTTGATAGCATGTTTGAAAAAGATTCAAAGAGTTATTCATGAAGAATTTGGTGATGAAAAATGGCTTGGAATAACATGTAATTAAATTTTACATAATCAATTAAATAATATCATTGTAGCTATCTAATATATTGTTTAATTGTTGTTGTTGTTTAGGCAATCAAGTTGAAGGTGAATCACTTGATTACAATCTTTGGGTTGAGTTGGACAAGGTACCATTTGGTAAACATTGGTTCCAAATGAAATCATTAAAAATCAAGGACAATACTGTTCAATTACAATTAAAATATTTAAGATCATTTCAAGCTACAGACAGAGAATATTTACATGATGATAATCAACCGACATTTGATTTAAATAAAGTAATTATAATTTTACAATTTTATATTATTTTTTAACAAGAAATAATGATGATTTTTTAAATTAATTTTTACAGATACTTACGTATAATAACATGTGTGAAGCTATTAAATTCACAGCAGTACTTGTGATGAGTATAATAACTTTGTCAGGTCATGTATTATGGCACACAAGTAATTACAGTATAAAAATAACACGTGAATTGTCAAATTTAATTAGAGCATTGACACCAGTTATATTTGGATTTTATGAATTATTATCAAAATGCATTGGTGGAATTTATTGGCTAATCTACATGTTGTTTCAAGGCAATTCAAGGGGTCCAATCATGCCACCACCAATGGCTATTATGCCAAACAACAAACAAAGATCATATAATCATCAAAATTATTATCGATAATTCATAATAATTACTATTTTTCTTCTTTATAAAGTATTTTTGTTTGTCAAAGAGTTTATACTATTTATCTTTATTTGAATTAATTTCAAAAGACTTGATCAGACACTGATTGATTAATATTATCTTGTAAATTATGTAATTATAAATTATTTTTTTTGTATCAACATAATTATGATAATAACAAGTATATAAATTTAATTATGTATTATTTATTTATCACAACAATACATTTGGGAATGATATTTCAATTTTGATATACATTTTTGTGTTTTTATAATTTAATATTTTACTTGGTGAGTCCAATGACACCACAGGCCAAACGAGCACCAGCATTACCAGTTGTTTTGGAGAGTTCATGACCACCTTTGCCAAAATCATCAACATCAGCATGTACCTGAATATAAGAACAAGAGATTAATAACAATATTATTAATAAAAATATATATTTTTGTATTTTAATGTTTACTTACAACAAGTGTTCTTCCAACAATGTTGTTAGCTCCTTGAAGTTGAATCAGGGAATCAGTAATATTGACCTTGGCAACGCCATCATCACCAGCTTCAACATTTCCCAAATCACCTACATGACGAACTGCGTCAGTTGGACCACCATGTTCTTTTCCAAATGGATTAAAATGTGGTCCAGCACTTGTACAACCTGAATTAATTTATAAATATGTATTTAATTTCTTTTTCGTCATCAAGTCGATAAGAGGAAAAAATATTGATTAATTCGTAGAAAAAAAAAACAGTTGTTATGCAAGATAAAATCAATACGTAATAAAAAAAAAAAAGAAGGAAAATTATTAAATAATATTTTAGATAATATAAAATATAAAATTAAATAAATCTGAATCTTACCATTTGTATTGTCACCAAATTCGTGAATATGAAAACCATGTTGTCCTTTTTTTAAGCCGGTGACTTCTCCACTGACCTTAACAGGTGACGAGTCATTCTGTATTGAAAAAAAAAATATTGCGTTCAACAAATTAATACGTCATTATCTACGTTGTTGTTGTTAATAATAAATAATTATTTTATTAGATAATTAACTTACAGATTGTTCAAAGAAAATGGTTCCTGAGACATCACCTTGAAGAACACAAACTGCTTTAACCATTTTTAATTTAATTTTAAATATTGTTGAAGGAAGAGGATTTATCAACGACTTGACTGTCTGATATTTATTTGCGAATGTTGCTGAATCACAAAATCATCAATGATGCAAAATAAGTTGCAGTCGTGCCGTGTGAAAAAATATTTTCAGTAAAGCAACAAACTTTATACCGCTTTACACTGCACTTTATAATTTGTTTTTTTTTTTTTCTATTTTATCTGCCAAGACTGGCTCTAGGTGTGCTATTTTTCAAGGCCCAAAGATGGCACTGCGACCAAGAAAATCGATCGTTTTTCGTTTATAAAGTAACATTTAAAAAAAAAATTTCAATGAAAAAAAAATTAATAAAAAGAAAAAAACGCCAAAAGAATTTGAAAGAAAAAAAATTAATTTAAAATGAAATAATGATAAATGTAAATTAATAATATTAATAATATATTTTAATTTTCATTGTTTAAATAAATAAAATGTTATAATTAATTTAAATCCTTTTCAAGATTTTAATTTATTTACATATTGCATTGAAGTAAATGCTTTTATTGTTTTAACAAATATGAAAACTATTAAGGGATTTTACAGTATTTTTTAATTTTTTTATTCAAGTATTTATATATGTCTGACTGAATCATATTTACCACCAACTTATTTAAATTGAATGGGATGAGTCCTGGATGTCACTGACTCAAACCAAGGTCCTGTGTCTTTGTCCAATCAAGAAAAAATTTACCAGTGTATTCTTTGTTGGGGAATAAAGAAAAATAAAAAAAATAAAAATTTATTTATTTATTTGCAAGCCCTACCCTAGACTTGCATTAGTCAAGTATTCAGATATAAGATTCGACAAATTGAATGATAGTGTATCCCTTTTAAACCCTTTGTGTTTGTCAATAGATAAGAAAAAAATTATTACTAAAATTATTATTGGATAAAATCAACATGAATATAAATTGGTAGATAATACTCCATCAAATAGTCATACATTTTTCAATAATAAAATTATTTATATGAATTTATTTGTTCAATTATTAACAACTATTAATTTTACATTGAAAAAAATAGATAAATAAACAATAAAATATATTTATTTGTTAATTTTTTTTTTATAAATTCCAGTCAATAAAATAAAATTCATAATAATTTCTTCAATTTTATTTTTTATGAATTATTATTTTCTTATAGATGTTATGAATAATTATTAGCTGAATATTTATAATACGAGAGTAAATGCAATAACATAATGAATGATTTAAATTTAAGTTGAATTTTTTTTCAAATCAATAATAAAGTACAGTTTTTTTTTTATTTGTTCATCGAGTCAGCTGATGGTTAAGTCGGCAAGAGACCCAACAAGTGAAGTCGGCGTCCTCCAGTTCAAATCTCGAGTTTGGAGCCATAATTTCAAACAATTTCAAAATAAAAAACGACCCTAAAGGCTAAAACTCCTCCACCTGACGACCCATTGAATTGGTCTTCCGGTGTTTGTATTACGGCAAATATATTCTAGCTTAGACCATGTGAATTACGCACTTAGTCTACGCTAGGATATATCTGCCCTAAACACCGTGTGGGGAACACTTCTTTTGATTTTTTTTTTGGGAAAAAATATAATGTAACACACTTACACATATTTTATCTACTTCTCGATGAGGACTGTTCTTTTTAACTAATAAAAATTAATTTAATAATTTTAATTGTAACAAATAAATGATTATTTTTTAATTAAAAAAAAAAAACATTAAATAACATAATTTCATGAATTTCATTGTGAAATATTTATCAAATAAATTTATTTTGTAAAAATTAGAAATGTGATAAATATAAAAAAAATCTATTTGAATGGTGGAATAATTAATCAAGCATAACCGTCATGATTGATGTCATTAAATATGTTCAAGTAATTGAATTTTGATTTTTTCATAAAATTTTTAATCTAAATATCATGGCTATTTTTTTAGAAATAATTTCATTAACATGATATTTTTGGAAAACGTGTTTAAATAATTTAATAAAATATAAATAATTAAATATCCATGTTTTAATGTGACTCGTCCTTGTATTATCAGTTCGTGACTCGAATTAAATAATATAAATAAACAAATGTACTACACGGAAATAATTATTGTATTGATTCTACAATTTCTTTAATATATTTTTCATCAGTAATAACAATTTACTGTTGCTTATTATCATCAATCATTGGAAATAATTATTAAATTTTATTTGAATATTCTTTTATTGTTTTTCCTCATTTTCCTTTGGAAAAATTATGAATGTTACAATCGAATATGAGTAATTATTATTTTATATATTTTAAATTTTCCATTTGCATATATACGACCTTAGGAAGATCAGTCTTACTTGAATGGAATGTAAATTATTATTTTTCTTTTTTTCAATAACAGAAATGACAGAATGACCTCCTTTGTTATTTTTATTTTTTTCATGTTAAATTTCCATTTTTCAATATTAAAATTATTAAAAACAAATATACAAATTTTTTTCAGGTATAGATTATAAAAATTTATTTACTCTTTTTTTTTTAATGAAAAAAAATTTTTAAAAATTAAAAGTAATAGATTAATAAGAAAATTGATGAATAAATTATAAAAATATATTTATTTTTCATTCACTTATATTTTATATGAATAAAAAAAATTTAATATTTTCTATTTTTAGATGAAAAAATATATTTTTAAATTAGAAGTTTAAAATATATCAAGTTTAATAAAATTTTCTTAAAACACACACTATCATACCATCAATTTCATTGTTGAATTAACAAGTAATTTTTCAATTATAAAAAAATATTATTTCCTGTCTAATTAAACCCACAAAGATATTTCACTTGTTACCATAAAAACTTTTGTTACATTGCCAGAAATTAAAAATTAAATCATTTTTTTATTTCTCTATATATTTTTCTACTTGTTAAATTATATAATAGAGAAAATAAAAATATATCAATCAGCTATAACATGATAAATATAAAATTTAAAAAACAATTTACATATTAGCTTTAAATTATTTATTAATTCAAGGACAAATAATATAAATACTAAAACAATGAGTATTTAAAAATTTTCATTATAAAGAAAAATTATAATTTATCAAGAAATCATCAATAAAATACTATTGTTTTATTTGTAAAACAAGTTTTAATAAATTAGTAATAATTTTATTTGTCACTGATTATTTTCATTCAATTATTTTTTTATAATTGACATATAGTCATTCAAATAAATCACCGGATGCTGATTATTAAAGTCCAACAAATATTTTAAAAAAAGACCAATCAATGATTATTTCTAAAAAAAAAAAAAAAGTTTAATTAATAATTAATAAACATTTAGTTAAAAAAATTATAAAATAAATTTTAAATATTGATCTAATTTATGTCATTAAAATTGTCGATATAAATAATCTAAAAGTTTAATGTCTCATTGTGTATGAGTCATCTTGATTTTATATAAATTTCATTCAGAAAATTTCCAAGTATCTTTTTATCCATGCTTCCTAATTTTTTTTCTCTTTCTTATTTTTTTTTTTTTACAACTTACGATGATTAAGCAATGAATTATACTGTGATACAAACCATCTGCTTTATCATACAGGTTGGTGAATCTTCCCGATGACTCATTCACAATCTCAACCACAAAACGATGACTTGTAATTCAAGTATTTTATTCGTTTTATTTATCTCCACTTGGTCCAGGATAAATTTAAAAATTGTCAACTAAAATATATATCATTTATTTTTATTATCGAAAAATTTTCATTTTAATTTAGTAAGAAGTGAGTCAATGAATGACTGATTACATTTAAAATCAATTAAAATAATTTCAGTGTGATAAAAAAATTAAATAATTTCCAAGAGCTTATAATAATTATGAAAATTTTTTAGAAATCTAATTTTTTAAAAAAGTAAAAATTATTTCATGCGGTATAATTGAGATAGAAAAAAGAAGAAAAATTAAATATTTTTAGTCTTGTTATATTTTTTTAGATACACATCGCGTGTGTGACTCATTTTGACTTATTATTTTTTTTTTGTTACCACAAAATGACTTGTAATAAATAATAATAAATAAAAGATGAAAAAAAATATTAAAATTCATATAAAGAAAGGATGTACCTTTATGTTGAAGTTTGTTTAAAAAATAATTTATCCAGTATTTCAAATGAAAATAAAATTCATGTTTTTGTTTTTTCGACAATTGGCCAATGAAGGGAAAATGATGATTCATTTTTTCACTGATAATATACTGATACAATTTTTCGGGTGTGGTTAAAACGTCAATTGACAATGAGATATAACAATACCTTGGGAAATACCCAAACAACTAAAACGATAAAATAAAAAATTAACAGATAAATAAAATACCACGTGTAAATTTGTAAATTTATGTTTATCAATGATAGACATAAATAAAAAAAAAATAATTACTCATTGTATTACTTGCATGATTAATTAATAATTTGAATTCAAAACTTGTAGAAATCTAAACAATCTGGCGGCAAAATACAAAAGAAATAAATAAAAAACATAAAAGAATTTTAAATTGTAAATAAAATATATAATTATATATAATTGTTAATTTATTATTAAAAAATATTAAAAATATTTTTCATACAAAAATTCATTGTTTCATGTTTAACTTGAATTTTCATATATATACATTTTTTTTTTTCCATTTTATTATGTGTAGCCAGAAATAACTAATGTCTTCGAACAAAATGATAAAGTATTTTTGGAATTGTCTGGCAGGGTCAATGCTACTTTAACAAATTTATTTAAACATTAATTATGTAAATAAAAATTAATAAATTAAATTATTAAATTATTAATTAATATTTGCAATATAAAAAAAATAATTTTTTTTTCAAATAAAATAATATTATAAATAAATAAAATGATTACCATAAAATAGTGACAAGCTGATTCACTGGTTACAGCTTATACAAAGAAACAAACTCCGGCTTGTAACAAAGAAATAAAATTAATTAATCTTGGTTAAATTATTGTTAAATAAAAATCTATTAAATAAACTACGTATTTAATAATTTTATTGTTTTATATTTATTAACAATATTATCGTATTTTTAAAATTCAATTATCACAAAAAATTATTTTTTTTTACAATAATGTCAATGACTTTTGAATAATTCTATAATCACAATATTCAATCAGATAATTTAAAAATCATTCAACTCAGCAGGACCTCAATATGTCAAAATAAATTTATTCAAATATTTTTAAAAAATGTCAACAACCCTTATGTTGAATTATCAAAATCAAATAAATATATATTAAAATTTGCCAACCAAATAAAATCGATTTACATAAAAATACATGTAAATTTACCTGATGGAAAAATTATATTTCAACTCACGCGATATAATCGACAATAAGACCATGAAAATTTTACGGAAATAAAAAAAATTAAAAATTGAAAATTCATGGAAAAATAAACCTTGGGGTGGGCCAATTGATCGTATGAATTTTTTATAAAATTAATTGAATTTTCATCATGTTTTATTATACAAATTTAATTGTCAAGTTATATAGTAAATTTATAAATTAAATAAATATTCGCAAGGATCAGTGTATTAATGATAAAAAAAATAAAAAAAAAATATATTTTGATGATTGTAATTTGAGATAGTATGATGATAATAATTTGCCGATCTATTAAGTGATAAGTAATATGATAAGATTAAATGATGAAGATGATGTTTAGACTGATGTGCACTTGTGTCCTCGTGTTTTTTTTTTTCGTAAATATTGTGTGTTTAAAGTCAACGATAAATACATGTATTTCGCGGTTGTGGTGGGAGGGCTCGATAAAAGACTCGGTTGTGAACCGATAGTGAATCAGAGTGGCGGTCGACTTCGGTCCCAACACGCGGAAGAGCACAAAACTTCTCTTCATCGTTGTCGCGTGTTTTTTTTTTTTTTTTTTGTTAATTATTATTTTGTTTAAATATTATTTTGATTATTAATAATTAGCTTCATATTATTTCAATAATTAAACTCACCATTATTTTTTAAATTGATGACATTATTATTTTAATTTTTTTTTTTTATTCAAATAAAAAAGATAAAATATTGTTGTTGTCATTAAATTGTTGGTGAGGATTATTATTATTTTCTTTTTGCAAATTTTATATCTTTTTTAAATCAAGATTTATAAATAATACCGTGGAAATTTTTAAATCGATAGTGTCGTGGCAACAATGTTGTCCTGAGTAAAATAAAACGCAAGTGCTACGAAATTTTATTTATTTTTTATTTGAAAAAAAAAGCTCAGAGGAAAATTATCGATTAATTAGTCCATAATATTTTGTAAATTTAGATAACTTTATTTGAATTTACAAGTGAATTTATTTGTGGATATCATTTTTTTTTATTATAAAATTAATTATGAAGCTAATGTTGTTCAGTTACGTCACTCGGATTTTAATCCTCGTGTTTGTGATTTGTGTAAAAACGCGGGAAGCTATTCCTGTAACTGCACTCTCGGAAAATAATGCAATGGTAAGTTGAAAATTTTTTAAACTTTAAAATACTATGACTATTTTATTATCAATATTTTTTGTTGATAAACAAAATAAAATTTGATGAAAATGAAAAAAAAATATAAATTCAATTAATCTAATTATTTAAAACAAAAATAATAGTTAAATAAAAAAATAATAGTTGAATAAAAAAAAATAATAATTATCTACTTGATAAAAAATTAAAAATATATATTCCAGATCAAAAAATTGCCCAAGTAGCAAATAAAAGACTAAAGAGATAACGATTGCGTTGAGATAAAAATAAATAAATGAAAAAAAAAATTCTTCAAATGAAGAAATATTGTTAAACAATAACTGTACCATATAAAAAAGATAAAAATAAATAAAATAGTTTATCTACATTTATGGAAAGTTTATTTGCAATATCTAAATTTAAATTTTTTGGTAATCAGTTATTCATGACGACGGTGTAATTAATATTGACGTAGAAAAAAAATAATATATAAATAACAACAATTAATTTTATTGTAGTTGTATTAACGATGACTTGATCAACCTTCGATCAATACGTAATCAAACTGGGAAGTGATCAAAGTATTTTAGCGTGTATAACGGTTTCCAAATAAATAAAAAAAAAAATTTTAATAGTCTTACTGACAATTTATGACTATCAAGACAATCTAAAAATAAAAAATATTTCAATTATAAATTAAATTTTAACAAATAATCATCTAAATTTATCTTAAAAAAAATTTTTATCAATTTATTATCGTAATTTTCTTCCTGTAGATATTTTTGATTAGATTTTTCTTTTTTTATTTTGTAACAGTGTTATTTAACAATTGTATAAAAAAAAAAAAATTGTTATAAAATATCATAGAAAACAAAGAATTATTATTTTCTAATTATCCGACCTTCGAATTTTTTTGTCTTTGTCTTTTTTTTTATTTTTTAACAAACAAAATCAACAATGTCTTTGTCAACTTGGCAGATATATTTTATAAAATTATCATTCACACTAAGTTAACCATCAAATTAATTTATATTAATATATTTAAAAATATATTAATGAAATTTTAAAAATGTAATTCTTTATTTCATTACAAAAAAAAATTATTTTACTGCAAATATTTGATTGACAGTTAATTGCTTGAAGAGATGTCACCAAGAGAATTTTTAAATGTCTTTATTAATCTAGGAAATATGCAATAATGTATTATTTAAAATGCGGAAATTGTTTGATATACCAAATGACATGAAAGAAGTTGTCCTTCGTAAAATTGTAATACAACAGTCAATTCACGAATTCAATCACATTTGAATATTAAAATCAGCTGGACATTGATTAATTGACGCCTTGCAATGACAATATAATTATAATAAAATAATAAAATATAAAAAAAATAAATAAACAATACTAATTGTCACAAAATTAAAAAATTTTTATAAATAAATTAATATCTTTTATTATCTATTTATAATTTAAAAAATTAATATATAAAAAAGCTATTTACTATTTTAATTTATCTATAATAGAAAAATATTTTGTCATAAATTTTATCAAGTATTTTAAACCTAGTTATATTTTTTTCCAATTAAAAATAAATTATAAGTTTACATCTGTGCAAACAAATGTTTCAAAGTCTACAAAAAATAGTTATAATAAATCTCGTATTCTAAGAAATAAAAATTAAGATTAAAGTTTATTAATTTAATATATAAATGGAGTATATTAACGAGTGAGTTAATGACCGATAGACTATGAAATAATAAAAATAATAAATGACATTTAAAAATAATATACCCCAGTCATTGTAGACATGATAATCAAGGCTCGCACATTGATGATTCATACCCTCGAGTTTTTCATAAATTCAATTTATAGTGTATATAAACTGCATCACTTCCGCTCCTCGTTGAATCAGCATTTTTTTTTATTTTTTATCTTACAACAAGAATGATTCACATTGACTTAAAGTTATCTCAAAAAAAAAAGAAAAAAAAAATCAACAAATCTTATATAAAAACTAATGAAAAAAATCAAAATAATATAAATAAATTTTTGTAATAAAGTGGAACTTGTTGAGACAGGTCAAGTGCATTTAAAATATAAATTTTTTTTTTTTTAAATATTTTTTTTGCTAGTCTAGAACTCTCGTCAAACTCATCAGCTTTAAAATGGATTTTTAAATTTTTTTCTTTACCTCCTGTTTATTTATTATACTAATTAAATTTGGAGAAAAAAAATTATATATTAATTAGGAAATAACCGTGTTATAGTGGGTTAAAAATTTGAGAAAAATTTTTTTTTTTTTTTTTTACAACTTGGTGCAGTGAACGGTGGTTATGACCTCGACCTTGATGAGGTCTTTGTCGACTTACATCGGTATTCCACTCCCTCGCATCTTCATTTTAATGACACGACATGAATACACAAAAAGGGCAAGTTATATTCTTTTGTGTTGTGTCTGTATATTGTTGTGATTAAGTACCAAATGATATTACCAACAATGACAACAGACATGTGCATCAAAATATCAATAAATCTTTTAATTTATTTTTATTTTTTTTTCAACAAAGTTCAATACTCGATTTGTTTTTTATACTTCTTTTATGTTTTTTTTTTTGTTTTACTACGATAATTATTATACTTTATGTTTTTTTACGTTCGAGATTATTTTTTTGTCTTTCTATCAAATTTTATTTATAAATTTTTCAGCGAAATAATTTCTACAAAGAAATGAAATATTTTTCTATATTTTTTTTTTTTTTGATTATTTAAAGAGCTATATTTAAAGAGAAATATTTAAATGCCTATTTTTATACTTTTATTTTGAATATTTAAAAAATGTATTTAAATTTTTTTTTTTGAAAAAAATATTTTCAAGATCGTCGATGCATTTAACCACGCATGATGAAATTTTAATTTACATGAGATTTTTTTTATTGAAAAAAATTTATTTTTTTATTTTCATTGAGAGTTCATTGAACAACTTGTCAAATATTTAAATTATTCAAGAATAATAATACACACCACAATAGATAGTAAAACAAAAAAATAAATTTTTTTTTAAAGAATTATATGAGGTAGTTTTTTTAAACAAAAAAAAATTAAAACATGATGGTATTTTTTTTTATCAAGTTGAGATAAGATTTTAGTGATATTGTTGAATGCACATACGTGACTTGAAAGTAGAACACACTCATATTAAAAAAAAAAAACACATAACTTTTTAAAATTTATATATATTTTTTAACTTTAATTTTAGAACAAAAATAGTGCAAAAAAAAAAAAAAATATTGTCTTGTAAAACTGATGATAAACAAATTGATAATAATTTTATTTTCTAAAAAAAAAATAATTTCATTGAATTGGTAATTAAACATTATCTTCAAGCTGAATTATATATTTTTTTTTTTAACTTTATTAACAATTTTTTTAATAGACATTATAAAGATAAGAAAAAAAAATATAAAATGAATTTGCTCTAAATCCATAACAAAGTGAGATATATTTAAAAAAAAAAATTAGAATAAAAAAATAATAATTTATGCCAATAGGACAATGACCATTTATTAACAAGCAAATACCATCAGTTGTCTCCGGTAAATTAAATTCAGGTCAAGGAAATTTTTGAAGAAGCGTGTTTGTTGGTTCCTATCGATCACCATGAAATTTGTTACGACCTGAACTACATTATAAACATACTAATCATCTAGTTATTCAAATCGATAATCCACGTTCTCATTCAAAAATTAAAATATCTCAAAAAATAGTCCACCACAGCTCTAATTATTACCAATAAAAAAAAAACTCATCAATTCTTGTAAAATTCACTTTTAAATCACTGTGAATTTAAATATGATTCATCATATTTTACTGTAAATTAAAATTTTCATAAAATGATTCAAGATATTTATTAGAAACCTTGATAATTTAATTTATTAATTTTTTAATTAAATTAATTTTTTAATAACAGGTAACAATGATTCCTAAAAACTTGCTTATGGAATTTGTCACCAAGTTAAAAATGAATCATCAAGTTCCGGTTGATGTGTCATCTTGATATTAAAATTATAAATTTAATAAATAATTTTACTAACAATAATAAAAACAAAATAATAATATAGACAAAATAAAATTAATTTAAAACAAATTTATAAATAAATAAAAAAAGGAAAATAAAAAATTATAATAAATTTAAAACGTCCATTAGCTTTTTTTCTTAAGGAAGTATCGAATTAGCAATGATTATGTAGTAAATCAATTAAAAATAATCAAATAATTAAATAAATTATGACATTTTCAATGACACCCAATGAAGTAATTATTAATTTTTTATCTCAAGCTGAATTTTATAAATCTCAAGTTGAATATTATTTAAATCTCCGGCGTGTTTTTTAAATTTTTTTTTAAAATAACTGTTTTATATTTTTATAAAAGTCAGCAACCTATCGAAAAAAAAAATATCTTTAAATTTTAATTTCATCAATTGAAAGTTTTACAGTTGTTTAATTTTTTAAATTAATTTATTATTATTATTTTCTTGCAACATTAAAAAACCACAGTGATTTCCTGTTTATTATGTCAATCGAGTTTGATCACCTCTTTTTTTTTCCTCATGATTTTTTTACTTCCACCCACTTGTTAATGATTCATAAATTTGCCAAAAAATTAAATTAAATAAATACCTATTACTTGAGTTTAAAAATGATTATACATTTATTTATTTTTTTTTATATACAAGCCGTTTATTTTAACAAAAAAAAAATTAATTTATATTTTGTTTAGATATGTATTTAAGTGATAATAAAAATTATTTAAAAAATGATTGTTACGTTTACATACTGAATAATAAATTCATGTATCTTTATGTTTTGTACTTTTAACTTTGAATTTACAAAGATCTATTTACAATTGAACTTCACTATCAGAAAAAATAAAAAAACACCTTGACACTATTTAAAGATAAAAAAATAAATTTATAAATGTTGTGGAGTATTTTTAATATTATTTAATTTTTTTAAACAGAGTTATTTGTCACAATTTGGATATTTACCACCGACAAATCCAACGAGTGGTGGATTCATCACCCAGGAAACAATGACCAAAGCCATTTCGGAATTTCAATCATTCGCTGGACTAAATGTTACAGGTAAAAAAATTATTAAACAGTTAATTTATTATTTGAATCAATAATTACATTTATAATTTTGTAATAAATAATATTTATCTACGCAAGATTTAATCTAAAATAATAAAAAAATCAAAGACCAGTCTTGCAAGAAAAAAAATTAACTGAAATAAAATTTAAAGGTAAACTACATTTATATAATTTAAAAAAATAAATTTACGTCAAGGTCAATGATAAAGATAAATTCTTAAAATATATTGTATTATATTTTTTATCAAATTTAAACAAACTTTAAAAATTGATAAAAAAAATTTAATAGAAATAATAAAAAAAAATTTCGATAATGTTTAGATGTTGTAAAAATTATGTGGTAATAATTTTCGTCAAGTGGCTATTTAATCAGTCATTATAACAGATAGATAAAGTTCGAAAATACTGGTCAAATGAAAATTGTGATGAGCTAGTTTTTTTTGTATACCTGACTCATCTTTTTCTATACGTGATTCATTTATATTTTTTTTACTAGCTAATCAAATGATCATTCAAACTTAAAATACTAGCTGTTTATTGATTATTAAAATATATGCTGAAAGGGTTCCCCAACTTTTTCACAGTCGTATGATTCATATAATTTCATACCTAATATAAAAATATAAAAAAAATAACAACCACTAATTTAATTCACACTTGATACGATGATGACTCAACGTGCAAATAAAAAAATATATATATAATACCCTCCATGACCTCGATTAAAAAAAATTGTTAATGAAAAATTTAAAAAATCAATAATAATAAAAAAAATACACTGAAAATTAAAATATAAAAATAAAATTAAACAACAATAAGGAAATAATTAATAGTTATAAAAATGTTTGAAATAAATCATAAAATTAAAAATCAAGGTTAAATAATTTTTTCATAATATATTTTCTGTAATTTTACACGTTAATTTATTGACATCCCTTTAAAAATCTTTTTAAAAAATAGAAAAATTAATTTAAAATAGATCGATCAAGATAAAATTGAAATAAGAAATAAACAAATGAAATTAAAAATAATAATAATTGAAATAAAATTATTAAAACATTTTTTTTTAAATATGATTTAATATATTCAAAAAAAAAATTGTTAAATGAATCGATCGTGTGTTGGTTTTATTGCGTGATTAACGCGCGAACCTGAAATTATTATATTTTTTTTCAAGTAAAATTTTGCATGTTTATTATCAAAGTCCAGGACGAATTTATATATTTATTACATATTATAGATTTTTGTATGGATAAGTGTCCATTTGCGTGTCGACACAATCACAATGATGAATCCTACATGCATAAAAAATAATACACGTGGCTAATAAAATTATATATAGCTAAAAAGAAAAAAAAAAACAAACAAGGACACACAAAAATTATTAGCTGCATGTATTGAGAATATTTAAAAAATACATTAGTTTAAATATATACATTGCTTAAAATGTTTAAATAAACAAAATCAATAACAAAAAAAAAATAAATGTTAAATTTAAGCCAGAAGTTATGAAAATATTTGACAAAAAAAAATTTGTTAAATTAAATTATTTATAATAATAGTATAGTATTTATTTATTAAATTATTTGTTTATTAATTTATCAATTTATTATAATTTCAGGTGATTTAGATAATGAAACATCTACCCTCATGTCACTGCCAAGATGCGGAGTCAAGGACAAAGTTGGTGCTAGTTCTGATGGTAGATCAAAACGTTATGCACTTCAAGGTAAATTTAAAAAACAATTTATCATAAATAATTTAAATAATTAATTACTTCATTTGAATATTTTATTTATTTTATTTCAATTTAATAAATTTTATCCTAGTTTGAATAATTATTTTGTTTTTTATTTTGAGTCAATATAATATTTATTAATCATGCAGCTTGAAATTAAATTATTAAAATGATTATTATTAATTGTTAAATTGAAAAAATTAATTAATTAAACAGTTGATTAATTCATTTAAATAATTTATACTACAATTTAATTTAATTCAAGTAGAAAATTTGTTTTTTATTTTTCAACAAAAAAAATATTTATTAGTCATTGATTTGTTGTATCATGATTCCATGATATTTTGTCATCATGTAATTTCTTCAAGTAGCTTGATTGCGTTTATCTGACTCAATATTATACAGGTCACTCAAGCAAATCAATTTATTTTTTCATTTTTCCAACAGTACCTAAATAATTCCTTGATTTATATAAAAAAATAAATTAAAACAAATTAAACTATATAAAATTTATAATAATCATCAAATCATTATCATAAAAAATATAAATTTTTTCCATAAGCTAATAGTCATAGTTAATTAATAGTCAAAGTTATATTTGAAATTTTTTTTTTTCACTTTACACACCCACGTGTAAAGAATGAAAAAAAAAAAAAAAAAATTTCGTGATGCTGTATTGTTGTGTATTATGCAACATGAATGAAAATTCAGCCGGGAGTGTTATGAGCACGTTGATAAATAATTATACTGATGATCAGTGTACAGTGCAAGGTGGCTATCCTCCAGCTCGATTGCATAAATATATATAAAATATATCGACAACACAAAAATATAAATAACACACGCAAACATCTAATGACATAGTCCTCCATAAACCGGAAAAAATTATTATCATTTAAAAAATAATTACCCTTTTTGTTTTTTACAATTATTAACAACAATAAAATAAATTTTAAATAAATATTTTTTTGATTTATCAATGTCCATTTGCGTGTTTATAATGTCAAAGTTATTTTTTAAATAATAAAAAAGATTAAAAAAATATTTGTCCATGACATTGATGATTTATCATTTAATTTCCATCAACATGTGACAATATTGCAATATCAATATTATTTTTATTATTAATTTTTTTTACAGGTTCAAGATGGCGTGTTAAAAAATTAACATATAAAATAAGTAAATACCCACGTATACTTGAAAAAAGTGCTGTTGATAAAGATGTATCACGTGCATTTTCAGTATGGTCAGAATATACTGATTTAACATTTACCCAAAAACGTAGTGGTCAAGTACATATAGAAATAAGATTTGAACGTGGTGAACATGGTGATGGTGATCCATTTGATGGTCCTGGTGGTACACTAGCACACGCATATTTTCCAGTATACGGTGGTGATGCACATTTTGATGATTCCGAACATTGGAGTATAAATAGTTACCGTGGTACAAATTTATTTCAAGTTGCTGCACATGAATTTGGTCATTCACTTGGTCTCAGTCATAGTGATGTTAAATCAGCACTTATGGCACCATTTTATCGTGGCTATGAACCAAATTTTATACTCGACAGTGATGACATACAAGGCATTCAGGTAATTATTAATTTAATGAATAAATTAAATTGGTTTATGATAATTTAAATTAATGATTTATCAAAGGCATTATATGGACAACAAACATTATCATCATCTGGTTCTGAAAGTACTGATACTAAAGTAAATTCAAAAACAACCGTACCACCACCTGGTGAAGAGGATACACAATTATGTAGTGATTCAAAAATAGATACAATGTTTGATTCAGCTGAAGGACATTCTTATGCATTTAAAGGTGATCATTATTGGAAATTAACAACTGATGGAATTGCCAGTGGTTATCCAAGACTCATTAGTAATTCATGGCATGGTTTACCAGGAAATATTGATGCAGCATTTACATATAAAAATGGAAAAACTTATTTTTTCAAGGTAAATTTAATATTTAATAATAATATTATATAAATAATATATTAATTAATATTTTTCTTTATGTAGGGATCAAAATATTGGAGATATATTGGTAAAAAAATTGATGGTGATTATCCAAAAGATATTAGTGAAGGTTTTACTGGTATACCAGATAATATTGATGCAGCAACAGTATGGACTGGTAATGGTAAAATATATTTTTATAAAGGAACAAAATTTTGGCGTTTTGATCCAGCTCAAAGACCACCAGTTAAAAGTACATATCCAAAATTAATATCAAACTGGGAAGGTATACCAAATAATATTGATGCTGCACTGACTTATCATGGATACACGTATTTCTTCAAGGGCGACATGTATTATCGGTTTAATGACCGCACATTCTCAGTAATAATTTTTTATTTTTATTATTTATCTTTAAAGATTTATAGTTGCAACATTTTTAATTGTTGTTGTTGTTAAGGTTGATGTTGCCGATCCAGCATTTCCAAGGTCAACAGCATACTGGTGGTTTGGTTGTAGATCAGCAAGTCGTGGTACTTTAGGTAATATTGAGTGGAAAAATCGTATACCAGAATCAAGTTATATATCTGGTAATTTGGAGGAACTTGGTGGTGATCTTGGTGACAACGAGAGTCGTGATGATGTTGATGACATTATATTAGATGCAGGTATTATTCATTATCATTTTTAATGATAACATTTAATTATTAATTTTTAAATTTATTTTTATTTTTTTTTTACCTGGCTAATAACTTGAGGGCTTAATTAATTTTTTATTCAATTTTTTTTTTTTTTTTTCTATTTACAATAAATTTGTGCATTGTTGATTTTTTTTTGTAATTTTTTATTGTTTTTATTTTTATTGAAATTGTTATTGATGTCATTGCAAAAATATTCATATCTGTGATTTTTTTTTTTAATTTATCTAATAGGTTTTTAACAAATTATAAAATTGTTTTTTTTTTTTTTTCGTTACTTGTCTTTTTGTGATTGAGTTATTTCATTATATATTTTTTTTTGATGTAATATCACTCGGAAATGATGCAACGTTGTTTTAAAAATTTATTTTTTTTATATTCCAATGAAACAAATTTTTTTTACACGCGTATGAACATCATTTATATATAGCACATGGTTCCAATCTCTACATATACTTGAAGCAACTTCCGCTCGGCTAATGACACTTTATTTTTATCATTTTTTTTTTTTCCATTTTTTATAAACAATGACAATGACAACAATATACAATGCATTTAACCGCGTTGAAATAACAATAAAAACAATTTTTAAATATTTAAAAGAAAACTATCATAATAACAACAATAACAAGGTAGTTTTTTTGATAAATTAATAGTTTTTATTTTTAGTACTAATTTTAAATACTAACAATAAATAAAATATTTTAAAAAGTATTATATAGTTTTGAAATTAAACTGTAAATATTTGCATTATTGTAAATTATTTTATTTGCCAAAGTAAAAAATTAGCCAGGCGTAATTTAATTTGGGAAATAATAATTTAAATTTGATGTTAAAAAAAAAATGTATTTAAAAACCAAGAATCGCCATCAACGAATCCAGATTCTCCAAGAGTAAATATGACATTAAATAATAATATCTAATTATTATTTTTAAATATTTATATTTTTATTATCATTGCATTTTGTTGTTTTCATTCAAAAAAACAAATCAATAATCAACTTTAATTTAAAATATTTTTAACTTTTATTTTTTTATTAATTATTATTAAAGATAATTAACTTTTTATTTTTCATTTGTCATTTTGATAATGTATTTTTAAATGTTATTAACAAACAAGCTTTTAATTTTTTTACTTTACTTGGCATGATTATAATTTATTTATAAAATTATTTCTTGTAAAATTCAAAACTATATAACGTAAATAATGGTAATTTTTTTTTTATTATTAAAATTTAAAAATTGTGGTGGAGTATCGCACGATGGAATAAGAAGATAACATGGATTTTGAAAATTAAAAGGTGCATGGTTGAATAATTACTTAAAAAAATTCTAATAATCACTTAAAAATTTTAAAACTCACTTTATTTTTTTTAGTTAGTTAGCAAGTAACTATAACTCTGCACAAAAAAAATCTGATTTAATCTTCGTGGCACGTATTGTTAATATTTATATATAATTTCCACAGTATTATTTAGTTTTTTTTTTTGTTTAAATTTAATTTTAACTCACTATTTGGTAGAGCACGTTTATTATTTTTATTTAGTCACTTGATTTATTTGATTGCACGGTTATTATTTTTAACTTAATTATTAATTATTAATTTGAACTAATAAATAATTTAAATCCTTAAATGCTATTCCCAATTCAATTTGTCATTAAATATTTACAAAAAAATATTAAGAGAAATAAGAAAAGAAAGAAAAATAAAAAAGCTGTAAAAATAAAAAAATTTGATGTTTGAATTTAAAATTCAAAACATTAATACAAAACAGCATGAAAAATTATTCAATAATTCTATTTAAGATAATATCAATTTAAATTCACAAAGTAAATTCGAATTTTAAAATAATTTTTTATTCAAGTTCAATAAACTTTGTATTACGAAATTGGCAAAGATCGAGATAGCATATTCACATCACGTTTGATGAATTCACTTTTATTCAATTTAAACATCCTCAAAGTCCCTTGATCCCATCAATATTCCACTTAATCTTGAAGCAATAAAATTTCAAGTTAAAATATCTGTTATAATTTAAAAAAAAACATCAAAAAATCCCAATTTTCCAGACGGAAGAAACCTGAAACTCGGTTCCCATGGATATTTGAAAAAATGAAGATCCACATTGGCCCGAACCCCACGTGCCACGAATTGATAAAATCCAGACTTAAAAAAAAATCTATAAATATAAATAATTAACTTTTTCAAAAAGTATAAAGAAAATAAATTAAAAAATGAAATTTTCAAGCTAAAAAATGCTTTGTAAAACGAAAAAAAAAAAGGACAAAATCATGGATCTCCAGTCCAGTCGTGCGATGCTTCAAGATCACAAATAAATTGAAAAAAAAAATTCCAAAACAATAAAAATATTGTGATAATCTACAGGAGGTTCTGACGAGCAGCTTGTAACATCATCAAATCATCGTGATGTTAATAACAGTGGAGATTCATTCATATCAACATCAAGAAATAATCATTTTAATCAAATTATGATTATTACAATTATTCTTATATTGAGGTTTTTAACAACAACGTAAAATTTAATGTCATTTTAAATTAATTAAGACTCAAAATAGTATTTTTTATTTTATAAAATAAATCTTCCCAAATATTTTGAGTCAAAGAAAAATATAAATAGTTAACTGACATTTTTAAAATTTTGATGATTGAATAAAATAAGAAAATTCATCATTGTCTTTAGACTCATTATTATTAACTTTTTTTTTATATAATATAAAAAAATTAATTTTATTTTTTAGATAATGACATGATAAAATAAGCAAGAGTGATCATTTTTTTTTTTTTTTTTTAATTAGTTACTTGTGTAAAAATAATTAGTTGATTTATAAATGTGTCGTGATAAAAAATAAAAATTAAAAACAATCATTAGTCATTACACTGCCTGATCAAAGTAATGTGCAATAAACAAAAATTTTATTTTCATTTTGTTTAAATTCAAAAATAAATCATTTTCATGTTTTTTTCTATTTTTAAATGTTTGATGAAAAATCATTTGATGATTAGAGTCCATAATATGTGTAATTTTTTGAAATAAAAAATTCAATAGATTTAAATTTAAACTTCCGGAATGACAATATAAAAGTCATTGTAAATTTTAAATTATAAACAATGATCAGTTTGAAAAAAAAATGAAAAATTTACATAAAAATTTTTTAAAACAATTTTGAAGCGACCAATTTTAGTATACCAGTGCTTTTATATAATTAATTATTTTTCTAATTAAAATATCAGATATAATATTTAAAAAACAAATTAATTGTTTTTGTTAAATTTTTTATTCAAATCAATTTAATAAACAAGTATTATTTTTCTTTTTTTCATTAGAAAAAATATACAAATATTATCAATGAAAATTAAATAATAATTAAAAATGATCGCATGTAAATTTTGCAATTTTATGTCATTGTTATAACATTGTGTCATTAAAGTATTAATTAGTTTTATCTACTTTTTTTATTTTTTTGTTTTTTTTATAATTATTTCTTATATCAACTCGTAATAATATTAGATAATTAATTGTTTTTTTTTTTTTCTTTTTAGTACTTAATTGATGATAAAAAAATACATATTAAATATAATTTACTTTGTTTATATTTCAATTATACTTTTAAAATATTTCACTAATTTTTATTGTCAAAAAAGCAAACAATTTATCAATTGTAATATTTTTTTTTTTCTATTAATCATGGCAACAAGAATTTTTTTAATTTTCCACTTACCAACATTGTAATATATTCCTCTCATTTAGTCATTTAATTATGTACCAATAAATTTAATTAAATTTTATGATGGAAGTTTTTCTTTTATTGTATTCATCATTTAATTCCTTAATGTTTTTTTTTCAGTCTCATATTTTTAAATGCTTTATTTCAAAGTGAAAATTTTAAGTCAATTTTATCAAATCAGGTCTTAATTTGACTTGATATGTTAATAACTTTGAGTATTTTTTAAGTAATGATTTCCAGTAACATGTTACATCAGCCATTCGTAATTTATACCAAATAAAATCTCTTCCACGTTGAGCAATTTTTTTGGATATACTATAATTTTCTTTGGCAAATGTTATGAGATCTCTGAAACAAAAAATTAAATTTGTTTTTCAATAAAAAATTATATAAATATCTTTGTCATTTTATTTTTTAATAAAACTAAAATTTATAATAGAAAATTGAAACGAAAAAACCAAGATGATACGAAAACCTTATTTTATAAAGAAATAAAAAATAGTAAAATTTAATAAACTAGTATATATGATTTATCAATAAAAATAAAATGATTTAAAAATAAAAATTTTAAACTTACTCCAATTCATCTTGACTGGCATTTTTTTCAACTGGAATATAATGAATCCAAGGTTTCATTGACTCATAATAAAATTCAAGCCATTCATCTCCAACATGAAATACCAATGAATTACATAAAAATAAATGTTTATGTCTGAATGATGCAGCAACACCACGATAATTAAATAAATACTTATATTTACAATGATCTTCTAGTGAAACTTCTGATGATGGTGGTCTACCAAGTGTATCCTAATTAACATAAATAATAAATAATAATAAATAATCATCAAGAATCAAATAATAAAAAATCAAAGTCATTTATACTTTATCTGATTTCCATGCTTGATTTTTCGTATATTGTGCATCAACTAAATCTGGTTTATTTCTACTTAAATAAACTAAATTATCACGTTCATCACTTGTTCTTGATCCACGAAAAAATGCTTTATCAATTTTATTATTCCATTCATTATTATCAGCAGCATTGTTTAGTGATTTTCTGTGTTGATCCCATCTTCCTAGACCTCGTGGATACAATGATATTGCTGGACCACCTTCCCAAAATGACCAAGCTGGATACATTATATCAAAATACTCTAAAGTCTGCACAAAAAGAATTCCATTGTTTTTTAATTTATTAAGTTGAAATGTTATCAATTTATTATTTTGCTATTTTACCTTACTGAATGAAAAAATTGGCAATGATTGACCAAATATTTTGTTGGATTGAGGATAATCTCTTGTGTTTAATACAAATTCAATATTTGTCATGTTGTTTATTATTTTTTTAATAAAATACTCAACACCAGCACATCTTGATGGAAACATACAATCTTTTGATCTATACAAACTACCATTTATAATTTGATAAATTGTTCCTCTATAAATAAACAAACAATTAATATAATTATTTTATTTATATTGATTTTTTAAAATTGATTTACCTTTGTCTTGATTGTTCAATTAATTTTTCACTAATTCCATCTTTTTTAAATGTTTTTAAATCATTATTAATAACATTTTTAAAACAACCACATTTTTTTAATTCACATTCTTGATAATTATCTTCAGCATTATTTATAGCTTCATAAAATTTTTTGTATTTATTATCTATGTCTAAAAAAAATATTGAAATATAGCTATTAATATTTTTTTAATGTTACAGTTAATTTATTTATTATTATGGTACCTTTTATTGATAATTTTGATGATGTTTTGACATTTTTTTGTAAACATGATTCTGTGCTGTCAATTGAACACTGTGAATCATTTGATTTAATTGGATTTAATAATAGAGTTAAAAATAACAATAAAATTATTAACTTATCCATAATTAAATTAGTTGAATAACATTTATAATTAACAACAACAACAACAAGAAACCTGTTGTGCACAATTTGACAGGTATAATGTATATATATATTTTTTTTTTCTTCTAGTTATACATTACCAACAGTTGGTACTTGAATTATTTTTAAAATTCAAATTATAATTAGTCTGTAAATTAAAAAAAAAAAAATTTAATAATTTTTGAAGCCATAATGAATTTTTTAGATAATTTTTTTCTTATTTAACTAATATGATATACAAACACACGAGGCTGATAAGTGCTCTCTATTGTCGTTGTATTGTCATAAAAACTTTTGATTTATTTAAATTGGATATTTAAATCAAAGACAAACATAAAAAATTGTCATTTGTATAAAAAAAAAAAATAAATGTTACTCTCAAAAGTAAAAGAGAGTGTAATATATATACATAAGTAAAGGAGCAAAAAAAAAAATTAATTTGTTTTAGAAATAAAAATAAATTTCAACGATTATAAACTTGACAAATTCTTTTTGTTTCCAAAAATGAAAAACGTTGGAATTTTATTTGTCTGTGGATCAATAATAATCATTTCATCAATTGATAAAATAAATTGTAATATTTATGGAAAAAGTTGCACAAGTACTCATTTGAAAACAGGAAATAATCACATCAAAATATGTTACACTGGTAATATTTTGAAAAGCTGCGAGGAATATGGTGACCAAGATTCGCCGTATCTTCAAATATCTGACTCAGCAATAACTACAATAGCTGCAAATGCATTTAAGAACATGTCAATAACCGAACTAATCATCAAGTTTGCTAATAAAACTTTGGATATTTCAAAAGAATCATTTACTGGCTTGAATCAATTGACTCATCTTGATATACAAACAGGAATTGTCAAACTAATACCAGGACTCTTCAGAGAAATGAACAAGTTAAGTTATTTAACATTAACAATTGATGAAAATAATTCATTTAACTCAGCTTTTCAAGGTATCAATAATCTCACATATTTAAAAATATCAAACAGTAATTTATCTAAAATTAAAGATTTTTTTTTTTTTAATTTTCAATCGAAACTTATTGAGCTTGATTTACAAGGAAATTCAATTAATAAAATTCAACCATTGTCATTTAAATTTTTGAAGCATCTTGAAATTTTAAAATTATCATCAAATAAAATTTTTGATCTTCAACAAAGTATCTTTGAAGGCTTGATTAAACTTAAAATTTTGGAAATCAATTCAAATAATTTCATTGCTATTGCCAGAAATGTATTTAGAAAATTAATAAATCTTGAAATTTTACGCTTGAATGATAATAAAATTTATAACATTGAAATTGATACATTTTCTGAAATGAAAATAAAAAAATTATCATTTTCAAAAAATTATTTGACAACACTTGAATATGGAGTATTTGATAACATGGATAATTTGACTCACATAAATTTAAGTAAAAATAATATAACAAAAATTACAAAAAATATATTCACCAGTTGTCGTTCATTAAAAGAAATTGATTTAAGTTGGAATAAAATTAAAAATATTGAAGCTGGAGCATTTTATGGATTGACACTTCAAAATCTCATATTGGAATATAATGAAATTAAAATTATTGGAGCTGATACTTTTAAAGGTCTCATTGTTAATTTTTCACTTGTCATTTCTCACAATCCACTTGTTGATATTCAATATGATTCATTTAAAAATTCATCAATCGCAATTATTCATATCGAAAAAAAAGGTTTTATTGTCGATTATTTTAGCTGGAAAATTCCATTGTCAACAAAAATTATTTAATTAATCAAAAATTAATAAAAAATAATACGAAAATAATATAAAAAAAATTAATAATTTAATTTCATCATGAAAAAATATTCAATTACAATGATCATTGAAAGTTAAAAAAAATAATTTTATAAAATAAATAATATAAGTAATTAATTTTTTCAAAAAATTCATCAGTTAAAAAATAAAAAAAAATATTTAAAAATAATTTATAATCCCAAGATGTGTAAAATTAAATAAATAAAAAAAATATATTTTATAAAAATTGAATAAATTCAAAAATAATAAAAAAATATTAATATGATATATATTTTTTGATGACGTATCTGAAGATTATGTTACATTTTTATTTTATTATTAAAAAACAAAAACGTGGATGTGCCTGATAAGAGGACATATTAAGTTTTTTTTTTTCCAGACATCAAATAAATAAAAGTTGAATATTTAGGCTTCGCATTTATAAATATAACAAATATAAAAAAATTGTTTTATATTTACTTAATTATTATCAAACTACCTAAATGTAAAAAACTTGATTTAAATAAAATAAATATCTTATTGTAAGCTCTTGATGAGTCTCGTAATATTTTTTGTATAAATAAAAAAAATAATGTATTTTTAAAAAAACATTAAAGTTTATTTCTTCAAAAAAACCTTCGAATTATTTGAAGAATTTTTCTTATTTTTATTTCTATTGGAAACTAAAAAAAATTACAGCTGATTTATCTGGATTTTTTTTTCCTTCTTATCAATAAATTCCTTTCCAATTTTCATAAATAAATATATACGAAAAAAAATGTATCACACTATTTAAAAAAAGAGACAATAAAATGCATTATTATTAATTTTTTTTTTTTTTTTTTTGTTTTATTATTCATTTTATTTTTTATTTGTAGTTACTATATAAAGTCTAAATATGACACATTAACATAAAATCTTATCATAATTTGATGATCAAGTATAAAGCAAAAAAGAAATAATAATAATAATAATAATAATAATTAATAATAATAAACAACAAAAAAAAAAAAGATTATTTTTTTTTTTTTTTCTTTTTTCAAGTCAAAAATACTCCATAATTACATTATATAAATTTATAAATGTTACAAATTTATTGTTTTTTTTTTGTTTTTTTTTTTCATTTATTACTTTTTTTTGTATATTTTTTTTTTTTTTTTTTTATCTAAAAAAAAAAAAAGGAAAAAAAAAAAAAAAAAAAGAAGAAAAAAATAACAATCTATAACTTTTTTTTAATTTTATTTTATCTCTTAATCTTATGATTAATTGGGGCACAAGGCATATGCCTGATTGCATGAAAAACACGCAAATATTAAATCACGAATAATAAGAAATTGATAATTTATAATTGATTTTTTTTTTAGTTAATTACTACACTTCATACAAATCCAAAATTTTTAGTTTTAATAGCAAGTAAAAGTTTGTGACGCAATACGTGACGAGAGCTGTACAATGGAACGTATAAACGTGAAATACACGTGTTTGCTGTTGGTAAATGAGCGTCATCAGCTGGTCTTATTGTAACTGTTGGCATTGGTTGAAAACCATCTTCACTTGCTGGCAGTGCTGGTGATCCAGTCCAGAAATAAACCTAAATAAATAGATAAATAAATAAATAAATAAATAAATAAATAAATAAATAAATAAATAAAATAAACAATATAGGTAATAATAATAATAATAATAAATATATTTACCAAATCTTGTCGTTCAACATGAGTCATTTTTTCAACAATAGACCATAACCATCGTTTAAATTTAACAAGTCTTTCCATTGATTCACCAGATTCATCATTAAATGATGTATAAGATATAAGCATTGATACATTAATATCACCAACTCCATTAAGAAGTAATCTAAGATCTTCTGATGTAAGTCCATCAAGTGCACCTTCTGGTAATACATCAAATACACCTTCTCTCATAGCTTCAAGTGCTTTTTCTTGTACTTTAATCATTCTTATTTCAGCATATCTTCTAACATAATCATAAACATTTGTTGATGTTACTTCAATATCACGTCCATTTGGTATTAATTCAATTGATCCACCACCTTCTTCAGGGCATAAATCAATACTAAATGTTAAATCAAGAGCTGAAAATAAACTATTACTGTCTTTTGTTTCAGCATCAATAACCAATTGTCGAAGACTTTCATATATAACTGAATCGAAAAATGCAAGATCATGAAAACGTATTTGTCTTGTTAATATATATTTAATAACATGACGATTTAAAAATATTGGACATAATTCATTTTGTAATAAACATAATCCTATTAATCTTCCAACATTTCTAAATGCATTTATTCTTTCATAACTAGCACGTCCTTGTCTTGGTGTATAAAAACCACGTTTACCTGGTGCATAAAATAATGGTGCATTATCTTCAGTATCATAAATCATTGTATTATCAATTTTCTTTTTATTACCACTACCACCACTAGTACCACTACCACCAACACCACTATTACTATTATTTCCACGTTCAGTTAAACTGAATACATCTAAATCAAGTAATGCTTCATTAGTCATGTCATGTATATGACTGTGTAATAATTCATATGCTTCATCAACTTTTTGTTGTAATGCTTCTTCAGATGCTAATAACATTAATAATTGTGCTGGTGATAATTCAAGTAACATACCAGTTATTTTTTCAGAAAAACCAGGTTTTAATGCATGTACTTTTGGATATATTCTATCACCAAGTGTTTGTTGATGTGATGTTAAATGCTCATTATTTGATAATATGTGTGATACATTTGGAGCATTATTTCCTGCACCTCCACTACTACTACTTCCTCCAATATTATGTGTTGAAATATTAACAGCAATATTACCACCAGAACCTGGTACAATATGACTACTATTTAATGATGACGATGATGATGATGATGAAGATGCTGCTACTGCTGCTGTTGTTGCTAATCCACTACTTGATGCAGAATTATTACCAGAACCAGTATTACCACTTTGATTTGTTGTTGTTGTTGTTGCTGATGATGATGATGGTGATGATGTTGAACCACCAATACCAATACCAAGACCAACACCGCTACCACTACCACCAGGATTATTAGCACTACCAGAACCACTTGCAATTTCAACTAATGCTGTTGATGGATGAAATGAACGTGCTTCAAATGATAATGTTCTTCTTGCTTCACGATATTTAGCTGATGATCTTGGATTTTGTCTACGTAAATCACGATCTCTATCACGATTTTTTAATTTTTGTAATACATTATATTGTGAATATTTTGATCCAACTTGTGCTGCTTCAAGATTTGGTAATTTATCATTAGCAAGTAAAGCTTCAGCAATTGCTGTATAAAAACTTCTAACAACACCAGAACCTTCACCAGGTTCATCTTTAAATGTAACTTTAACACGATTAACAGCTAATGGTGGTGTATTTGATGCTCTACGATTATAAAGATTATATTGTGTATTTAATTCTTTCATTGTTTGAACAAGTAATTGTGTTCTATCACGTTCAACTTTTAATAATGTTATATCTTTTTGTTGTGAATTACGTAATTTTTCCATATCACGTCTAAATTTTGCTTCTTTAACTGGAAAACCACCAAGTTCAGATACAATTGAACCAGCTTCAAGACCAACATCTTCCATAAATACACGACCAAATAAATCCAATGATAATCTCCATCTTCCAAGTAATATATTATGTGATATATTTGTACTAATATTATTATTTATAATATTATTAGTACGTTGTATTTCAATTGGACTTGTTTCAACTGTTTCATGTGCTGATATTTCTTGACTAGTTGTTGCTGGATCAACTTCTTCATTACCATTTTGTGTATCAAGTGTTGGTATAACTAATACTTCTGGTGGTCCACCAATTATTTTATTATTTATTGTTGTTACTGTATCTGTTACAGTGCCAGCTCTTACAATAACACTTCTACCACCACTTGTATTGTTTACACAACTACTACCACTATTATTACTATTATTAATATTATTAATATTATTACTATTATTACTATTACTACTACTGCTGCTACTACTAGTACTACTACTACTACCACTATTATTATTATTATTATTATTATTACTATTATTACAACTGTTACTACTAGCACTAGCACCAACACTAGCACTAGCACTAGTACTACTACCACTGTTGATTGTAAAATTTATTTTTTGTTGTTGTTGTTCTTTATTCTTGGTATTTATTGATGGTGATGTTGGTGGTTGTAATCTTGGTGATGTTGAATTACTATTATTATTCATTGGTGCATTAACCATTGCAACAGTTGTTATTGTTTCATTTTGATTATTTGGTGGTGATACAATAATTGGTGCTCTATCAATATGTTGTTCAGGTATAACTTCAATTTGATTATCATTTAATTTTTGTTTATCATTATTTTTACTACAACCTGGCTGTTGTTGTTGTTGTTGATTATTTATTATTGTTGTTGTTGTTGATGATGATGATGTTGATGTTGATGTTGATGGTGATGGTATATTAACAATATTTTGTCCAATTGTTGAGCCTTGTATAACTTGATTAAATGTTGTTAAATTTTCAGAATTACGTGCTGATAAACCAAGTCTTGATGGTAATGAATCATATGGATTTGTATTAATATTTGTATTATTAGGACCAGTTGATGATGTTTGTCTTGGTACACCAAATAATTCTTCACGACGTGAATGTGGTTGTAATAAATGTGGTTGATCAGCAAGTGGTAGTGCTTCACTAACTGTTGTATCAAATGGATCAAGTGGTGGACAACCAAGACACAATGTTGAATCTGATCTTTGTAAAAATGGATGTTTTCTTCCTTTACCAGTTGTTGAATTTTGTATATTTAATGTTGTTGCAATATTATTACCAATACCAGTACCAGAAATAATACTAGCACCACTAGCACCAGCACCAACATTACTATATACTGGTACTTGTAATAAATCTGGATAATCAACAGCATCAGTTTCCATAGCTGTTGATGCTGAATGTATATTATTATCATCATCATTATCATCATTATCATTATCATCTTGATCATTCCATGCTGCGTATGTATCTTTTTGTTGTTGCTGCTGTTGTTGTTGCTGTTGTTGTTGCTGTTGTTGTTGGTGCTGTTGTTGTTGTTGATGTTGATGTATATCACTATTACGTATTGTATTACCAAGTGGTTCATTTAATGATCTCATATAATAAACTAATGCATCAAATACATATGCAACATGTCGTAATGCTGATACATCAAGTACAGGTAAACTATCTCTGTGTTCACCATTATGTGCTCTCATTAATGATAAACAATATGATAAAAATTCACGTCTTGCCCAATGTGCATCACCACTATTATCACGATCACCTCTACCACCACTATTTCTATTAGTATCACCAACACCAGCAAAACCAACAGTTAATCTTGTTGATGATTGATTACCACTAGACATATTTGATGTACTACCAATACCACTTGTACGTTGATTACGTCCAGCAGCTGCTGCAGCTGCAGCAGCAGCAGCAGCACCTTGTAATGTTACTGATAATGCAGCAGAATTTAATAAACCAGTAAAATTATTACCACCCAATGATGGTGCACTATTTAATGGATGTTCAGGATGTGTTGGATCAGCACTTTGTGTTAATGATACACCAAATCTTAATTGTGCTTCAGTTGCATCCATAACAATTAATAACCAATTCCATGTTGGTTTTAAATGTCCTTCTAAATAATTTTGTAAATTAATTGCATCTTGATATGTAATATCAATTAAACGTGGTAATGATGGTGCATTATTTTTATAATTTGGTATCATTGTTAATAAATCAGCAATCATTCTAATAACAATACCAAATGCACGTGCAAGACAACTTGCTGTTGTTCCCATTGTTATTGGTTCTTGTGCTGCAGCAGCAGCAGCAGCAACAGCTGATGTTGCTGTTGATCTACGTAATGATGATGGATCAATAAATATCATATTACTACCACCACTAACACGTAAACCAGCAGTACGTGTATTTGTTTCACGATTTCTAATTGCCCATTGCATTGATACTGGTGCTAAATTATTACGATGTAAATGACTTGATGTACCACTACGTCTTTCTAATAATTCATCACCAATTTGAAATTCTTCAGTATCTTGTTCATCTGTTTCACCAGCTTCACTTTCATCATCTTCTTGTTGGCTTGATTCACCAGATTCATCATCTGGAAATAATAAAATTGAACCCATACCACCATCTGAACCAGCTGTTGCACCAGTTTGTACTGATCTTTGTGCTGATGCTGCATCTTGATTACTATGATTATCATCTGAATCTGATTCTGTTTCACCCTCAGCAAGTAAATCAAGTTCACCATCTGATTCATCATCACCAGTACCAGATCTACGACCACCAACTCTACCATTAGCTTCAATTTGTTGTTGCTGTTGTTGTTGATGTTGATTTTGTGGAACATCATTATCAGTTATATCACCATCATTATCAAGATCCATTGGTTCACCAGCAATATTACCATCAACAATAACATCATCAACAATACCACCAATAACACCACTAACATCTGCTGAACCTGGAATAGTATCACTATCATCCATTGCAACATCTCTATCATCTCTAGCAACAATACCATCATGATTATTATTGTTATTATTATTATTAACATTATTATTATTATTTAATGATGATGATAGACCAACTTGACGATTAACAGTTGATGTATCCATATTAACATTTAAATTTTGTACACTATGTGGTATTAATGGTTCAATTGAAAATAATTCTTCTGAACCATTTATAACTTCAATTGCTGAACTTGTTAATGTAAATGGTGCTGTTGGTCTAGCAACACCTAATCTAACTGGTGCTATTAATGAATCAGCTGTTTCACATAATTCTTCAACAGCTAATTTTATTAATGCACGAAATACACGACGACATTTAATTAATGGTGGTGTTGCTTGACTTGCACTACGTGTACGATTTTTAGTTGTATTTGGTGCCATTTCAATAGTAAATATAACAAATATTCTAGCAACTGATCTAACAAATCTACGTGCAACAATTTGTGCTTCATCTTGACGTCCAGGTATTGTATCATTTTGCAATTCACGTATTAATGTTGTTAATAATGTATCAAGCATTTCAGATGTACTTTTAACAATTAATGTATGAGTAAATTTATCAAGTAATGCTGTACCACTTTGTTTAACTGATGATGATGATGATGCATTGTTATTATTACTATTATTATTTTGATTATTTTGATTATTAGTTGCTGTTGATGATGATGCATCACCAAATAATTGATCATTTTTATTATCAGTAACACCAGACATAATCATACATTGTACTGCTGGCCAATCATTTAGCAATCTTTCTAATGCACGTCTACTAAAACGTGGTGGTTCAAGATCATGTTCAGGCATATATGAATTAATACCAATACCATCAGATGTTGGTGTTTTACGACTTGTTGATGTTGATCTTTGTCTTGGTGTTGAACGAAATTGACGTTGTTCAACAGATTGTCTACCAACTGTTTGTACTAAAAATAATAATATACTTTCACCACGTGAATTAATTTTTGTTGCAAGATCAGTATTTGTAACAAGACGACATAATAAATCATAACGTGCACCTTGATGTCCAGATATTAATGCACGACATTTACATTTTTCCCAACAATCACAATATGCTGTTGGTGATGTTTTTTTTAATTTACAATCATGACCACGATGACAAACACGTGCACATTCAGTACAACAACATAATGAACCAGTTAAACCACATGTACGACATTCAAATATATCTTGATTAATATGATCATCACCAGTCCATGTAAAACTACATGTATCATTACAACATGTTACAAATAATGGTGATAAATCTGGACTTGCATCTGTTGGTAATATCATTGATGTACATTCTTTATTATCACCTTTACCAATACGTTGAATTGTATCAAGTATTATTAATGCAGCATGATATGCACGTACTGATACAGCAAGCATTAATGGTGTTTGTCCTTGTGCATCTTTTGATGTTAATAATTCTTTAAGATATGGTTGAAATAATTGACTTTCACATATATATTTTAATATAAATAATGCATTATTACGACGTTCAGTTGAATCACTAATATAAACATTGTTTGTTGAATTATTTGTTGTTGTTGGTATTGTTGTTGATGTGGTTGTTGTTGTTGATGCTGTTGTTGATGATGTTGAATTACCAATACCAATTCCAATATTACCAATATTACCAATACCAATAGATGAATTATTTTTATTCATCATTGATAAACTTGCTGCACCAATACTTAATAAACTATCTTCTTCACCAGATGTATTATCTAATTCTGGTGGCCAACTTAATGGTGGTATTTGTTCTTCAATTGGTGTTGAATTACCATCAACTTGACATGTTATTAATTCACGTTCAACACCACTATTATTACCACCACTACCACCACCACCAATACCTCCAATACCACCAATACCTCCAATACCACCATGTTCATTATCTTTATTTGATGATGGTGAACACATACTAATACATGTATGTAAAATATTACGATTACCATCACAACGTTCTTGTAATATACCTTGTATTATTGATGATTGTCCAATTTGTGATGATTTATTAATATCATGTTCAATATTAAATAATATTTGTTTAACACCATCATAATCACATCTTAATATTTTTGGCATTAATAATAAATTATCAAATACCAATGCAATAACAGCAACTTGTGATTTAAGATTATTTGAATTTGAACAACTTGGTATTGGTATTGTTGATGATCCAATTGTTAATACTGGTAATAAATCAAGCCAATGTGGATCACGTATTGATTCAACACAATCTTTTGATATTGGATATATTGTATTATTACCATCACGTAATATCATTGAACATTCTGTATTTTCACCAGCACTTGTTAAACTAATATTTTGTGTATCAATACCCATAAATGATGTTATATCTGATGGTAAAAAACAATCTTGTACATATCTACCAGTACTTAAATTATAAACAACATAATTTAATTTATTTGCATTATTTTTAATAACAGCATGTATACCTTGTCCATCAGTTGATACTGTTAATAATAATTCACTAGTACCATCAGCAATATTAACACGTCTTGGTGTACGTTGAAAACAATCTGGTGCACGTGTATTAACTGATGTTTTAACAACTTGTAAATCATCTTTTCTCAATAATCTACAATCAGCAAGTATTTTAGCTTCGTCATTTGTTGTTGTTTCTTTAATATCAGATGTCATTAATGATGATGATGATGATGATAATAATAAATTATCTTTATCTTTTGTTGTTGTTGTTGTTGTTAATGATGATGATGTTGTTGTTGTTGTTCCTGATACTGTTGTTGTTGTTGTTATATTATCTTTAACAAAAAATTTAACAGCAACACATGGACCATCAACTTTAACAACTTTACCAATTGGTACTGTTTTAACATCTTCAACAAATACAACATCTTTTAATTGCCATTCTTCTTCATCTTTTCTTTCAGGTTCACCTTCACTTCTTGGTGCCATACGTTTTTGTCGTTTATGACCACCAGTTGCTGTTGTTATACTACCAGTATCACTACATGTACTTGATGCTGGTGATGGTGGTGGTGGCATATCTAATCTATCAGCTGTTTCTTTATAATTATTTGATGATGATGATGAAGATGACGATGATGATGTTGCTGTTGTTGCTGTCGTCGTTGGTGTTGCTACTGCTGCAGCAGCTGTTGTTGTTGTTATTGGTGTTGATGTTTTACTACCATTTCCACTTGTTAAATTATTAATACCACTACTATTACCATTTGAATTACTATTACCATTTGATGATTCATGTCTTTTATTACTATCATTTGTAGTTGTCGTTTGTTGTTGTTGTTGTTGTTGCTGTTGTAATGTTGATGCTGGTAATATTTTAAAACGACATGTTGAATCTAAATTCCATGCTGCTGATAATAATTGTCCAACTTTTGGTACACCATTTGATATTGTAAAACCAATAGCACCTGGTTGATATATTGGACTATTTTTCATACAAACATGTGTACCATATGTTATATCATCATTATTAATTGGTGTTGTTACAATATTTGTTGATGCACGATGTTTACGTGATTTAGCTTTATATTTTTCCCATAATTTTTTACGTTGTGCAAATGGTAATACACCCCACCAATATAATGTACCACTTTCAAGTTTAGCAACAGTATATAATGCACATGTATGTAATGATACAATTCTATCAAGTGTAAATTCAGTAAATGCTTGTGCTGGATGTTCAAGACGTGATGCAATATGACCAAGTGTTTCATCTAGCCATGTTGCAACTTTACCACTTTCTGTACTAACTGAACAACGTATTGCTGTTGCTGATATATTTATTATTTTTTCACCAATAAGACCAAGTGTTATTGTTTTTGGATGATGTATATTTGTATTATCAATACATCTATATGGCTCTGAATCAGACCATCTCCATTGATATATTTGTCCAGTTGTTGATACAGCTATTAATTCACTATATAATGCTGCAATATGTATAAATTTTGGTGCTGGTTCAGATGTTCTTTCATGCCACCATTCTAATTCTTCAGATATCCATAATGGACTTTGTGATGCAAGTTCTTTTTTTTTATTTTCTGGATCTTTTTCCCAACAATCTTTTAATGCTGATTCAAGCCATCTACGTGGACCAAGATATTGACGATCTCTCCAACGTGAAAAACTATCACGATCACGTTCACGTTCACCGGAACGTTCACCACTATTATTTGCACCACTACCACCACCACTACTTGCACCACCAGCACCAGTACCACTACCACTACCACCACCACCAGCACTACCACTACCACCACCGGCATCACGTTCAATACCAAGTCTTCTTGATGAACCACTACGATTTCTCATAACTCCATAACCAAACATATCCTCTGAAAACATTGAATCAGCATCAATTATAACTGAATGTTCATTACTAAAACCACCATCAAGTAATGATATTAAATCTTCTGGTACATAACTATCAGCAGCATCTTCAGCATCATCACCTTCTTCATCATCACGTGATAATAAATTATTAACAGCAAGATTAACATCTAAATTTGTTCTTTGTAATTCACGTATTATAAGATTTCTACTTTTTCCTTGTAATACAACTTGTGCTTGTGTTATTAAATCTTCTGGTACAAATGGTGCTGGTACTGATACTATTGGACGTGATCCACTACTACCATTTGCACTAGCACTACTACCACCACCAACACCAGAATTACCACCTCCCATAATAACACCTGGTGGTCCAATTCTACCACCTGAACCACTACCACTACCACCACCACGTATTGCTGAACTGCTACGCATTATTCTTGCTCGTGAACGTGATATATTTGTTCGACTTCCACCACTACTACCTCCTCCACCACCTCCTCCACCAGCACCACCACCTCCACCACCTCCACTACCGCTTGGTGCTGTATTTGTATTTCCCATTCCATGTCCTTTACCCGAGCTAGTAAAAAAACAAAATATATATATAAATTTATTAATCTTTAACATCCAACAACCCTTAAATTGTTTTTTGAAATGAAATATGAAATACTTACTTTCTGTTGGGTTCATTTTTACTCAAATCTAAACGATCAGATAAAACAGTAAATGCAACACGACAAATTCTATTGTCATCTAGCAATAGTGCAATATGTGATGGTCCAACAACAATACGTCTAACTGATGTTTTTATTGCATTAAATGCTGCTGGTGTAACAAAACCATATTTGTTAATTTTATCAGCAACTTCTTTGAGTCTAAAAAATTAATAATAATTACAAAATTAATATTTTGGTTTTAGCTCAATTCATCAACATATATTATTCAAAATGTAATTTATTATAATTATTTTTTTAATAACAAATAAAATAATGTTGGGTTAGGTCAGAGAGAAAGTGTGGTAATGATAAATACAAATGAACAAAGAGGTAAACCAATAAATAAAATCAATGATACATCAGTCATTCAAGTATCAAAGTACAAGAGGCAATAATACACCCAGACATACCACATACAAAATTTTTAAAAAAATCTACTCAATTCTACTGATGGAGGTTATTCATATCAAGTGAAGAAGAGTAAAAAGAATAAAAAAAAGGGGTTCTTAAAAGTGGACATTGCATTATGGGTCATCCAGAGTAAAGAAAACAAAAAAACTAATAGTTAGGAAAATGTAATAATCATGATAAATTGTAGATAAAAATTATGAAAAATACGTGGCAATGGATTTGTGAAAATGTCTCATGTCAATGATTATTATTATTTTTATAATGACATGGTGAGAATAAAATAAATTGATAAAAGATGGTTAAATACGATTGGACAAATGCTTGATGATGATGATGATGATGATTTAGGAAAAAGACAAACAGTTGCTGAAGAATGTCCATTAAAAAAAGATGATGATGAAGAGAAAAAAAAAAAAAAAAAGCTAGATGCCCATCATCACCCTCTTCATCACGGAATTTTCGTTCTCTTTTTTTTTTTTTTTTTTTTTTTTTTATTATTTTAATCTTTTGTCATGTTGAATATCTTACCTATCATTGAGTTGTTCATCGGTTCCTGGTAATGGATGCACGACAAAATGTATCGATGTCATTTTTCACAATTATTAATATTACAATTATTAATTTAATTATTTTTTTAATATCTTTTTTAATGTTTAATAACGCTGAATTTCACTAAAACATTGTACTGATATTCAGCCATGTTTGAGAACGTATTCTCTCGTTATAAATGCGTTCAGAAAAACCAAAAATGGCGGATTAATATATATGTACATCAATAGATAGATTATTTTTTTATGTGTATGTGTGTGTATATATATATTTTATGGCGTTCCTAAAAGTCTATCGATTGTTACTGAGCATGCGCTGAGATTCGCCCTTTTTTACCATCCTACCTATTTCTACTTTATCTACGCACGCGTATTATTATTGTTTATCAATTATTTATCTTTGTCTGTTGTGTTGACATTTGTGTGCTTCTATTTCATTTTAATAATGGTGAATTTATATATATACATAGAAAATATATTTGTCAAAGTGAGACACAAAATATGGAGTATATTACACGTGTGTGAAATGGAGTATTTTATTTTTGTCTGGTGCTACAGGTGCTCCTCTTTTTTTTACCATTAAAAAATTAAAAAAATTATATTGTTAATAATATTATTTATAACTAGCAACAACTATTTATAATTATTTATATTTTTTTATAATAATTACTCAAAAATAATAACACTTTTTGATTTGTTTTGTTTTTTTTTTGAGGTTAGATTTTTTTATTATTTTGTAAATAATCATCTGTCAAAAATAAATAAATAATAATAATAATATGACAACAATGAAGATAAATTTTTTAAAAATAATTTAATAAATTATTTAGATTTTTTAATTAATAAAAAATAATATTTGGTAAGTGTTTATTGTAAATTTGTTTTTTGTAAATTTAATTATTGTATTTTATTTTTTTTTAAACAGAAAGAAAATATTTCATTGTTGTTGATGAATAAATTAGCTTGATTAAAGTTTAATTGTAAAAGAAAATAATTAAATAATGGCTAATACTGGAGGTTTTATTGCACATCTTGTTAAATTAATTGTGATGATTTTGTGTATAAAATATCTTGGTGATGCATACACAACATTGACACTTCGTGCCTATCAAATATACATCATTCATTCAATCATTGGATTATTCAGATTTGGTAAAATTTTATATACAAAAATAATAGCTTTGTTTTAATGTTTAAATAATATAATTAACATTTGTTTTTAGGTAGCAATGGTGGCATTATTGTCAAGAGATCATTTCGTAAATTTTATGATATATTTTCAAATATCGTTGAGATAATACCATTTGCAATATTATCCAATGAAATATCATGTAAATGTCATGTTGATGATCTACTTCGTCAGTCATTATTATTAATTTTAACAACTTTACCAATTGTTTATGAAATAATGCCAAAAAAAGAACGTCAAATGACAAAAAAATTATTAAATCATACAATTAATTTACAATTATTAATAATATTATTTGTTTGTTTAAACAATGGATCATTTAGTTGTATTAATTTTATACTAGCTTATGTATTTAATAGATATTTTGTGGAAACTTTATGTGACTCTTTTGATATACCATATGATGATTTGAGTCAATACAGTCTCAGTTTTGTTGCAATATTTTCACTCACAACACTCAAAGAATTAACAAATTAATATTTTATATATACATTTTAAAATAAGAAAATCATGTAATTAAATATTTACATTTTATATTTAATACTGAGAAACAAATATACATATATTTATTATAAAATAAATGTAACAAAAAACTTTTATTATTTATAAAAACTAATTTAATTGTTCTGTAAATTTAATCATCTTTCTATTTTCATTTAAAACACCTAAATAATCAAAAAATTAATAAATTTTTTTTTTCTAATATTAAAATAACATGTAGATGAAATTATAATTCAATTTTTAAAATTTAATTTCAAGTATTTTTATTTTTTTTTAGATCAAAAGGATGCATTCAAAATGATTCAAATTTTTTTCTCTGCAATGCTCTGCAATATCGACAGATTTTTTTAAACAAGCCAAGTTCATTCTCCACACTTGCCAATATTAAAAAAAAAAAAAAGCTGTAATTTTTGATAATTGACTAGCTTCACAATGGACTAGCCTAGAAACCGCTTTCATGCTTTACAATATTCTCCGGGCGTTTTGACAGGTACGATTAAATAAATTTTTTGTTTTTTCCATATTAACAAGAGACTATTCATCTAATTAAATAAAAGTAAATTATAATTAATATTTATTTTAATATAATTAATATTAACCAATTAATAATTTTAATTACATGTGTACTTTTATATTTAATCAGGAGTGAAAAAGAGAGAATCATTTTTTTTTTTTCTCCATTTAATTTGTAGCCATTTGTGTGTCGGCAAACTGAAGCTGTTTGTGGAAGACATTGTGAGAGAAAGACGAAGACAAATATATTATTATAAAAAGGCAATCACTATCAACCGTTATATTTTTTCATCTCTTTTTCACCCTGTGTGAATATTAAATTATTTATGTATGTAATTATTATATTTTTCCTTGCGTGACTTCATTTTTCATAAATATTATTTCATTTAATTTTGTGCATTTGTCATCAAAACTATTTGCCGTATCAGTGAGTCAAAAACTTCAATAAATTGTTAAACATTCAATTAAAATTGCTAAATACATTTGTTTTTATATTTTTATAATAAAACTACAAGTAAAATTATTAATTATTATCCTTGAAATTAATTAATTACAGAAAATATCAGCAAATTACTCAATTTTTTTTTTTTTTTTTTCCTTTGTCAATCAAGTTTATTTTGTGGTTAGAAATTATAATCTAAAATCAAGCTGCTCATTTTTATAATTAACTAATTATTATTATTTGTCGGTTTTCTAATTTTTCCATTTAATAAATATTTTTTTTTCTAATCATATTTTGGTTTATAACTAGGTGTAGAGTGAGACTTTCTCTTGCTGTCTTGATAATCTAGCAAGCAACATTTTTAATTTTAATTTTTTATTAATAATGTTTTAATTAATTGATTGACTTTTTTTTTATAGAAAGAGAATTGTTGATCAACAATGGCAGTTAATGTTTATGCTACAAATGTGACAACTGATAATCTCAGTCGTCATGATATGCTTGCCTGGGTAAATGATTGTCTTCAATCATCATTTACAAAAATTGAAGAATTATGTACTGGTGCTGTTTATTGTCAATTTATGGATATGCTTTTTCCAAACAGTGTACCATTAAAACGTGTTAAATTCAGAACAAATTTAGAGCATGAATACATACAAAATTTTAAAATTCTTCAAGGTGGATTTAAAAAAATGAATGTCGACAAGGTTAGTGTAGTCTCTATTATAAATTAGTAGTATATTAATATAAAAAAAAACAACAAAATAATTAATAACATTTAGCTATACTTGTCTTGAGATATAAATAATAATAAAAAGAAAAAAAAAAAAAAAAATGAATGATGGGTACAGGTGATTCCAGTGGACAGACTGATTAAGGGAAGATTCCAGGATAATTTTGAATTTTTACAATGGTTTAAAAAATTCTTTGATGCAAATTATGATGGTGTTGAGTATGATGCATTTGAAGCACGTGGAAGAATTCCACTTGGTTCTGGTGTTGATGGTTGTCATAATTTATCAAATCCATCATTGGTACAATTAGCACCACCAACAAAAGTATCACAAATACAACCGAGATATAATCAACAACGAAATATTATTCAAAGACAGACGGGTATTTTATTGTCTCAAATAATATCATCATTATATATTTTTATTTTTGCACATTTTATTTCAATTTATTTACATTAGATATTATAAATCATTACGTCTGGAATACACCACACCCAAAACACCATTTTTTTTTTTCTTTTTGTTTTTTAAATTATTATTTATTTAATTTGTTTATTATTATTTATTTTATATTATTTTTTATTATTTGTTAATTTATTTTTTGTGTTGTTGTTTGTTATTATTTTTTTTTCTTTTTTATTTGTTAATTACAGATTGTACCAATTGACAAATTGGTTAAGGGACGTTTTCAGGATAATTTTGAATTTTTACAATGGTTCAAAAAATTTTTCGATGCAAATTATTCTGGTAATGAAGCGTATGATGCACTTGCTATGAGAAATAATGAACCAATGGGTAATGGTGGTACCAATGTACCTCGTGGAAGTAGCATGGTTAAACGACCAACACCACGTGAACCACCAGCAAAGCCAATTGCACCCACTCGTGCACCTGGTATTTAAATTTTTGTTTATATTACATATTAAAAAGAAAATTAATTAACTTGATGATAATTCAAAGGGGGATATAATATTCCGCAATAATTAATAATTTTATTTAATTAATTTATTATTTTTTAATTGTTTATTTTAATTATTATGTATGTTTTTCACACAACACTAATTGCATGGCTTTTTTTATTTCGTTTATATTCATTTTTGAAAAATATATGCAGTAGATAATAATTTTTATTAATATCTTTTTTTTAGTTAACAAAATTCAACCAGCACGTACTACAGTAACGAGACCTGGACCAACTGGTAATCATCGTGGTGGTGATGTTAAAATTGATGAACTTACAGCTCAAGTAATTATTTAGCTTAAATAATAATTATAAAATTAATTGCTTATTAATTATATTAATTTAAACAGGTTGCTGATTACAAAATTATGGTTGATGGTCTTGAAAAAGAACGTGATTTTTATTTTGGCAAATTAAGAGACATTGAATTAATATGCCAAGAATGTGAAGATGAACCATCACCAATTATATCCAAAATTTTGGAAATACTTTATGCTACTGAGGTAATTAACTAATTAATTTTTATACTTATTTTATCATTATGTATATATTACCTCACTAACTTCATATTATGTATATTATTTATTTATTTATTTTTTAAAATTTTTTATTAATTCATTACTAAGTTATTCTTTTTAATTTTATTTTCAATTTTGCTTTATTAAAATTATAATTATTAAAACGTGGGAATTATTATTAAATAAAAAAGGACAAAAAATATTTATATAAATAAAAAAGAAGTGTAAAATTTTGAACAAAAAGAAGCGACACGTTTATGAACAAAATGATTTCAGGAAAATGGAAATCGCCAGACAGACGAGGAACCAACTGAATATTAATCAACCATTCTTGATAATATTTTGTTTAATCAAGATATAATTTTAAGGTAAAACGTGAGAATTGTAGATCCTCGTTCCTTGGCAATCTTGAAAAAAATATATAAAAAAATAAATAAAAAATTTATTTAGATTTGTGAAGAGAGAAAGATATTTTATTTTCTTCAAATTTATTGATATGCAAATTTGTTATTTTAAACAGGGATTTCTTCTCGGTGCTGCGATACTATTTTTATTTCTAAAAGGCTTTCTTATGGATCTATCTAAAATTAATTATTAAAATTTTCTTATTTTATTGTAGGGGAATGTTTTTTACATTATTTTTATTTATCAAATATTTTGTGTTGTCTCTTTTTCATACTTTCTTTTCTATTTTTTTTTTATTTATCAGTTTTGTTTTTATCGTCATTTTGGGATTAAGGTTTATTTATTTTTTATTTGCTTTATTATTTAATAAATAAACTTATATATGTTTTTATTTTAATCGTTTTCTTTTAACAGGTTTAATTATTGTTATTTTATTTGATTTTAGTAATTTTAATAATTTAAATATTCGTATTTCAGGATGGATTTGCACCACCAGAAGAATTGGAGGGAGATGGACTTGCCCCAGATGATGAAGAGTACTAGCCCTGATGTTCTAACTACCTTTTAAAATCTTCAAGACACCTAAATACATTATTATTATTATTTTATTTTTCATTTTCAAAATACTTTTGGTTTTCTATTTTTCAATTGTTCGTATAATATTTTTTTATTCTCATTTCTATTTACTGATTATGAACTTTTTTTTTTTTTTTTTTTTCTAATATTTCTATGTCTCAATTTTGTGTTATTATAAACAACAATCCGCAAACCAGTTAAAAAATATATGGAAATAATAATGATATATTTATTGAGCATAAGAATGAAATAAAAAAAAAAAAGAAAAAAAACTAGAAATAAATAAAAAAATATATAAAAAAAAAATATTCATAATGTGCATAATAATTTGATTGAATCACAATATATTTGGCAATTTAAAAAAATAATAAATTATTAAAGTTATAAATTAAATCATAAACATAATTGATAAAATAATAGTTAAAAAAAATTTAAATATATCAAAGGTAATTTTGTTAATCTTTAATTCAACTTTTATATGTATTTTTTTTTCATTTTATTTTTTTTTTTTTTATACCGGAGATATAAACTCACACGATTTCTTTTTCTATGTATCAAAAAACAAACAAGCAACTACGTCAGCACGTAATTAAGTATTTTGCAAATACAGATAAATGAAAAAAAAAAAAAAAAACTGCCTACTTGAAGAGTTGTAATAAATGTGTCGTCAAGCACAAGAAATAAAAATGAATAACTCAAATTGTACCACCAATTTCTTTGTTTTAAAATAAAAAAAGATAAAAAAAATTCATTGTTTAATATTCAATGAGTTTGGCTCAATAATAATAACAACTTTTCATTACTTGAATATTTGAAAAAAATATAATTTAATGATGATTAATTACTTGGAATTAATTTCATAAAGTTATAATGATTTTCAATATTTATATTAATAAAAAAATAGGTGTATAAATTATTTTCACCTTTAATGTAAATTATTAATTTGATAATGATAAAAGAAATAAAAGAATTAATATATCTGTTAAGAACATAATAAATTTTCAAAATGTAATTAACGCATTTAATAAAGCAAAAATTATTTTAGCTTTAATATGGAGAGGAAAAAAAAATTATTTCTAAATTATTTGTCATATTTTTCAAGTAAAAGCAAATATTTGAACTAAAATAGATGTTTTTAAAAAATTTAAACTGTATTTTTATGATTTATTACTATCAAATTTTAATGTTTTTTATTTATATAACTATATTTTTATCAATTTTATCATTAAAGTTTTGTCTTTTTTTTTTTTTATTTGATTTTGAATATATAATGTAGATAATAGATAAAAATTTTTGGTATAAAAAGAGATGTAATTTTTAAGAAAATTATAAGTTTAATTTTGCCAACGATTCAACACTAAAGCCGAAATTGTGTGAGTATTGAAAAAAAATTATTTCTGTTGTTTGCCAAGTACAGCAATGAAGATCTATGAAATTTTAATTTTTGTCTTCATGCTGAAAACAGTATATTCCAAGGTAATTAATTTTCTATTTTAAATTATTATTAAAATGAAAAAAAAGCAAAGAAAATAAATCTGTCTTTTTTTATTCTAGTTTCACTTGAATATAAGTCCAGAAGAACGTAAATCAATTTTTGGAACTTTTGATACAAATGGTAATAATAAATTTTTTAAAATTTTTTTAAAAAAATGAAAACTTATTATTGACTTATTGATAATTTAATTGAAAAAAATTAGTTCCAGATTATGAGCTTGTGCAAATTGGACACTCAATTAAAACACGAGAAACTAAAGATGACAGAAATATATTAAAATTTAATGCTTTTGGAAAATCAGTAAGATTAGAATTGAATAAAAAAAAAACTGCTTTTTCAATGAATACACCAATATGGTTTGCCACAGGAAATGGCTCATTAAATGTTCAATACACTCGTCTTGATAATGATGTAAATTAATACATTTTAATAATACCTATATATTTTATTAATATTTATTTTTTTTATTTTAGACACTACATGATGCCTTGGCATTCTATGAAGATCCAAATAATATGGCAGAAGTTATTGCCATAAAAAATTCAAAACATGACAGCATTGAATTTGTAAGTTTAAAATTTATTATTTAAAAATACAAAAAAAATTAATTCAATTTTTCATTTTATAGATGATGCATATAAGAGATCGATCAAGTAAATTAACAGTATATAAAGCACCTTTATCTGTCATTGAAAAATGGAAAGAATTTTTTAAAAAATCAAAAAATTCACGTGTTTCTAGAAGTGCTGACACTCAATTTATAGAAAATTATCATATTGCAGTTAATTTGGATAATGTTGAACCATGTAAAAAAAAATCTAATAACATTAATTTATATAATTTAATAATAATTAATATCTAATATTATTTTAGCATACAAAAAAGAGCCTAATCCAGTAAAAAGCTATCTGGTAACAAAAAAAATTGAATCACCTCCTTACACTGGTCCAGATCCAGTCAACATAAAAATTTTATTATTTATAAATTATCGAGTTGAATACGTCTCGTAAGTTATCTCAATTAATCTAAAAATTAATTATAGCTGTTTCAATAATGTGACTATGTTTATTTTTAATAGAGAAACAGATCTTCGTCTGTATAAATTATTGGTTTATCTTGTTTCATTTTGGAATGCAGTTAATTTAAAATTCAATGATTTTATTAATCCAGCAATAAAATTTCACATCTCTGGTGTTGTTATTGGAAATGTAAGTTTATTAAAAACAAAAATTATTTTAACTTTTTAAATTAATATTTATTATAACATTAAGAATAAATGGGCTGCACCGTATCTTCAAGATTCATTTGAACCAAATGGTAAATATGTCAACAGTGATATAGCATTACGTGAATTTAAATATTTTTTGAGTCAAAAAAATCAACAAAAAATGTTCAATTCAACATGGGACATTGCCATTACTCAGACAGAGTAAGTTTAAAAAACAATTTATATTATATTTCTATTAAATTACAATGATATATATATTAATATTATTTTTTATACATAGTCTAGAATTATGTCAACCAGATTCTTGTAATAATGCCTCCAGTTCTGGTATGTAATTCTATTTTTTTTTTAAATTAATATATTACATATAATTATCTTAATTTTTTTGTATTTAGGACGAGCATTTATTGGTCAAACATGTAACAATGACAAGTCAACTGAAAGTCCAATAGCAATTATTTATGATGCAAATGATTTTTATGGAATTCTAGTTGCTGCTCATGAAACAGCACACATGTAAGAATTTTAATTGTATTTTTCTACATTCATTATTGCAATAATATTATATATGTATTTTTAGTTTAGGAGCAGTTGATGATGGTCAAATAACTATTAGAAATACATCATGTACACCTGATGGTTCTATCATGAACCCAAATACTGAGCACATGTATGGACCAAACAGTGACACATGGTCATCTTGCAGTGTTGATGAAATATTAACAATACTCAAGTAAGTTTTATCCAATTAAATTGATTCAATTGATAATGAAGTTTTTATTTTTTATTAGAAATAAACAGTATGGATGTTGGTTGAATAATTCATTATTGGATAATCAACCAAGTATAAATATAGTACCACATATTTTACCTGGACATATGGTTAGTCTTTCGGATCAGTGTAAATCACGTAAATTTACTGATACATGTGATGTAAGAAATTTTATAATATTTCAATTTAAAAAAAAAATATAGTAGTTTTATTAATATATAAATAATAAATTTATTCATTACAGGAAAGTAAAACAACATGTGAGGTACTTTATTGCTGGGAGAGCTCATTTCCCATACCAGATTTTTTAAGAAATTGTAAAGATTCTGGTGCACCACTTGGTGGTACATATTGTGGTGCTGGTAAACATTGCATCAATCAAAAATGCATGCCAATTGATAAAAACATGTTATAAATATTTGTTTAAACTCAATAAAAAAAAATATCAATCAGAAAATAAATATAATAATAATAAAGCTGTAAACAGCGCCATTTTATATGTACTATCAATGAAAACAAAATAATAATAATCTAAGTTCTAACCTTTTATCTGAAATAAAACATCAAAACAATTGTCGACAGTTTGTTAAGTTTTTAATTATTGTTGGCTAATAATTAAATTTAAGTTAATTAATAATGGCTGATTGTGGTGATCAAGATAATGTAGAACGTACTGATGCTGATAATACTAAAAGTGATAAATTATTTACATTAAAAAAATGGAATGCAGTTGCAATGTGGAGCTGGGATGTCGAGTGTGATACTTGTGCCATTTGTCGTGTCCAAGTTATGGGTATGTTTATTTAATTATTTTTAATCATCTAAATAACAATAAATAAATATCAATTTGATTTAAATCAATGTACTTACAATAAACAATTTTTTTTTTTTTTTTTTAATTTTTTTATTAACGTAGGTACATTTTCTTTTTTTTACAAAATGTTTTTGTTATATTTTTTGTATATCGAAAAACATGAGTCTACAATTTGGCATTATATTTACAAATATATATTTTATACAAATATATTCTGTAGAAATAAAATTCCAATAATAATTTCATTAAAATTATATAACATAAATGATTTTTTTAAAATAATAATAGTAACAATATTTTGAATATTTACAAGTGATTGTGTGTGTATGTGAATACAATGAGATAAAGAAAAAAAAAAAAAAAGGAAATTAAATCTTTAAATGCTCCTCCAACTATTTAAGTACTAAAAAATATAATTAAAAATTATTAAGATCATATGTTTAATTAATTTTAATAACCCTGTTATTATATAATTAATTTCATTCAATAAATTTATGCTCATATATTTATCAAAAAATATATATATATCATCCCAATCATGAGGTAGTCATACTCATAAGGACCTGCTTATTATTTCATCATCATCATCATCAAATAGCAATTATTATTACGAGATTATTATCATTAATTTTAAATCACATGATAAAATAAAATATTCAATATTTCTTTTGTTTTTTTTTTTTTTTTCTAACGTTTGATTATCAATCTAATAATTATTACTATTATATTTTTTTTGTTCTTCATTAAATACAGATAGCTAATTTAAATTTTGGCTATCATTATTGCTTTGATTGTTAATTAAAATCTAATTTTTTTTAACTTTAAAAGAAATAATTTTATAGTAAAAATGTAATTTGATCATTTAAAAATAATAATGACAGATGGAAATAAAAAAAAAAAAAGAGTTTAAAGAAAAGAGATTGATGAAATTGTGTTGGGGAAAAAAGAAAAAGAAAAAGAAAGAGAGCTAAAGCTTTAATCAAAGACAATAATAATAAGCTTAATCAAAAATAACATTCTATAAAATATTTAATAATAAACAATGAAAAATATAAAATAAATTTTAAAAACACTAGCAACCAGCAGGCATTGGTTTCATATTAGCAACAGCACTCATTCGTCTAACTGGACCACTCATACCTTTTTCAATTTCTTCAAGTGATCTACCTCTGGTTTCTGGTACCCATATTATAACAAATATCAATGCAACACAACAAATTGCACCAAATATCCAAAATGTTGGTCCAGCACCAATTGCTGACATTGTATCTTGAAATGTTTTTGTAACAGTAAATACAATAAACCAATTAAATGCTGTTGCAACACTTGCTGCTGGACCACGTATACTTGCTGGTAATATTTCACCCATCATTAACCATGGTATTGGACCAAAACCAAGTGAAAAACCAATAACAAATATAACTAAACTTGTCAATGGTACCCAGCCATAATTAATTATATCAACATCAGGATATTTTTCTTTTATATAAAAAAATGTTCCAAGTGAAAATAATGTTGTTATCATTGCAATTGTACTTATATAAAGTAATACTTTACGTCCAAGTCTATCAATTAATGCAGTTGCAATAAATGTTGATGCAAAATTAACAATACCAACAATAATTGTACTTGTATTTTTTGGTACTGAACTACCAGCCATCTAAATTATTAATTAAACAACAAACAAAATTAACATTATTATTAGGAAATAATTTTAATAATAATTAATAAATTATAAATACGTACCTCAAATATTTGTACAGTATAAAATATAACAGCATTTATACCAGAAAATTGTTGAAAAAACATAAGACCAAGTGATATTAATAATGGTTTTAAATTTTTTTTTTTTAACATTTCATATACTGGTGATTGAGCTGAATGTTTTTCACAATTGGCATTAGCATCTTCAATTGATGATAATTCATCACTAATATCAACATTTTTACCACGTAACCATTGTAATGATTTACGTGCTTCTTTAACTTTTCCTTTGGATATATACCATCTTGGTGTTTCTGGTATTCCAAACATTAATGCAAGATATGGAATTGATAATCCTGCACCAATATATGCTATTGTTGACCAATCAACAAACATACCAGAAGTAAAACAAAGTAATATACCAACATTACCAAATGCTGTTGGTAATAAACCAAGTGTACCACGTACTTCAGCTTGTATTGTTTCACCAAGATATACTGGTAATGATAATGATGCAACACCAACACAAAAACCACATATTCCACGACCAATATATACTGTTATAACATTTTGTGCCATTGCTATTGTCAACCATCCTATTTAAATTTAATTTATTGATTAATTAGTATTTTATTAATACAATTTATAATTTCTTTTTGTTTTTTAAATATCAATTTACCTATGATAAATGGAAATGCTGTTGCAAGAATTGTTCTTTTTCTTCCGAGATATTCAATAAATGGTCCACCAGCAATACCACCGAATAATGCAAGTAATGGAAGTATTGAACCAATCCATGATGCCTGAAAAAATTTAAACAAAAAAAAAACAAATAAAATTAGAGAAGATTTCGTGGATTCTGGTACAAATTATTACTAAAATCTTTGAAAAATTATTAATCTGCGATCATGAAAATATTCAATGGAATCTATTTAAATTCCTTCAACAGATTTGATTCGAATTAAATTTTAAAAAATACAAATTATATGGAATTTCGAAATATTTTAGAATCTTTTTAAATCTCGTAAAGTTCTTTTTTCGAATCAATCATTCTTCGAAATATCAAAACACAAGTAAAATCAAAAGCCATTTTTTATATTTTAATTTGAATTATTACATTAAAAAAAATAGCTTCATTTGAATTAATTATAAAACTTATAACTTGAAATTTCTATTGACAAAACAGCTTTGTTTTCCGAGCCACCAGGTGGCAAAGTAATTAAGTCAAATCCCAGGTAAAAATTTCCGATAATAATGAACACACCCCTTAACCTCTTGAAAAATTAAAAGAAAAAAAAAAAAAAAAAAAAACAACACATGATCAGGTGATTTAACAAGTATTTAATTAATTAAAAATAAAAAAAGAAATAAATAAAACAAGACAAGTCAGTTGAGTAAATGAAGCACGAGGTGTATAATATATTTTTCGTCTGATTAAAAATTAAAAATCACTGTTTAATATATAAAAAAAAAAAAGATTAATAAATTATTTGAATGAGTAAACAATATCATAATTAAATAAAATTATAAAAAATCATATCCATCGAGTGAATGTCCCTGATAAAGGTCAACAATAAGTTGATATGTGATGTGCATGGCAAAAAGGCCATGTGGCTATATCCTTCAATTACACTTGGTTTATTGAATCTCAATTCATAACATGTCACAGTTATTTATTTTTTTTTTTTGTTAAATTATTATTTATATTCAACAGTCAATTAAATATCAACGACAAATAATTAAAACGTGCCCCTGACAATCCTCTAAAAATAATTGTCTTTTTTATTTTTCATTATATATCAACACACTCACACAAATCATTGACGCACATGATGATGGGTTAAATTTTCTTAACAAGTTAATTAACCTATTTATTTTGTGTCAATAAACAACAATTATTTATTAATAATAATTTTATTTTAAATACTCACCGAGTTTGTATTTATTTCATCACGAAAAATTGCTGTTTGATTCATGGAATCAATACCTGGTGATGAGTAGGCACTTGAAAAACCAACAACCATTGATCCAAGTGATACACTCAGTGCAGCAATTACCTTTGAAAAACAATTATAAATATAATTATTTTTTAAAAAATTTACAGAGTCATTGTAACTCACATAAAATCATAGCTTAATTTATATTTTATCTTTTTTAATTAACTATTTTGTACCTGACTAAATGTATATGCCGGCACTGGGGTATTGCCTGGTACTTGAATATTAACATGAGTATCAGCACGTATTAAAATTTTCATTGTAATTAATTTTTTTTAAACACTTTTTAATTAAAAAAAAAATATACATAAAACAATGAAAATACAAAGATGTTGATGATGCTAACACCTCCACGTTTTACACACGTATGTGTCCGAAAAAAAAAATATAAAATAACTAAATACTAAATTTATTAGTCACCTTTTTGTCACACAACTTTATCATTAAAAATAAAAATATTAGAAACTCTCCTTCTCTTTTATTTTTCTATTCAAATCACTAACACATTAAAAATTTTATTTTCTCATTTAAATACTTGAATTATTAACAGTCATAAATAAAATATATATATTAATTTAAATTATCTATTTTAACGTTTTTGTAAAATATAATAATTAATTTTTTGTTATTTAAAATATTTTTAAAACAAGTTATTTTCAATGTATGATATTTTAAAATGCAAGCTATCGATACTTTACAAGAACTCTTATATAGCTCTTTGGCGGTATTGTCATAAGGGGGCTGATATTAAACCCCTCCTTAAACTTCCCCACCTTTATTATTTTTTTTTTTTTTTTAATAATTTTAAATGACTATTATTATTATATATATTTTAATTCAAGACATGATGATATTTAACTTGTTGATGATTTCATCCACCTCAACGTAAATTTTTTTTAATTTTAATTTTTACCAATGTTTGTCAATGAATTTTTTAACATACTTCCGGTTCTTTGACCATTGAAGAAAAATAATTTGACAATCTAATCACGTTTTATTTATTATTTAGTTTTTTTTTTTTAATTCTCTTCCTTACTATTGTTTCAAAGCCATCATGATTACGATTTTTCATGATGATGGGAATTCCCTGTAATGATTTATTTAAGTCATGAATTTATTAGACATCCAATTTTTTTTTTTTTCTATCACGTTGTATTGATTTGATAAACTCAATACAGTTTTTGGTTTATTTATTTAAATAACAGGCTCAAGAAATTATTAATTTTTTCTAATTATATCGAGGTCAACCTGGCAAATGAATAATAATAATTAACAAATAAATAAATATTAAATGAATTTGTTAATTTTAATATTGTGAATTGTTATTATTTTTAATTATCTAATTAATTTGATGACATAAATTTAATAAAGTACAGTTGTAAATTAAATAAGATGCTTGCTATTTTAAATAATTATTACGCAGCTATTGTTTAAAGGATAATAAATGTTTTTTTTTTTGTTATTTTTAATGATTTTTTTTTGTTAATAATCTATTGATATATGGCACCTGTATAAGACATCTGTTAGGGTCACCTTTTATCAATGCCATTGGTTAAATTCAGGTGATGATGAAAAACCTTGAAAATAATTGTTTAGATATTCTATTGAATTTATGTCATCAAATTAATTTTTTTTAAATTGAAAAATTAATTTTTTATCAAAAATTACATCTCAGATAAATTAAGAATAAATTTGGATATATATTTTTTTTTTGTTCGTGCTCTCAATTATTATCTCTGTATTTTGTGTTTTTTTTTTTCAAAATAAAATATTTTTTTTATTTATCTTATTTAAAAATTCATATTTGTTTTTGTGTCTGAGATGAAATGTCATTATTATGACGTTTTTAATTATAATCATGTGAGAAAAAAAAAAATAATAATTTTTAAATATTTAATGCAAATATTATAATTAATTTAAAAAGAATAAGATTTTTATTCAAAATTTAAAAGTAAAATTTTTATCTTTAACAAGCTGTATATATTTCTTATTTTTATCATTTTAAAAAATGAATTTTTTATTATTCTAATTATCAAAATTAATTTTTTAATTGGGTAATTCCTAATTTAATCTTATTAAAATAATTATGAAAAAAAAATTAAATTAATAGATATATTTTCTACTTCAACAAGTAGCCAAGGTTATCAAAGGTTATCGACTTGATTTTATTAATTTTTACGACATAATTATCAACGAAAAAAATAAATATTACATAAAAAAAAAAAAAAATTACAATTGAAGGCTATTTATTTGTGTGCAAATAATTTTAGTCAAAAAAAAGAATTAATTAGCACTTAATTTGATAAAGTTAAAAATGATAAAATAAAAAATAAATTTAGTCAAGTACCAAATAATTAAATTAAACAAATAATTAATTACGAAAAAAAAAAAATAAATAATAAAATTAAAAACACTCACCTGACTTGGATACTTGATAATTTCAACATCTAATTTTGATCTTCCCTTTTTTGATCTTGATTTATTATTTTTTTTTGCCAATTCATTATCACTTTTAAGTTCCATTTGTAATTGTGAATCCATGAGCATTTTATTATCCTCAATAGCAATACGTTCTTTTGATACAAGTGGTTCTAATTGTTTATAATCACAATTTTTACTCAATGGATTATATATTTGTGATTTAGTTAAATCATTTTCATGTCTTAAATTATCAGCATAATAATGATTTTTTGATAAATTTGTTATTCCATTATTAATTGTTTGTTGCTTTGTTGTTGTAGATGTTGTTGATGATGATGATGATGATGATTTTTGGGATGTTTTTTTACTTTTAATTAATGCTTGTTGACTATTAAATGGACTTGCGTTTGTTAATAATGTTGTATTTGATGCACAATCTTGTGATATATCGGAGCTTGTTGTTGTTGATCTTGATAGAGTTGGAACCCTTGAATAATACTTTGGTAGAATTGACCGGTCCTGAAGAATAATAAAATAATTAAAACGTTATATTTATTTCAATAATTATTAACTATTCTATCACATCACTTACAAGTTAATTAAAAAAATATTTTAATGTAAAAAAATATGAAATTTAACTCATCCAATCTGCGGATTTTTGTTATTTAAAAGGATAAATTAGCATTGTTCAACTATTTATATGAATTTATTATCAGTTCATTGACAAAGATAGTATTAACGAAAGTGCAATGTTTAATAATTTCAAATTGAGAGAGAAATATTTATTTATAAAAAATAACAAAAACTGACCAATCATATTATTTTGTTTAAATGCGTTATTTTTCAGTTAATGATTGGCTGACTTTTACCCTTGTGCCAATCATGATAACCCAATGATTTGACCCAACTCAATAAACTTTGAATTCAAATTTTTGCAACATATCACTTGAATTATTTCACGTCACTCGTGGCAAAAATAATAATAATTTAAAGAAAAAACTAATCTACAATTTGTTAATTTATAAAATATATATTTCTAATGTTTTTTATATATTTTAAATATTTTTATTATTTTTTGAATGCCTTAAAAACAAAGATTGCACTTCTTTTTTAAACTGTAGTAACTTTTTTTGATAATAATAGTTTAAATTATTGTTATATTTAAATAAATATATTACCATTTTTTTTTTATTATAAAAATCCATATTTTCGGTAAATTTAATAATTTCGATTAACATGTTTTATGTATAAAATTAATAAACGTTCTGATTGCATTAATCGTGAATGTCAGGGTTTTATTATTTCAGTAAATGTAAATAATTTTTAAAAAATAAATAAAACAAAAAAATTAATAAACACGTGAGATGTGTGTATATCACGTGTTAAATTAGGTAGAAATTCAAATTTAAAAAACTATTATGCATTTTATTTTTAATATAAAACATAATATTTATTTATCAATAACGTCATAATCATTTAACAATAAATTATTCTTATCAGCCAACAGCATCACGTTTGCTCTCAATAATTTATATATATATTCATTATTCATATTTTTTTTATTATCAATTAAAATGTCTTCTTAATTTTCATGTAACTTTTTTCTTTAATATATCAATTATTATTGTCATTTTTTTTTCTTGCAAAATGTACATGACCTAATTGTTTTTTAATTTCGTCATTTATTCTTTTGAATTATCTCTCGATTTTATTTCATTTTTTTTTTTAATTATATGCAAATATTTTCATTAGAATCGGCATATAAATGAAAAAAAAAAAAACCTCATCATTTTAATTAAAAACAAAAAAAAAACATCATGTAACACCGATTTTTATTTTTTTTCTTATCATTCGAAATTTAAAGAGCCAATATTTGCATGTGTTTATTTGTTTTTGCGCCAAATTTTTTTTAAATTAAATTTACTCAGTCGGTATTGTCGTTTTAATTTGCAACAAGTGTTTTTTTTATCTTATATTTTTTTACAGTGAATCAGATATTTTTATTTTTATATTGCTCTCGATATGGTATTTAATTTTTTCCACGTTCCATAGACTCTCACATTTTTTTTTTTTTTTCTTTTTCAAGGAAATCATAGTTTTTTTTACTCCAATTCAATCAAACTGGATTACTTCCCGATAGAAAAACATGCAATTTTAAATTCATTTGAATAGTTCAAATACCAAACTATAATATAAAAAAAAAAAAAAATTAGCAAATTGAATTTAAAAATAAATAAAAAAAATTAAATTCTATTAATAAAAAAAATTAGATAAGAAATTTGTTGACTCAAATAATTTATAGATAATATTTTTGTGTATAAACACAACCAGCCATCTTATTGTGCATAAAAAAAAAAAAAAGAGTAAAAATATAAAAATAAAAAATAAATAAAAAAGTACCACCACGAAGCTTGTGGCGTAGTCCATCGGAAATGCATGGAACTTTCCAGAACAATTCGCGGGTTATACAGAAAAACTAAGAAAGACAGCTGTATACATGAACAACAGATGTCAAACAAAGATAAAACAATATACATAATTTTAATATTAAAATAAATTCCACATGTAATACAGAAATAATATCAAAAGTAATCAAAATATTCTCTTCTATGCCGACAAATAACAATAAAAATCTATTTTAAAATTCAAATATAACTTATGTTTATAAATGAAAAAAAATTAATTAATTTCATTAATTATAATTAACTTACTTTGTTTTTTGATATTGATGATACCAAACAGAGTGGCCATGGTTGCATCATTTGTCTCCTTTGTGACGACATTTTTAAACAATATATTAATCAAACACTTAAAAAATTAATTAGCAAAAATTAAAATTAATCTTATAAAAAATATACACAATTATTTGAATAATTTTAATTATTAATAAATTTTTTGTTTTCTATTTATAAAACAAATTAAATTTAAACCGAACAAAAAAATACTTTTAATCACAGTTTTTTTTTATTTTCGAAATACTTTTAATTTATTTATAATGTGTATCTATTATAGAGTATTTTATTGGTAATTTTTTTTATTTCTGTAATTGTAAATTGCAAGCCGGTTGATATTTTAACACAATTTATTTAACGTTTTATGATCCACCGGTTTTGGTTTCTGCGTTTATACGTCGTATGACGTTCCACCTGGACACTGTTGCTAATACTGTCTTTATCATTCAGCAACTTTCTCTCTTATTTTTTTACACATACATGGATAATACACGTGTGATAAGTGTATCCTCTTTTACTCTTATTAAATATATATTTATATATTTATATTTAATAATAAAACACACTTGAAATATTTTTTTTTACAAAAAAAAAAAACAATTTTGTCTGACGTTGTATTTTGCAAATTTTACAAAATTTATTTTTCACGTTATTTTTAATTTAAATAATACGAAAATAATTTTTTTTAAATAAATTTAATACTGTTTATTAAGTAATTAATTTTTTTTTGATTGATAATTGTTATTTTTAGGTGTTGAAAAATTTAATTATAGATTTTATTGATTTTTTTTTTTGATTCTTGGTTTTTTAATTTTTGATGATATTTTTGATTTTTTTTGTTTATTTATTTATTTATTTATGTTTAATTTGTTAATTAGTGATTTTATTTTTTTGTGGAAGGCTTTCTTCGTTGTTTCGCAACTTTGATTATCAGATACGTTGGGGGTTTGTCGTCTTTTATATATATACGTTTGAGAGTTCGGATCAGGCGCCAGTACTTACTCGGTTAAATTCGCTTAATATCGGTTATTTAGTATTATTTTAATTTATCAATTTGTATGTGTGTGTACATATTTAATTGTCATAAAAATTAATTTTTTTTTTTTTATTGGTATACAAGATTTATATGGGAGACAAGAAAATTTGTGACGAAATTTAAAATCAACAATAAAATTTAAAAAAAAAAACAATGATTTTATAAATTTAAAAAAAAAAAAATTTATAAATTATATAAGTGAATTTATCAGTAACAAGTTAAGCCAATTATTATTTATTTATTTAAATTTTTTTATTATTTAAAATAACAATATCTTATTTTTATACATTTTTTTTTTTTTGTATTCATTTTTTAATTTTTAACTATGTATTTTTATTTCTATTAATTATTTCATTTACAATTTTGCAATGGATTGTTTTTTTATTTTTTTGATAATAATAGAATGTAGTAAATAAATAAATAAAAAATCTTTCGTCACAAAGCTTATCAATGACAGGATGCAAGTCTGGTTGATAAAAAAAGAAAAAAAATCAATCTCATTAAACAGGTGGTTCATCACATGTTTTTTTCATCTTCCTATATTGACACAATATAAACATAAATAAATTACGATAAATTGATTTTTCTTAATTAATAATAATTCTTTGTTTCTGTCTTGAAATTTTTAAAATTCTTGAAATTTTTAAAATCATCCAATTTTCCGGTATCAAAAATTTAAAATTAAATTTTTTTAAAATTTCATAGAGAAAATAATACTAATCTATAAAAAATATTCATTAAAAATAAAATTATATTATTACAATGATAATACATATACACAAATCTTTAATTAACAAATAAATTTTCAATAATTTTATTTCAAAATCAAACCCTTTATTTTAAAAATCAAATAATTTTATACCGTTTAACAATTAAAGCGTAATATCAATCATGAATATTCTGGTTAAATTTATTCTACAAAATAAAACATATAGAAATTTAATCATACGCATATATTGTTATGTCATTTAATAACAAATAATAATATTCAATGTTGGGGGTTAATTGTTATAAACCCCCCTCCAGGATAAAATTAAAAACAACGGAAAAATTTTCAATTTAAATACCCCCCATCGATCAAAACATTTACAATTATTTTAATTCATTGTTATGAATATTCTACTTTAAAATATCATCTCCTAATTTATTTTATTTATTATCTTAATAAACAATAATAATAACAACAACAATTTTTAACTGGAATATTCTTGATGTGTAGCATTTGACTGGAATCAATCGATGATCATCATCAAAGTTTGTCGTTTATTTATTTGAAAAAAATTTCCATTAGTTATTTAATATTATTAGAAATATACATGCCTAAACAAACTTATTATTTACATTTTTTTAATTTAATTTTTAACAACAAATATGTCAACAAGTAAATTTAAATATCTTTGTTTTTTTTTTTGCATTAATTTTATATTTTTAAAGCTAATATTTTTTGTTACATATTGCTGATAGTTTATCATTTTATCTTATCAATTTTCAAGTTCATATTTATGACGTCAAAAAAAATATATAAATTGCACTAATAGTTAATTTTTAAATTAATTTTTTTTAAATTTAATAATGCATAAATTTATTAAAACTTTATTTGCAATGCTTTTAGTTAATTTTTTATTATCATTTTTATATCATAACTGATAATCAATATTTTTTATTTATCAGCATTCAAACACATGTGAATTTTTAAATTATTAATTAATCAATGATTTAATTATTTATATCAAAATTACAGTTGATCGTACTTGTCAGTCTTGTTAATAATAATATCTCAGTGGAAAATTACCGGTAACATTGTCCATTAAATTGTTATTATTAATTTTTTTTTTTTTTAAGATATCATTATACATCAGTAATAATAAACTTGCAACAATACATGCACAATTAAATGTCTATATCAATTGTCTTAAATATGTATATAAAAAAAAATGAAAATAAAAAAAAAATGCTGAGTAAGTGTGTTTTTTCTTTTTAGTTTTTTTCATTGTTATTATTATTTTAAAAATTTAATTGACAAAAAGATATTGTTCTAGAGACTTCGTTGTATCGATAAAATAATTATTTATTTATTTTTTTTTTTATTCATTTAAATATGTTGGTGAGTTATTGTGAATTTTGATTATTGTCTGAAAATATAAGCAAATGATACATGAGACACTTCACTTTACTATCTCCATTATTATGATAAAAAAAAATTGTCTGTAGATTTTTTTATTATTTCAAAACAATGTACCAAACAGTCGTTTATTATCTATGTAATTTTTTTTTTTTCCTTCTATTCTTATCTGTTTGTGTCATGAATTTTTTGAAATAATAAAAATTCATCAGTCTGTGGCCTCGAAAATTCAATAGAAATTTAATTTTTTTTTTCATTTTTTTTTTGTAAAATAATTTATTGTTTATAATTAAATATTGTTTATATTGTTTAAATATATTTTTTAATTTTTATTTTAATCTGTTTCAGATGCTTGTCTTCGTTGTCAAGCTGAGAGTAAAAAAGATTTCATTGGAAAACAAGATTGCGTTGTTGTATGGGGCGAATGTAATCATTCCTTTCATTATTGCTGCATGTCACTTTGGGTTAAACAAAATAATCGTTGTCCACTTTGTCAACAAGAATGGTCAATTCAACGTATGGGAAAATAATTATCCATCAATTCAAATTAACTACCTGTTAAAGTTGGAAAAGAAAACAAATTCCAAAAAAAAAATGAATGATTTTTTATGAAAAACATTTTCATTTTAATCATTTTTTTCTGTACTTTTTACTTTCATTAAAAATTGTTTATAACTGTATAAGAAAAAACGAAAAAACATTGTTCATTAATTAATTAAAAATAAACAAAAAAATTTATACAATATAAAATAGAAAATTTCTTTATTTACTCATTTCGCAATATTTATTTAATTTTTTTTTTAATCAATATTTAAATAATTAATTTATTTCTTCATTATATATATTTTTTTATTTCTAATAAAATTCCTTAATCATTATCAATGTCAAATAAAATTATTAAATATTATTCACTAACAAATTTACATTTCCGTCAACGACCTTGTTAAATTTAAATATTTTTTTATTGTCACCTCATTTTTATCTATTTATAAAAAAAAAAAATAATTCAAAGAAAAAATAATAATTTAAATATATACACCCCCCACACACAGACACAATAAAAATTGATAATCAAAATAAAAAATAAATTTTTCAGATGACTATTAATAACAAATACCGAGAATTATAAATCTTATCAAAAAATTTATCTCAAAAAGAAATTAAGCTTGTCGTTTAAATAAATAATCATCTAAAATATTAAAATATAAAAATAAAAAAAAAACATTTAACAAAATTAACAACAATAATTAAAAAATAAAAAATAATAATAAATTCAGGATATTGTTTAAATCAATGAATGACGTAACAAGTCAAAATGTCAATTTATAAGTTTTCAATGAATAAATTAAAAGACGTCGAAATAATTGCTGTTAACAACAATATAAAAAAAATAATAAATTAATAATTTATAAAATTAAAAAAACAAATCAAGGTCATGAATATTATTTAAATGTTTTTTTTTTTTTTTTGACATTGCCTGTTTTAATTTTATAAATATGTGTTAGTAATTATTTTTATGTGGAGGCTCGACTCGAACACACGTTCATCATGACCAATCATTTTTTATTATTAATAAAATGACTAATACCTAGAAATAAATTGTTCATGTCAGCCACCTCTTGGTCAACTATATTTTACTTGATCCAAGACATTTTAATTATCCATTTTAATTTACTATTTTTTTTTTTTTTTCTTTTGCTTTTTTTTTCTAATAATTATTATACACTGATTTGCAATTTATTTTTTTATTTTTAGTTATGTAATGAAATGCAAATTATGACAAGATATTATCAGTAAAAAAAAAAAAGTTGTTAAAAAAATTTTAATATACTTTGTGATAAACGAAAGAAAAATTATTTTTTTTTCATTTGAAAAATTTATTTATACAATTTTTTTAATTGTTTTTTAAATATTTATTATTAATTGTTTTTTTTTTTTTATTTTTAATAAAATTTACATCTAATTTTATGTCCAATGACGTGAAAAAAAAAAAATTGTATAAAGTGTTTTGAAAACAATAAAAAAATTATGTTTAAGTTAATAAAAATGAAAAAAAGTTACATTGTTTTATTCATATTTGATAACTGTCGAGACAAAATAATTGTTTTATGAAAAATTTAAATAACAATTGTTTAATATTAGTGAGGCTAAGGTCTAGTATTTATTAATTGTAGATTATTTGAACTTTTTATTATTGATTATTTATCAACTTGAAAAACGTGACGAAATTCACGTTCAATATTTTCAATATGAGAAACTGCAGTAATAGATTTGTTTTTTTTTTTTCTTTGCTTAATTATAAAAGCACGTGGATAAATATTTATTGTCGGTTAATTGAGTTTTAAAAAAATGTTAAGGTCATATTGGTAAATCAGGAGGCTCGACTTGTCCAGCCAATCGAGACTCAGCTGGACAAGTCACGTATGCCAAACACACGCCTTTCAACACTCAATAATAATCATTTAAAAAATTTTTATATCAATTGCAATTGCATGACGTAAAACTGTGAAACACGAGACATTTTTATTTATTAATATGACGAAATTATTCGTTATATTATTGCAATATATATTTTTATTACTCAAGATTAAATTCAATCATAAATTATTTAATATTTCATTTAAATTATTAACTATTTTCCAAGTAATAAACAAAAAATAAAAACAATTTTCTAATTCATTTTTTTACAATGATTATAATGTTAATTATTTATTTATTTATTTATTTATTCATTTATTTTTTTACTGTATTTACAATGTTGATGAAAATTGTGTTACAATAACTATTTTTTTTTTTTTTAATAATAATTGATGAACATTGTGATTAAAGCTGCCAAAATTATTATTTATTTTTATCAAAATATACCTATATAATTTTATAAAAAAGCTCTAAATTTAATTTTTCATTGTCAAATCGCACTGGCATTAATACAATTTAAAAAATAATAATTAATCTATGTTTTATTTATTTTTTTTTTCTTCTAAATTTTATCCTATGTTAAGTACACTTTTTTTTTTTGCCATTAAAAGCTTTTTCAAAAACCAATAGATTACTTTTATTTATCATTTTCTAAGGCACTTGATAAGGCAAGAGTTTAATAATTATTATTATAATATTGTTATAAATTAATTAAGATAATCTACTGTGTCATGATTAAAGAAAAAAAAAAAGATAGTTTTATAAAAAAATATAAACAAAAAAAATAGTTAATTGCATAATGAATGAAAAAAAAAAATTGTGAGGAATGTATAATAATCTCATTGTTGATTGTTAATAGTGAGATAATTGTTAATTAAAAAAATCATAATAAAAAAAAATATGTAAAATAATAACTAAGTAAAAAAAAAAAAATGAAAAAGATAATTTATAACTAATGTTTGATATTGATAATTAATTATGATGATAATAATTTGTTGGTTTATCCATTCTTCTTGCAATATTTTAAAATTATTATCTATCATTGAGACCAGTTGTTTAACTTTTTTTTTCTTTATCATTTTGAGATGTAAATATTTATAATAATTTATCATATTTTGTCTCAAAATATTGGCCATAAAAATAAATTGTTTGTTATATTTTTAACGTGTTGGTAATCAATTCTATATGAGCTATTTGAACACATACCCATAAAAGTTCTACTCATTTTAAAAATAACAGACAAATAGTCTTGAAAAAAAAAAAGAAATAGTAATTTTATTTTCATTGACCAACTAATTACCAATGCGTATGCTAATTTTTTTTATATTAAAGATAACTTTCAGCACAATCAAAAAGCCAAAAAGTACTGGGCTTCAATTGTTATTAAATAATGGTGCATGATGATGCTCCAATTTTAAATAAATTTTATTGTTGTCTTATTAAACAACTTGATGTTGTTGTTTTTTAATTTTCGTAGATGATTATTTGTTGTTTGATTTAACAATTGGTATGTCTAGCACCACGCATCAATGGTATCAGTACAGTTGGATTAGTAGCTTGTCTCAAAAATGGATGATTTAATAATTCAGCAGCTGTTGCACGTTGTGCTGGATCACGTACAAGCATTTTTTCCAAAAATCCTTGAAGACGTGGACTCACCTGTGATGATTAAAAACAAAATAATATTGTATAATTTATAATACATGTATAAAAAAAAATAAAAAAACAAACCTTTTGTGAATTTTTTAATTTTGGTGGTGGCATATCTCTGATTCTACGCATAGCTTGTAATGGTGGTTCATTGAAAAATGGTGGTTCACCATCAACCATTTCAATAATCATTATTCCCAATGACCATATATCAACCTCTGGACCATATGGTAATCTTGATATAACTTCTGGACTCATCCAATATGGTGTACCAACAAGTGATTTTCTTTTTAAACAATCTTGTGATACTTGTGCACAAAAACCAAAATCAGATAATTTAACTCTACCATCAGCAGTTAATAATATTGAATCAGATTTAATATCACGATGTATAACACCTTGTGCATGAAGATAAGCAAGTGGTTTTAAACATTGTAAACATACTGTTGCTATTTGACTTTCATCCATTCTTGAATGTGTTACAATATCAGTTAATGCACCACCTTCAAGATATTCCATAACAACCCATAATTCATCATCAACCAAAAAACTATCATACATTTCAACAATATTTGGATGATGATAATCTCTCATAATAACAACTTCATTAAATAATAATTCACGTCTTTGTTGTTTTCTTAAATCCATTTTTTTAACAGCAACTTGACGATTTTTTTTTTTATCTGTTGCAATACAAACTGTACCAGTACTACCTTCACCAATTTTTAAAAAATTATCTAAATGTTCACGTGGATCACCTGGACCAACAACTGTTGCTAATGCTGCTCTAAATTGTTCATGTGTTAATCTTTGATCATTTTGTTGTTTATTTGTTGTTGTATTTGATGCTGATGCTGTACTATTATTATTACTATTATTATTACTTGATGTTGCAATATTACCAGATGACAATGAACCATACATTCCACTTTTAATATTTATATTTTGTTCTGCAGCAATATTACCAGTTGATGATAGCTGTTGTTGTTGTTGTTGTTGAAGCTGTTGTTGCTGATGTTGATGATGATGATGTTGATGATGATGCTGTTGTTGTTGTGTTATTATTGATGATGATTTTGATATATTATGCATTGATTGTGAACTTTCAAGTGGTTTTTGAAAATTATTTGTTGGTACTTGTGCTGTTGCTTGATTATCATTTACAATACCATAATTTTGTAAATGTTTATTGACATTGTGAGAACTTAATTGGCTCAATGGACGTTGTGATGCTATTGAACCAACTGGTGATATTTTTGGTTGTATTGTATGATGTAAAATTTGATTATCTTTATTTAATAATTCATTATTGTTATTATTATTATTACTATTATTATTTATATTACCATTATTACCAACGACGACATTGTTATTCCATTGTCCAGTAACATTTGTAACAGCATTATCAAAATTATTATTATTTTGTTGTTGTTGCTGTTGCAATTGTTGTTGTTGTTGTTGCTGTTGTAAACTACTTGTTGAATTTTGATTTGGAATAATTGGACTTAAACCTTGAAAATTCATTGATAAATTTTGTACATTTGTTGTTGAATTTGTTAAATTAGGTGATGATTGCATATTTGGATTCATATTTTGTAAATTTGGTATTAAACTCTGTGTATTTGAGTTAAAACCAGCAACAGCATTTTGTGTATTTTGACGTATTTTATCTTGATAACCAAGTTGTTTATTAAAACCAGAATTTGATGGATATAATTGCTGGATTTGTTGAGTTGGTGTTAATGATATTTCTTGTCCTTCTGGTACTGATGGTGGTAAATTTGTATTATTTCTAAAATAAATAAATAAAAACATTATTAATTAATATTAAAATATAAATTATATTATTAGGTTTTCTTACTTGTAATCTCTACGCATTCTTGGTGGACTTGATGAACGTAATGAATTTGATCTTGCAACAGAGCTAGTTTTAGGTAAGCATCCATTTTCAATTTTATCACCAGGTTTTATTGGATCATTATGTCCTCTGACAATTGTTTTAAGATTTAATATTTCAGTTGGTGTTATTTCACTTGGATCAACAAGTGGTAATGGTCTATTATTTGTTGATGATTTTAATACATGATCTTTTCCAACAATTGAACCCCATTGTAATGGTAAACCAAAAAATTTACCTTCACGTTTATCAAAACCAGTATGTACACGATGCTCAAAATTCATCGGTGTTGATATTTGGGGTTTCTTTTTCTTTTTACTAAACATCTCGGACATTCGAATGATTTTTAAAACAAAAAATTCAAAAAAAAAATACAAAATATATTTATTATAAATTTATCAAAACAACAACAAACAAATAAAAACAAATGTTTGTCGACAATTTAATATATTTCAATGGAAAAAAGATAAATAATAAAATAAAAAAAAAACTAATCAATTAGACTGAATTATTGTGTTGTTGTTGTTGTCCTAGTTACTGATGTCATATTTATCTAATGATGATGATGAGATCAGTCAACCTCATTCACAATGACATGGACGACATTTATTTTTTTTTTCCTTTTTTTTCTTGTAACATGAGCGTTGTCTTGTTGAAAAAGAAAAAAAAATCCAATCCAGGTAAACTCAATCAAGAAGCCAAGTGACAACAGCTTTAAATATTAACGTGTCAATAACCTGGCCTTGTTTTTGATATTTTATTTTTATTTATTTATTGAATTTTAATTATATTCCTGATGATGATAATATTGATGATAATGATGATGGATAATTTAAACTTTCTTATTTTTTCACTTGTCAAAAAAATGGAGCTATGTACACTTTTTTAATATATTTTATTTAATATTATAATTTAGCACATGTTACTTCACAATTAACTTGAACATATTAATTATAATTTAAACTTAATGTGGAATTTTGTTGTTTGAATTTTTTTCTTTCTCTTATTTTTTTTTTTTTTTTGTTTTGTTTGGAGTATTATTTGTCACTTGATTTGTATGCATTGATGAACATCATGAATAGAGTTGAGTTAAATATTATTAAAAAAAAAAAATAATAATATTTATGTGTGTGTGAAAGAGAGAATATACCGAGAAAAATGTATTTTTTTTTTTGTCGTGATTGTCGGGGGGGATCGACAGGTTGTTTGATACACAATGGCGTCGCAAAAATGAAATTCTTTTATGTATTTTATCTCTTTTTATCAATGTTATTTTTGTCTCTTTTTTTAATTGGAATTCCAGCCTATCCTCTCTCCACGCCCCCCTTAATCATCATAGATGTCGACACATTATTTGCTCTAAATTTTTTTTTTGATTCATTAAAAATTATCGAGAAAATTTGAACAATTTTGACAGAAAAACAACAAATAATTTGTCCGAATTTTGTTAAAAAAAATTATTAATTTATAATTTAAACAATTGAAAAAACAAACAATTTTATAAAATTATTTTAAAAACAACCGCTCATTTAATTTTCACCAAAACATAATAAAATTAAATCCCCACACACAAAAAAAAAATAATTAAATTTCCCTGGTTTTTTTATTTTGAGGTTAGTTTCTGGCTGATGAAATTTATTTCACCCATGTGTTTCGGCATTCTGTGGAGCATAAAAAAATTAAAAAATCAATTATTCATTATATAAAATTATTATTACAATATTATATTTTTAATTTTTCATTAGCAGTTATCTGCTAGATAATATTTTACTGCTACATTCAAGTGACAATGAATGTAACAATTTAAAAAAAATTGACTAAAAAAAAACGTATAATTGCATTGTTTAATATAATAATAATTGATTTTTTTTACATTACCAGTCAATTGTTATTGACAAAATAAAAACCACCAAAATTTATAAAATATTAATTGACAAATAAAAATAATAAAAATGTTGAGTTATGGGGCAATTTTATCGAGAAATGCTCGTCCATCACTTCAAAAAAGGTTTGTTAATTTTTTTAATTGTTTGCTTTACCATTATCACGGTGTTATATCAATAAAATAATAATAAATTTTATATTTTAATTTATTTCAAGGACCCTTGATCTTGCTAAAAAAGAAGGTTGCTTTAAAAATAAAATATTTTCCAATGTAAAACAAATACAACATCAAAACATTTCGACCATAATTGTCGATAATAATTTAACTAAACAATTTGGAGTACGTAAATTTCATACAACATTATCATATTGTACAACTCATTTTCAAAATGACAATGATACAAGATTAAATATACAAAGTATAAATAATGAAACTTTAAATTCCGATAGAATAATTGATGAAATTGTTGAAGATCATGAACATTTAATGCAAAAAAAATCAACATTAACACATGTACGTAGTAAAGAAAAATATAGTTTACGTGATATTGAAAGAATGTATCCAAATCCAAAAGCAAAAGTGCATGATATTTATCAAATAATAACAAATGAATTAAAAAATAAAGAAGCTATTGAAATTTCATATACAACTGAAAAACAAAAAAAATCATGGCTATGTACAATTGACGTTAAATGGCCATTTGATATGACATTTACATCAAATGGACATAATAAAAATAGTGCTGGTAATGCAGCATGTATTAAATGTCTTCATTATCTTGAAAATAATCGTCGTTTATCACCATTAAAAAAACCAATAATATATTCACAACTTGAAGTTAAAAATATATTACATCGTCCAGTACGTTTAGAAATGAATGAACAAGTTATTGATGAAGTTAAAAATTTAGTTGATCGTTATGAAGATGAAGTTAGACCATTAATTGAAACATTTGATAAAACAAATAAATCAACATATGAATTTACAACAAATGATATACTTGATGATAAGCATTCAAATTTTCAGCCAGGTGCTATTGTTGATCCAGTTGGTAGATCAAATCCTTTGACACGTGAACAACATAAAATAAATGAACGTAATAAAATATTACAAAGTAGATTAGAACATCGTAATGCAAATAAAGATTTAAAAGCCACAAATCAATTGCCAATAATGGATTATCGTGATGAAATAATTAAACAAATTGAAAATAATCAAGTTCTTGTTATAAAAGGTGATACTGGTTGTGGTAAAACAACACAAGTACCACAATTTATAATGGATAGTTATTCAGTACGTGGTGAATCAACAAATTGTAATATTATTGTTGCACAACCACGTAGAATATCAGCAATATCATTGGCTGAACGAATTGCTGTTGAACGTAAAGAACAAGTTGGTGATGTTATTGGTTATCAAGTTAGATTGAGTCAAGATTTACCAAATACACCAGCTGGTATATTATTTTGTACAACTGGTATATTATTAAGAAAATTACAATTTAATCCAAAACTTGAGGGTTGTTCACATGTTATTGTTGATGAAGCACATGAACGTACAATAAATACAGATGTATTACTTGCTCTTCTAAAACGTGCTATGAATAATAATAAAAATTTAAAAATAATAATAATGTCAGCAACAATAAATGCTGGTTTATTTCAAAATTATTTTAATTGTGGTGTTGTTGAAGTACCTGGACGTACATATCCAGTTGAAATGAATTTTTTAGAAGATATTGATGCTATTGGTTTACGTTCACCAAGTAGATATGACATGAGTTTTGATGATTCAGCAAATAAAGGTGAAATTAATGGACCAAGTGTTGATATTGTTAAAATGGGTGAATTAATATCATGGATTAATAGTAATCAGCCACAAGGTGCAATTCTATGTTTTTTACCTGGTTGGTCAGAAATTATGAAAATGAAAAAATATCTTGAAGAATTTAGTACACAAACAAGAAGAAAACATTGTAGTGATATTATGGTTGTTCCAGTACATTCAAAAATGTCAAATTTTGATCAAAAAAAAATATTTGAAACACCACCAAATGATACACGTAAAATAGTACTTGCAACTGATATTGCTGAAACTGGTATAACTGTTACAGATGTTGTTTATGTTGTTGATTCATGTACACATAGACAAGTTAAATGGGATGATAAACGTGGTATAACATCAATTAATAATCATTGGGCATCACAAGCAAATATTAATCAAAGAAAAGGACGTGCTGGTAGAGTTAAATCTGGTACAAGTTATCATTTTATAACACGTGAAATGTATGATAACTTGGAGCCATATCCAATACCAGAAATTAAAAGATCATCATTAGAAAAAACTGTTCTTGATGCTAAAACATATAGCAATGAAAAAGCCATGGAATTTTTATCAAGTATGCCTGAACCACCATTATCACATGTTATACAAGGTGCTGTTAATGATTTAATAAAACTTGGTGCACTTGATAATGATGAAAATTTAACACCACTTGGTAAACGTATTGCATTATTTACATTACATCCAAAGTTAAGTAAATCAATTGTTTATTCAAGTATATTTGAATGTGTTGGACCAATGATGACAATTGCATCAGCAATGTCAGCTGATAATCAAATATTTCAAGGACAATTACATAATAAAGATGGTATTAGAAAAATTAAAGAAAAATATTCACCAACAAGTGATCATACAAGTGTTGGATGGTTATTTCAACAATGGTATGATGCTAATAAATCTGGACGTTATGAATCACGTGATTTTTGTTTTAAATCACGTCTTTATCCAGATAAAATGTTTACACTTAGTAAAGTACGTGAATTAAATGCTGAAAATTTAATACATACTAAAATGATGAATAATATTAATGATTTAGATAATTTTGAAAGTAAAATTAATTCATATTCTGAACTTGATGAACTTGTACGTGGTGTATTGTTAGCTGGTACTGATCAATTATTATTACAACGTGATTTTGATATTAGAAAAGGTGTATTAAAAAAAGGTACACCAACATTTACAATGGAAGATGGTAATCGTGCAACTGTTACACCAGAAAGTGTTAATTTTAAAAGAAGAAAATTTCCAAGTCCATTTTTAACATATGTCATGAAAACACATAGTGAAGAAAGAAGAACATCACTTATACGTGAAACAAGTATTATATCACCATTAACTGCATTTTTATTTAGTCAAGGTAAATTTACTGGATATTTCCAAGACAGAGATACAAATATTAATCTTGAAGATGATTCATTTGATGAAGATAATAATGAAGTTGTATTATCAATTCATGGAAGAAAAAATATGAAATTAATTTGTACAAAGGATACTGCTGATGTTATGCTTAAATTTAGAGATGCTATGTGGTCTGTTGTACGTTATATGGTTACTAATCAAGGAGTTGTATCACCAGATGAACGACAAAATTATTTGATAATTGATGAATGCAAAGAAAGTATGCTTCAATTACTTGCTTTAATGCTCAGTCAAGCATCTGAAAAAATTGACTCTCCAGAAACTAAAAAAGTTGAAAATAATAACAATAATAATGACGATGAGGATGATGATGATGATGAACGACAAAAAGATTGGTAATTATTATTTAAATAATAATGAAACAATAAACCAAAACAATAAAATACTAAAATAATTATTCATCATACTTTCATTAGTATCAACCAACAGCTTGTTTGTAAATTATGTTTGTAAGTATTTTAAAAAAAAAATAGTAATAATAAATGAATCAATAATAATAAATTTTTTTTTTTGTTTATTAAATATAAATACATGTATTTTAAAATTTGAATAAAAAATGAAAAAAAAAAATAAAATGAAAATATTTTTAATTAATAATTAAAAATCTTAAAAATTAGACAAATAATTGGAATAAAAATTAGTGAAAATTTAGTTAATGTTGCTGTACTTTTGCAGTTTAAATTTTCATATGATATTGTGTATTTAATCATATCAGGATATCTGCAAACTTTTGAATCTATACACTGATAATTTGTATTAGCTGTGTTGTTATAAAAAATTGATAAAAATAATGGACTACATTCATGAATATAATTAGCATCAGAACATCCAAATGTCATTGAATAAGTATTACTATCAACAATTGTACATGTTGATCCAGTTGAATTAATATCAAGTGTTTCTCTTGAGTAACAAATTTTTAATGTACCACTTGTACTTTGTCCTTGTATTTTAATTGTTGCTTGATTATCATCACTGCTAGACTTGAAAAAATAATTTGGATGTAAACGATAAAAATTTATTCCTGATGGTTCAATGTAATCTGTAAATGATGATGTATAACCAATTGATTCATAATTAGCACCACATTGTGAATTAATTAAACGACGTTGTATTTTTTTAATTCTAATTATTAAATCATCAATTGGTCCACGTATTTCTCTTGTTGTTCCAGAACCAACTGTAAATATATCATCATTTGAATTAACAACTAAACTTGACCATCTATCTTTTGCACCTCCAGTTAAAAATATAATTTTTCCATCTGTAAATTAACAACAATATTTAATTTTATTATTCATTAATACTATTTAATATATAATAAATATTACCTGGTGCATCTTCTCGCATTTTTATTATTTTTTCTAATGAATAATCTCTATCAGTGTCAGACAATGATGTCAAACTGTATGGTATTATTAAATAAATATCACTTTTACCACCTCCAATATTTAAATCTCTTTCACGATTCAATTTATTTGTTTGTATATTTTTCATGACATCCAATGTTTTTGGAAGATCAAAGCCCCTTGCAAATGATGCATACTGTGTTTCATTGAAACTATAAATATCTAAAATACTGTAGCTTGAATTAATCATTATTTCTCCATTTTTAGCATTTAACAGTGTAAAATTACTAGCATATTTATTGACATCAGATTTTTCAATGATCAAGTGTAAAATTGGTTTAATTAAATTGAATGGCCATGTTGTGTCGACAAAAATTTTTAAATCAATTGCAAGACGATTGAATGGAATAGCATTAACATCATTATCTTGACAATTTCTATCACTACTCATTGATGTTGATACATGATCAAATAATTTATTAACAACTTGAATTGAAAATTTTTCAATATTTTCATCTGATATTGTACCAAGTGGAAGTTGTGAATTTCCAAGTACCAAAGCTGCTCTAAATGTTTGTTTTGTTATTGTATCATTCTGTGCAATATATTTTAATAAATTTTTTCTATTACATGCTCTTATTGTTGTATTAAATACACCTCTATCACTGTAATACATATCAAGAATTTGTGATAATTTAATGCTTGATACTTTTGAATACCAATAACTAATTTCATTAGCAATAATTAAACCATCAAGATCACCACGTATTTCAGCAGCAGTTAACTCCAATGCTTGTTCCTCATTTAGATAATAATTTTTTGGTATTATTGATGTTATAAAATGTCCCTCAGTTCCAACTTTAAATGGTGTATCTTTCATTGGACCTTGACGAAGAGCAACTTCAACTAAATCACCAGCTAGTGTTGCTATCCATTTATTATCAAGTGTTACATCACGTAAAGTTTCACGTGATGACCAATCACGACGCATCATTAAGTCACTTATTTTAACATTTTGAGGCTGAAGTGCTGCTGCAATACCAGCTAATACTGGACCACCAGAAACAACACCCCAACTGAAAAAATTTAATTATAATTTCATAGAGGTAAACTAAAAGAAAAAAAATATATCAATTTTATTTACTCTGTTTTCATGACACCACTTTCTGATGGACATTGACTTGTTGGTGTTTGTTCAAGATGTGAATTTTCTGGATGATTTGGTGGCAGTGCTGGATACCAATTGTTTGGTAAAAATTTATCATCATTATCTTGTTTTGATTCATCTTTGTTATTTTTAATTATTTCACTGTATTAAAAAATAAAAATATAATATTATATACAAATACAAGTTAAATATTATTAGTTAATAATTATTAATTTTACATTTGTTCTGGTGATAGTGTCTCAACGTCATCCTGATTAATAGCAGGTGGTTGTGAATTTTTATCAATACTTCTTTTATCAAGAATTCTCGTTGATTCATTGTCAACTCGACATGTCGATGATTCATCACCTCGTTGAAATGTGTCGATTGTACTTGATACCATTGAATGTAATGAACACTATAAAAATATTTTATAACAATTATGATAATTTATTTATAAGCCTTTATATATTATTATAATTACTCTTTCAATTTTAGTTATACTATTGTTGGGAAATGTTTGTGCATTTCCTGGTATTAATTTTAACATTTCAGCATGACGATAAAATTGAAATCCATTTGGTGCATATGGAGTAACACCTGGTTGAGCATCAACAAGTGGTTGAAATACAATTCCATCTTGTCTAAATCTTTTTGTATTTAAATGTTATAATATTATTAGTTTTTTATTTGATTTAAAGGTGATAATTAATGAAAGTTTAATATACCTGTGAATAAGTGCTACAGATAATTGACGTAAATCCATATTTAGCATTGAATTATCTTCAATTTTTCTGATGATTGCAATAAATGAATGGATATTTTGAGGTAATTTGTAATCTTTTAATAAAACATCTGTATTATTGTAACACTCTAAAAGAGCATTGGACAATTTACCTTGAGCATTTTCTTGTGTTTTAATTCCAGCTAAAAAATTTATTAATAATAAATAATTACAGACAATAAATAATATATAAAATATCAATGGTAATTATAACTCACCAAATAGCGAAAATAAAAATATAAAACACAATAAAAAATCCATTTTAATCATAGATAATTAATTGAAAAATTAAACATTAAAAATATATTTTTTATAATTTATTAATTCACTTGTTTTTAGCAGTTATTAATTTAGTAAGATGATTATTGATTAAAAAAATCCAAGTAGGATCATGAGCGGCTTAATGAAAATATAAAACTATTTAAAATGTGAGTTGTATTATTTTAGTTGGTCTAGAAAAAAAAAAGGTGTTTAATCTTTGTAATATATTAAACAACCACACCTTGTCAGTTGCGTATATAAAATCTACAATCACTATCAATGATAAGATATGCTATCCCATATGAGTAATCAACGCCATATTCACCTAAAAATAAGAAGAAAAAAAAAGCCAAATTATATACTACCAAAATAAATGCTAGATAGAAAATTAATTATTTACAAATAAATTTATTAATTTTATATTTGTTTTATATTTTCATAATTATTAATTTATATATTTTTATTTTTTTATTATTTATAAATCTTGAATGATATATATTGTTTGAGAATAAAATTTATATATTTGAAATCTTTAATTTGATTTGATCTATGTATTTTTTTGTATGTGTGTTTTTGGTTTTATCTTATCATTTTTTTTATTGATGTTAATAGCGTCATGAGTTCGCATACAACACCTGTGTCGAAAAAAACAAAAATTTATATTCTCCCTTTTTTTTTTATCTCATGTTTATTTTCACAGAATAAATGTGTTACAAATTAAATCATTAGAAATTTTTTTATCAATAAGTAACTTTTGTTTTTTTTTTGTTATTATATATTACAATTAGAAAAAACCATAATTTTTATTTAAATTTGTATTTGAAATTTAATTATAACATCAGTAAAAATTTTTCTCAATTTTTTTTCGAAATTTCGAAATGTAAATGGCGAAAAAAAAATTAAAAAAGAATATATAAAAATATTTTTTATTCCAGATATATATTTAGAACAAAATATAAATTATATTTATCCAATTAAAAATTTTTGTTTATCGAAGCGCAAAACAATAAATAAAATAAACAATTTGAATTTTTTCGCGCAAAATAAATCAGTCGGTAAATAAAATATCTGCTGATACCATAATAATTATTATTTTTATTAATTTTTATTATTATTAAATATAGAACTGCATGGTGTTCATTAATATTGTTATTTTTTAAAATAAAATAGTGCTAATTAAATAAACGAATGCTCAGACATACTAATGATAATGATAAATAATAATTTATTCCTGGAATGTAAATTTATATCACAGGTTCATTGAACATCAAGGTGTGTGTGTTTAAGAAAAATTTTTGACACCAAGAAAATTGTTAAAAACAACAATAAATATCAAGGTATTTTTTGTGTTTTAAAGTAACATTGTTATAATACTAATAAATAATTATTAAAGTATATTAATATATAATTTAAAAAATGCCACTGGGATCAAAACCAACATGTATAAAGTGTAGTTCAATTGATACAACACTTTGGCATTCAACAGAACTTGGTAGTATATGTAATACATGTATAGAAAATGAAAAATCAAGTTCTAGTAAAAATGATGATGAAGACAAGGGTGGTAAACCATCAAGAAAAAGTACAAGAGTAACAAGATGGTGTAAACCAGATCAAAATATAAATATGGTTGTCAAAGGTGTATCAAAAGGTAAAGGACGTCGACATATATTTAAAAAACAGGTAAATAATTTAATAATGTACATAAATATAAATTTAAATAACAAAAACAATAATTAATAATGTTTTTTTTTAGCCAATGAAAGCACCAACATCAGTTGCAACACCAGTTACAAGTAATTTTGTTTTTTACAAAGGTTCATATTTTCAAATTGGTGATATTGTATCAATGGAAGATGAAGATGGTGGTATTTATTATGCACAAATACGTGGTTTATTGACTGATCAATATTGTGAAAAAAGTGCTGCTGTTACATGGCTTTTACCAACGACATCCAGGTATTTTTATTTGAGAACAAAAAGAACAACAAATAAACAAGTTGATGTTATTATTTGTAACACTTTTTTTTATCCTAATTTTAGTCCACCTCCTGAAGAAGGATTTAGTCCAGAAACTTATATTATTGGACCTGAAGAAGATTTACCAAGAAAATTAGAATGTATGGAATTTATAATGCATGCACCATCTGATTATTATAAACTTAAAAATACACCATATCCAAAATCACTTGATGAAACTGGTGCTGGATACATTTGGACATCAATGAGAAATGAATATAATTATGCAAGAAGATAAATTTAATTAATTATAATTTTGTAAATAATAATTATTTTCTTTTTTTCTTTTTAAAAGCCATTATCACGTTTTATTTTAACAACATTATCAAGCTTCAGTACAATATTATTTTCTCACAACAATTAACATACTTTTTTTTCTTTTTTACAAATAATTTTCTCTAGTAATTTTTTTTTTAATTACTCGAGATTCTATTTTATTATTTTCTTTTTCATTTTACAATATTATTTATTATTTCTTCTAATTAAAAATAAATTTACCATCCTTCTAAAATAAAATCAATCACAAATTAAATATTTTCGTTAAAAAAAAAAAAAAAAAAAAAAAGTGTATATTCTATTTTAAAAATAATTTAATTCATTTTTTTTTATTTTTCAACTAAATAATAATAAAATTATATGAAATTCTAAACTGTGCGATAATAATAATATAAATAAAATATATAATTTTTTTTTTTTTTTTGCATAAATATTCAAACAAATAATAAAAAATAAAAATAAAAAAAAATTGTTATAATAATAATTTAATGGAATTGTATTTTCAAAAAATTAAAATAACAAATTAAAACTAATTTTTTCATTTTTACAATATAAATTTAAAATTACACCGTGTAATATATTTACTACAATCAAATCATTACAATAACAAAAAAAAAATAAAAAAAAAACTTTTTTCAATCAATGAATATCAATTTTATCACTTTAATTAATGAATTTATTTATTATCAATATGAATTTCAGTATTATTGGACCAATTTTAATTGTTAATAATAAATGATATTAACAAGGATTGACATTCATACCATTTGGTAATCTGTGTCCTTGATTATGGCTCATATTTAATTGTCTTGCTGCCATACCACCACCACAAGAACTGCTCCAGTCAGCTGTTGGTACTGGTGTACGATAAAACTTTGATGATGTCTTATTAAATATTGGCAATAATTCATTGGCCTCATTTGAAAGTGCCTTCATATAAATAACAGCATCAGTACCATATCCCTCACAACTTATCAACACAATATCACCATGAAAATATCTAGCATAAAGCCTAGACAATGGAAGACCATATCCATAACCAGCCAATGGAACAGTATCACTACCAGATTGACTTGGTTGTGGTGCTGTACTATACATGTATTTAAATAAATGATCAGTTTGTGATCTTGGTATTCCACCACCCAAATCAGACATCTAAAAATATTTAATTATATTGATGTTAATTAATTTTTATTATATTATTTATATTTTAATAATTTACCTTGACACAAATATCTTCTTTTCCTTGAATTACAGTTACTTCAACTGGTGGATAAGAATCAGAATCTGATCCATGATGTTCCATAACAGCTCTCATACTATTTTTAAATAATTCAAATAGCATATGATACAAATGACTTGGTACATATATTATTCTCACTTCTTTGCTTTGATCGTATGCTAAAATTATTATTAAAAAATTAAATTATAAGGTATTTTTTTTTTACTTCAAGTTATTATTTTATCAATTAATATTACCATTGTGAACTTTAACAATCAATTCAGGACTTGCAAGATAATATTGATCACATAAAAAACGAGCATTTTCATATGCATCTTTAACGACACTAATAACGTCACAAAATGGATCAATACAACCCACGTGTCTACTGTGTCCATTCAATACACCACCAAATAATAATGCTAAAAATAATCAATGATATTTATTTATTTAAATAATATTATGTTTGTTTATTATTGATTTTGTTAGAAAAACTTACTGTGTTGATTTATCAACATCCTTATTGACACACGTGACATAAAAAATCTATCAAGAAAATATTGCATACTATTTTCCATTTGTACATCAACATCATGTGATTCTTTTAATTCAAGGACACCTTTTGCCATTACTTCAACAACATCACTGTGACGATTACGTATTTTAATTAACGCCTGACAAAATCTATTTGATACAAAAATAAAATAAATATTATTGATTGTTTTATATATTTTGTATAGAATATTATTAATATTTAAATGCTTTACTTGTCAAGTGTATCATTATTAATGTCAGATGTTTCAAATTGTAGTATTTCTTCAAATGATTTTATATATAAATTATTAACAATTCCAACACTTGGCATACGAAGTAGATGTTCTGGTAACAAGTGGATTTCTTGCATTATATTTGCCAATCTAACTGGCAATTCTTTTCTCAAAAATGTGAATGATTTTCGTTCACATGCACTTAAACCTGTTGATAAAAAATAAAATTATTAATAATATTATTTGGCAATAAATAAATATTCAATTATTGATGAAAAAATAACAGAAAATTTGGAAAAATTATTTAACAAATAGCTCAATAAACATTATAATAGAAAAATTATTTTAAATAATTTTTTGTTTATTTTAAAAAAAAAAAAATAATAATTTTATCATTAATTTTAAATAGCTTTTTGTATTTTTTAAAAATATTATTGTTTTATTTTTAAAAAAGTAAATATTTATTGATGGAAATATGACCGATAAGTTAGTCAACTTATCATATCTCTCATAATAAAATTAGCGATTAAAATAAAAACTCATTACAATGCTAAATAAAATATATAAATTATTTGAATTACTAAAACAAGGACACAGCTGTCCATTAAATTTTATTACGTCATTTCTAAATTATTTATTTAGTTTTTTTTCCCCATATTTTTAAAATGATAGCACAGCTTATTTAGCAATGTACACATCGTCATATCTGCTCTAACAAGACACTATTATCAGGTCATTTTTAAAATGAAAAATCATAAATAAACGAGTCATTCGAAATGATAAAAAATTAAAATTATTTCTCTGATCAATTGGCATATTTCTAAACATTCATGTTATTTATTTTTTACTAAAAAAAAAAAATGAAAATTTAACTTGGTATAAAAATCAAAAGATAAAATAAATATTGATAATATTGAATAAATTTTTTTTATTTTCAACAGTCATATACACGTGACGTTTGTTTTTCAAGTTATTAATTTCATCAATATCTTGGTAAATCAGCTGATGCGAATTAACGTGATAATTTGTTTATCCAATATTTTTTTTTTTTTTTATTATTCTCAGTAAACAACAATCTGTGGTAACTTTTATCTTTGTCTTGTGGTCAACAATGACAAAGATATATAATTAAAAAAATACTGTGAAAAATAAATGAAGGAAATTATTGTTAAAAATTATCAAATAATTCGATTGGAATTTGATCTTGGACTCTGAATGTCTCATTAAATTAAACAATGCGGTAGTCCCCGATTGTCTATCATCAAAAAAAATGATAATGCATTTGAAAAAATAAAGAAAATTATATTCATTAATTATTATAATCATTAACCATTTTTTTTTCAATTTTTTTTATCGATTAAATTCGAAATATAAAAAACAAGATTTTTTTTTTCGTCGATTTGATGCCAAGACGAGCCTCCGTGGACTTTGATCGAAATTTATAAATTAATATGATGATATTTTTAATTTTATATACGAAATATGTATTTTTAATTTTAAATAATATTTATAAATTTTTTTTTAAACATTTTATGTATATTTATTTATTTCTAAAAACAAATTTAGAGTTGTAAAATTTTTTAGAAATAAAAAAAATATTTCGATTGACATTTAAATATAATAATTAATTTTTTTATTTATTTATTGTTAATTTATTTAGTTTTTTGAATTGTTTATGTTTATATTAACAATTGTTTATATATTTTTAATTATTTTTTTAGAGCGTTTATACATTTTTAATGTTTAAAAAATCCTTGGAATAATTTTGAATATTTAAATAATCAAAAATAAATTGTTGTTAAAATTATTTATGTTAATAGACACATCCGTTTGAAGCTTGACCACCAGAGTCATTATTAACATGCACAAAGAATGTTATTAATTTTAAATAGTCGTAATAAAAAAACTTTATAGTTTTTTTTATTTTTTCAAATGAAAACTACTTTTTGGCAGAAATTTTTTTCTTTTCGTATTTTTATTAATTATTTAAAGCTAATAACGTGTCATTAGAAATATCAATTGATTAATTTTATGATAATGATAATGAAAAAAAATATATATATATTTTTTAGCCGATGACATTGAATGGGGCCAAGGATTTTTGCTCTTTTAAAAATTGAAAAACTCAAACTGAGGTCATGACCTTGTCCCTCGGCCTATTTTTTATCATCAATAGTTCAATAAATATTGCAATAATTTTGAACTATTAACTTTAAAAATCATATTCATTTATCTCAAAATTACGTGTGTGTAATGTTTTTTTTTTTTTACGTCATTGCGACAGTTTAAAGTCATAAAAAAACAAAAAATATAAAATAAAAATTAAATACTTAAAAATAATATTTACAAACAAATAATTATTATAAAATATTAAATAAAATAATGGACAATTTATATAAACAACTTACCAAAATCAATGAATTGTTTAATTGACAGTGGTGATGGATTAAATTGTGAATAAAAATCCAGCATTTTTCTTATATTTCCAAAACATCTCAGTGTCAGCTTCATTTTTGCAATAAAAATACTCCAAAATTCTCAATAACTCAAATACAAATAAAACAACTAAATTATAAATAAACAAATAAACTTTAACAAAAATAAAACTGTACTAAAATTTATTTAATAATAATAATAAAAAAAAAAAAATAAATAACAATTGTTGTTGGAGTTCATGAGTTGACTCTTCAAAGTCTCCACTCGAATGTCGTCAATCAACCAATCAACTATCCACTTTATTATTATTATATTGTTTTTATTTTGTTGCTAAAATAATAATTGTTTATAAAATTATTTAAAAAACTAAATATATTTATTTTCACAATATTATTTTTTTGATTATTTATCCACACACCGAGTATCATAACAAATTGATTGCAATTTCATTGAAAATTGAAAATAATAGAAAAAAAAAGAAAAAAAAAAAAACCATTATGTGCTGATATTAAATGGCAGTCAGCAACTGTAGTCTGATATATTTTATTTTTATTACTTTTATATTTTTTTTCTTGCTTTTTTTGTTGTTGTCAGCATACTGGTTGGGATAAAAGCTTATTTTTTGTCAGTGACGAGAGGAAAAATAATATAAACACAGTGTAAAAGAGAGAGAAAACAAAATTATTTAATTAGAGTTAAAAAAAGATAGATATATAAATGCATTTTTTATAATACTTCCTGGAGGGGATTTATATATTTTATCGTGGAGGGGGGTTATATGACAAGTCGTTCAGTTGGTAAGTAAGGTATCTGTATTTAGTATTTGCAATAATTAAGAGACGGCGTTTGATGACAATTACCTCCGCCATATTTAATATCCCCTTCCTTTCTTTTTTCTTACAAAATTCTTTTGTTTTTTATTTTTGTTTTTTTTCTACTCTCCCTCTCTCTCTTTCGGCAATACTTCTCTTTATTGACAGCAGCAAAATGGCTTTCAGTGTGTGACAGCCACTTGCAAACACACAGTTCTCTGTTAAAAAATTTGTTTTTATTATTTTAAATCCAACGACCTTGCTGAAATATATATCAAAATAATATATTTTCTGTTGCGTTGTGTGGTTATTTTATTATTAAATATTATAAAATACCTTGACATATATTATTTAAGTGACATTATTATTTATCTAATATTATTGATGACTATTATTCAATAATTTATCATTCAATCATGGAATATATATATTGGTTTTAACAAGTGTTTGTTAATGAAAAAAATTTCAGGATTATTTTGGTAAGAATTGTTATTTATTTCTATCAATTTTTTTTTAAATAATAATAATAATTTATTTTTCATTATATTTTTAATTATTTTTTTATTTGCTGTTATAATTTATTTATTTATTTTTAATAATAAGGCTTCTTTTTTATTTTTAAATATTATTATGTATACCTAGTTTTTTTTGTAGATTTAATTATTTTATAAATTATTGTTTATAATAATTTATAATTTAAATAATAATTATTTGTAGCCTCATTTTTGACCAGATGTTAATTTATTTTTAAAAAATCATATTTATTTTTATCTTGACTGATTAACAAAACACACACACATGCCGCTTTTATTATAAAAAAAAAAAAAAAAAATTATTTTGTTTTAAATATTATTTTAACAATATAAATAAGTGTATTATTTATTTTTTAATAAATTTAAATTACATTATGAATTTATAATTATAGGTGTGTGAGAATATATATTGAGTAACAGTTTTTATGAGTTGTTTGAGAGTTTCACTGTAAAGAAGGTGAAAGTGAAATTTGACTATTTATCTAGACGTTATTAATTGAGATTTTTTTATTACGCCTTATGTCGATTGTATATAATTACGTCTTAAAATAATAATTAATTATCAGGATGTATTCAATGCAGATTAATATAAAGACGCTAATAATTAGCAGCAACCAGGATGTTGTTGATTGACTTGCACACAGGCACAAATTTAAAAAACAAAAAATTAATTTAATAAATAATACAACAAAGAGGAAGAGACATGGATTAATGTTGAAAAATCAAGTGAATGCTTGACCTCGTTTACATACTTGTAATATACATTTAATGTAACTGTGTGTCATATCTGATTTATATACATTTATTATTTTTTAAATGCAATATTATGCATTTGTCAACTCTTGCAAAAGATTTGCAATATTATATTTTATTCATATCGAAATGTTTTATTCATTATTTAAGTTATATTTTTTCTTTTTTTACAAAATTCTTTATAGAATTCTTGATCTTTAAGTATTATTGTTTTTTTTTTATTTTTTTTATTTATTTAAGTTTGGTACTTGTACGGTAATACAGGTAGACGCAGGCGCGGTCACTTGCCAAAGTGAATGGAATTTACGTGAAAGAAAAAAAAATATATATAAAATAAATTAATAAACAATTATTATCTCAATGAAAGTTTTTGATATAATCATCATTTATTTAATGATTGTTTATAATTTTACTGTTTAATTTATTTTAATGTTTTTATATATATTTCTTTTTTTTTTTTTCAAATTATATTTCAAGAAATGTATGATGAGAATTTATAGATATGAAATACGTTTAATGATCAATTTTTTTTTTTTAATTATCTCGTGGTCTGTATCCTTTCTAATTTAAAGATAATTATTTTTTTTTTTTTATGATTTAGAGATAAATGAAAATTCGTATCCGATATTTATTTTTTTTTTTTCTTCATCTTGAAGCAGTTGTAAAAAATTTATAAACCGTATAACTATTTACTCAACATTAGTATTACGGAAAATTATATTTAGAATATTTTTTTATGTGAAAAATTGATAATTTGTTTTTTTTTTTTTAGTTGAATTTGTCTAGGAATTGGGATTATTAGTGGATAATTACACGGTCTTGTGGCGCAACGGATAACGCGTCTGACTACGGATCAGAAGATTCCAGGTTCGAATCCTGGCAAGATCGACCATATATTTTTGAAATTTTTGCCAATTTTATAATCTATAACTTGGCAAAAAAAACGAAACGAAGAAATAGACACAAAAAACAGAAATAGTCAACAAAAGTATTTGAACAATCGAAAAAGCAGTATTTAAATACATATTGGAGAACAAACTGGAAGAAAACTTAATCCCAGACATGAAAAAGTTATACAAAAAGCTAAAAGTTTTTAACTATCCTATAAGAGAAATCACTGATTTTGATAAAACACTTTTATATTCAAGAAGCTGTTCTGACTCAAAAAAACCCATCTCCCGTGTAGATGGAAAATAATTGACAAAAGCGTAGGTAATTGAATCAAAAAATTATAGGCCTTAGAGAAATTTCTTTCAACCAGAACTTAGCCAGTAACTAGATTGTCTCAAGCAAAATTTGTCTGAGAATTCATGTTTTTAATGGATAACTAAACGGTCTTGTGGCGCAACGGATAACGCGTCTGACTACGGATCAGAAGATTCCAGGTTCGAATCCTGGCAAGATCGATCATATATTTTTGAACTTTTTGCCAATTTTATAACCCATAACTGCAAAAAAACGCTACGAAGAAATAGACACAAAAAACAGAAATAGTCAACGAAAGTACTCAAACAATCGAAAAATCAGTATTTAAATGCATATTGGAGAACAAACTAGAAGAAAACTTAATCCCAGATATGAAAAAGTTACAGAAAGCTAAAAGTTTTTGACTACCCTTCAAGAAAAATCGTTAATTTTGATGGAATGTCTAATGTCTTTATTTATATTTAAGAAGCCCATCTTCTGTGGAGATGGGAAATAATTGCAAGCAGCATAGACAATTAAATCGAAAAATTATAGCCATTAGAAGAATTTCTTTTGACCTAAAATAAGCCAGTAACTAGATTGTCTCAAGCAAAATTTGTCTGAGAATTCATGTTTTTAGTGGACAACAAAACGGTCTTGTGGCGCAACGGATAACGCGTCTGACTACGGATCAGAAGATTCCAGGTTCGAATCCTGGCAAGATCGAACATATATTTTTGAACTTTTTGCCAATTTTATAATCCATTAATTTATAACCTATTATTTTATGGAATAACTAAATTATATCGTTGAAATTCCACCCAAACAAACTTTTACAAGCTCCTCAATATAATCCTAAAAGGGTACCTAGCCAGAAATTTAATTTCCGCAAAAATCACTTGACAATCCAGACAGTAGCTAAATTCGTGATCTTATATGCTACATTCTTAAAATTGTTTTATCTGTAACCTGGAATTTCTACCCTTCCAAAGACCCAAGAAAGAAAAAAACAGATTTCGGAATGCATCAGCCCAGGATATCATTAACTCGCCAATACAATTCAACTTATTCATGAGCAACCTGTTGAAATGATTTTTTAAAAAATACCCAGAACATTTGAAAGTAAATTCTTCCGTGATGAAAATATTTTCCAAGCAATGTATAAATTCTTTAAATAAATTTTTACAATCGGAAGGAAAAAAATTTCTCAACAAGTTCAATAACCCAGCTATATAAAAATAAAAACCGGTTACACTTAATCACTCGTTAGGTGAACCAAAAACTTCAAAACAATTTCAATAAAAAAATTAATAAAACTGAATATTAATAAACCAAAAAAAAAAAATTTTAATCAATACAAAAAATAATTAGATTTTTAATTATTAATTTGCGAGGTCAAGCAATATTATGATGTTAATGAAAAAAAAAAAAGGAGAATTAATTTAATTTGAAAAGATATATTTTAATGATAAACTTACGGTTTTTAAATTATAATTATTCAAGTTAGCCAAAAAGACAATCACAATTTTCATTGTACATTCAACTTAGCTACCTACTTCCGATCTGGGACACGGGGACGAATAGCGGAAGTATATCTCAAGTCAGGCAAATAATAATATATATAAAAATAAAATAAAAAAAAAACGTCAATAAACATGAAACACACATACAAAAGGCTTATATATTAATTTAGTGAAAACAATAAGAGTCATATTGATTTCATATTGTAGGTATTGTTTTGTGGTAGACTATAAATTTTATTTTGCAATAAGAATGTATTCATTATTCTTGAGGTGAATTAGAAAGCAGTGAAACAACAACACCAAACTTGATGTCGATGCTCTATGAGGTCTTGATATATCCACCTTTCTCACGGCACGTTTTACATCAATTTAAAAAATTATTATTTTCAAATACAGATTATAAAATACTTGAAATTTTTTCATGAAAGTAAATTAATTTATTGTAGTGATACTTTTTAAATTAATATTTTTTTTTTTGCCAAATTAGACTGCAGGAATTTCTTGACAATGCAAAGAAAAAAATATAGAAAAAAATTAATTATTTAAAAAGTGAATTAGAAATGAAAATGAAATTAATTTAGTGTGTGATAAATTGTTTTTTTTTTTTTAAAGAATTTTATATTGTTTTAAACAATGTCAAGTTGAAGATTAATTTTTTTAAATTTTTCCCAAGGTTGTGTTGTGTTGTTTTTAATTTCATTAACAAGACTATGTAATTTTTAAATTGTGCTAATTGTCATAATTGCAAAATTGGTTTTATTTGAATAATAAAAAAAAATAATATTTTTTTATGAGTAGAAAATTAACACGGTTATAGACTAATGGTGTATTTTTACTTTACGGAAAAGGAGTGGCTTTGTCATACTGACGCACATCCTGCGATGATTTGAAGAGGCACTTATACCACAATAATTTTTATCTGTAAATAAAAGAGAAAAACAATAAAGGTATATTGGTGATAAAGTTACTGCGTAAATACCACGTTGCCAATATACACGTTTTCAAAAGAGGCGATTTCTTGAATGCCGTTAGTTCTATAATTTTTTATTTTTATATTTTTTTTTTGTAACCGTAATACCTGTCGATTCGGTTTGTTAATTTTTCCATATAGCTAGTTTACTTTTATCATTTTTAAAATAGAAAATTCAACTTGAGTCACTCTAATTTCTACCCATGTTTTTATTTATTTTTTTCATATATGTTTCAAAGATTTCTCTAAATACATACTTGTATATATGTTTTGCTAATTAGATTTTATATTAACTTTTACAGATAATAAAATCTCGGATGAAACGATGACGCTACACTGGTGGATGCACTGGTTCTGGGTGACTGCAAACATTGCATGTAAGTAACACAAAAAAAAAAAAAAATAACAACTTCTAATTGTAATAATAGCAACAACAACAACTAAAATTAAATTATTTTAATTACAGTAATCATTGCAATGCCATCAACCACACAAGAACCACATGTTAATCGAGATAAAAATTTAATGGAAAAACCAATGTTTATTAGAATAACAACAAAATCACCAGATATAAAAATAAGCATTAGTCAAAGTACGATAACCACAATGCCTTTATTTAAAAATAATCGTAATGCCAAGGCAATTAATCCATATGAACCGTCCAAAATAATAAATAGAGAATATTTGGCTGGTCCAGATATAATTAAAGACACTATACCAAATTCTTCCAAACCATATAAATATCGTCCAACAACAACAACAAGTACCTATCAATATTTACCAACAAAAACAGTTGAAATATATAATAATCCATCAAAAATACGTACAATAAAACAATCAAATATTGTTAATATACAAAGAGACATTGAAAATATTGAAGAAATACAAAATGACAGTCCTGATTATTCAAATAAAAAAGATCAAGATGAACAAGATGAAGAAGAAATAATACAAACACGTCAAGACACTAGAATATTATGGATAATACCAACAACAACAACAACAAAAACAACAACATCAAATTATCCAACAAGACGTAGAAGTTATGATGTTGAAAAAAATAATAAAAAAATAACAATTAATAATAATGATGGTGATGATGGTGGTGATGATTTAAGTGTATTACCAATAAGACTTGAAGAAACAGAATTAAAAGTTGTTGTTAATACAAGTCGAATGATAAATGGTGACAGTGATACATTGTCATTTAGTAGTCAAACAGTTAATAGATCAGAAGATATTGAAATTGAATCACCAAAAATATTATCACAAACATCATCATCACCAGTTTTACAAGCAAGTATTGAAGAATATACAAGAGAGAGATTAAATAGAGCAAGACTTAGTAGTGAATTTAAAAATATTAGAAATGAAGGAAGATCATTTATCGGTGAAAGTTTGGATAGAATTGATGACATTGATGATACTGTTAGGGGTGAAAGTGAATTAATTGGTAATTATCAAAACAACAATAATAATAAACAATTTACGACACTTGATATTGCTGCTATTGGTGGAAGTTTTTTAGCTATGGCTGTTTTAATAAGCAGTATGGCTAGTTTTGGTTTTCTTATGTACAGGTAAATTTTATTCTAGTTATATTTATGCAATTATTTTATTTTTTTATGTATTTAATTATATGTTTACTTGCTTTTTTGTTTAAGGAAAAAATATTTAAATCCACCACAAACATTAAACAGTGACAAATGCAGTAATCCTGATAGTTCTGGTTACATTGATGATTCAACAATTCGCGTAAGTATTTTTCTAAAGTTTAATTAATATTTATTGACTTTATTATATGAATTTGTGTTTTTTGTTTGTTCAGGATAATTCAGAAGAAATGTACAGTCTTGATAATGATTCATTTCTCAACTCTTTGGAAGCAATGACAATACAAAATTACTGGACGGATAGTGTTAAACACACAAAACTATAGTAAAGAAAAAATAAATTGATGCAGAAAAAAGAAAACAATAATCATCAGGATAAATTAATAATATCTATTTTCTTACTTCTCGACTAAATAGAAAATATAATATAGTAAAAAATTAGAAATTCATGAAAATTTTTGGCATTAGAAAAAGTCAAGTATCAAGTATTAGATGAGATTTCATTAAAATCGCATGACAAGTCGAGGAATTATATGAATTTTCATATATGTTTTTTAAAAAATAAATATATAATTTCGTATATTTTAGTATTAGCCGAATAGTGCAATAATTCGTGTACTTAATTAAGTAATTTGTACAAAAATAAGACTAAATTGTGGAAAACATAAATGCATGTATCAAAAAGTAAAAAAAAAAATCAATGGAGAAGCAGGAAAAACAAAAAAATACTATAATTATTTAGTAGATGAATTTTTAAATTTTATTTTGTTATAGATTTTTTTTTATTTTGTTATTAGATTTGGTCCAAATTAATTTTTTGCATTTAAATAATAAAACATACTAATATTGTTTATATATGTACCATGACACTCAGTGTTATAAATTTTTTAATCCAATAATTTATAAGTTGTTGTTTTTTTTTTTTTAAATGAAATAGTTTAATCAATGAAAAATTGGACCAAGACATAGAAATAGTTTAAATAATAATTATAGTCAACATTGCCTTTGAAACATATCCGTTAATAATAACAACTAATTGTTTATATTTTAATTTAAAAATTTAATTTGTTTAATAAATTAACTAATAGAATAAAAATTAAAATAAAAAAAATATATTATTTTAACATAAATGTATTTTGAAAATATTTAAATAATAATTTTTTAATTACCTGCTTTTCAATTCCACTATATTAAATAATAAAATAATTATATATATTTATGTATTCGTATTATATAGAATAAAAAAAAAAAATAATAATCAAACATAATATGGAAATTAATTAAATGTTTATTAATGTAAATGTGTAGCTTTTGTAGTTGATGTTTATTTTTTTTTATTTCGAAATTTGGTGTAATGATGATTGGCTTAATTATTATTAATTTTTCGAATAAATTAATTAATTAAATTATTGTGGTATTTAATATTTATTATTCATTATCAAAGTGCTATTTTATTTCATTTTTTTTATAACAAACAATGACAAAAAAATTAAAATAATGTTTTTTTTTGTTTCATTTTATAATAAATGAGAAATTATTTTTTAATTTTTTTTTTTTTAAATTAATGTTTTTCAAATTGTATTTAGCCGCTACTAAATGTCGGACATTTTTATTTCTAATGTTCTAATGTTCTAATGTTTCAATATTTAAAAAAAAAAAAAAAAAAACGAGTGGGGTATACATACAAGTACACAAGCGGCGTATGTCCCAGCCCCGAAATGATCACATGCACAGGTTTTTTTATATTTTTTTCTTGACGATTCATTGGTTTTGGAAATTGATTTAAGCTCAGCCCATTGTTGGCTGTTATCAGTGGAAATGACGTGTAATATCAGTAATATTTAAGTTGTCACATACCTAATAAAAATTTGTCCGTAAAAAATTTATTTGTTGGCTCGAAAGAGTAATTTTAATTAACCCAAATATATAAATAATTTTTAAAATAATCTTGTTATTATTTAGTTGATTTATTTAACAAAATATTTTTTAATATTTAAAAATATATAATTAACTTGTTGAAATTGAAAAACATGCAGTGTGTAAAAAAGCGGAAGCTAGATGAGATTGAATGTGTAGACGTGGCTGAAAATGAAATGATAGTTTCACCACCTCACAAGAAGCAAATGGTCAGTTTTATTTATTTTTATTATTGCTGATTAATAATGTAATTAAAATTAACAATTGATGTGTATTAAATTATTTTATTGCAGGTACAATATGAGCAGAATGATGTTGATGTTGATGATGATGCAGCATGGATGGAGGATAACGTAATTGACCGTGTTAATACTTATTGCTTGGCACATATATTTAAGCATATTCCACCATTTGAAAGACCAAAAGTTGCACAAGGTATGTAAATTATTAAAGTCATATAAATTATTTAATTAACAGAATATTAATAGTCATTAATACGTGTGTGGTTATATAATTTTTCAGTATGTAAAAAGTGGAGAGAAGCTCTTCCTTATTCCTGGTCCAATGTAAAAAAGCTCGAGTGTCTCCATTGGAAATATGATGGTGTTGTAGCACATAGAGGAAGTCGAAAAGTTATATGTTTAAAAGGATTAATAGATCAATGTGGTCGCTATTTAACAGAATTGAATACAATTCATTATGATAATTCTGATATAGTGCCATTGATCAGAATATCTTGTCCACATCTTGTGAGACTTCAATTGAGATTTAAAAATATTAAAAGTTTACATTTTAAAGATGCATTTTCATACATGTCGAAACTTCAAATACTAAGACTAATATTTCAATGTAGTGCAAGCATACCCATTTTGTTGATACTGGCGTTGAGGGATCTTACTCGTACTTTAAAGACTCTTGCATTTTTTAACTGGAAAAGAAATCCCCGTAACCAAAAAATGCCAGCTTTATTCAGCTCGGTAAGTTTAATTTTATACAACAATAATATTAACAAAAAATATTAAACAAATTACTTTTATAATTAATAGATAATAAATGTTTATCTCTTTCTTCTCCTCAGGTATTCTCTCAAATGACTACTTTGAGATTCTTTGATCTTTTTGGCTATCAATTTCCTGATCAATATGCATGATGATTTTTCATAAAGTTATTATTTTATAAATAATAATTGTTACAATAAATTAATTTCTATTAATGTTATATTATTGTTGTTAAGAAGTTTAATGTAACTTTTAAGATGAAAAAATTTATTGATATATAAATGAGATGCTTCTGTATAGCTGATGTTTTATTAATTTTTGTGTAATAATTGTTGACTTAACAATTACATACACTATTATTAATAATTCAAATAAATGAACTATTAAAATCATTGTCGTTTTAGATATTTATTTTTTTTAAATCAAATTTATTTGATTTATTTTCTTTTATAGTAGCTTCCTCTCTTTTGTTTACATCACATCTAACCTTCCATGACCTGCTAATATAAAATGACGGTTGATCTATTTTTTTGCTGGACGACTGCAAGTTCAGACTGATGTGCAAATCTAGACTACATCAAGTGTGAATGACATGCGTTAAAATTTCATTGTTAACAAAAGCAAGTAACATAGGCAGTTAAATAATTATAAAAATTATAATCATTCAGTCGTTGCATCAATAGTAACACTTGTTATAGAATTTTCAAGAACATATTTAACCTGTTGTCGTACACGTCAGATAGATTAATAAATATAAATAAATATGGAGATCTCGAATGAAAAAAGGCAAAAGGAAAATGATATTAAATGTCTAGATATAGTTGAAAATGAAATTAATATTTTACCAACTAACACAAAGCAAGAGGTCAGTTGTTTATGTTTTTATTATTGTTGATTAAAAAACTATAACAATGAGTGTGTGATATTTATTGTTTTATTTTTTACAGTACAATGATGTTGATGATGGTGATGATAATGCAACATGGATGCAAGATAAAGTGATTGACCGTGTTAATACTGATTGTTTAGCAGAAATATTTTCACATATACCACCATTTGAGAGGCCAAAAGTTGCACAAGGTATGTGAATTAACACAATAAAATTATATTAATAAATAGATTATTTATAGTCATTAATACGTGTGTAATTATTTAATTTTTCAGTATGTAAAAAATGGAAAGAAGCTTTCTCTTATTCTTGGTCCAATAAAGTACAAAAACTTGAATGTCTTTATTGGAGATATGATAGTCATGAAGCTGAACAAAGAGTTAGAAAATCAAGATGTTTAAAAGGACTAATAAATCAATGTGGTCGTTATTTAACAGAATTAGATATAATTGGCTATGGTAATTCAGATATTATACCATTGATTAAAATATCTTGTCCACAAATTTTAAGTCTACGATTAAGAATTGCAACTGTTCTAAAGGTACATTTTATAAATGCATTTTCCAACATGTCTAATCTTCAAACGCTAAAAATGATATTTCAATGTAAACCAAGCATACCAATTGAGTTGATAAATTCATTGATTGATGTTGCTGATACATTGAATCATCTTGCATTTTTTAATTGGAAAAGAAATAGATATAACAAAAAAATACCAGATTTATTTACCTCGGTAAGTTTTAATTTTACAACAAGAATATGATATTAAACAAATTGCTTTTATAATTAGTAAATAATAATACATGTTTATCTATTTTTTTTTTCTCAGGTACTTCCTCAACTAATCGCTTTGCGATTTTTTGATTTGTTCGGTTACGAGGAAAAAGTTAATAAACCATTATTTGACTCAATAAAAACAAATGTTGACTTTTTTCACCAAGATGAGCTTTTTGGTCCCAGTTATGATAGACGCTGTACAGAATACGATTACTTGCATCCTTTTTACTTTGAAGGAATTACGAATGATTCACTAATTAATGTTGCTAATAATTTTGAATCATTAGAAACTTTAAAAGTATGGTGTTTTGAAGTCACAGATATTGGTATAATTGCACTTACACATAACAAGTCTCTGAGACAACTTAGAATTAGATATGACGATGATTATTTTTATGATAATATCACTGATTTATCAGTCCAATTGTTTAAAAATATGACATACTTAGATGTACGAATGTGTAATGTTACTAATTATTCAATCATTAAAGTTATTGAAAATTCACCAGAATTAAAGATACTGAGAGTTGCATTTACAAAAGTAACTCATGAACTTGTTAAAAAAGCTGCTGAATTAACAAGAAATCGCAAGAATGGAATTATTTTATCAATGATGATTTCTCTTGCAAATATTGATGGTATTTTTGATACACCAGAATATAAATCACCATTTTTAAAAATTGATATCGTCGATTCAACTGAAGATTTAGTAGATTATGACGAATAAATTTTTCATTTATATCTAAAATAATTTTGTTCATGATATTTTTATTATATTAAAAATGTTATTCAATTTATTCTCATGCAACTTTAAAGAATAATTTAAATAAAAAAAATAAATAAATGTGTTGCTTTTGTACTTGATGTTTTTTTAAATTATGGAGTAATGATTGTTGACTCAATTATTAATTATTCACATAAATCAACTAATAAAATCATTGTGGTTTGTAATAGTTTTTATTCATTGTCGAAATTATAGATTAAAAATAAGAGTACTCAGAGCTGCGAGTTAAATTTTACGACAATTATATTAACAACTTCCCTGATGAATAGAATGCATGATAATTTTTCATGAATTTATCATTTATAATCATCACAATAAATTAAATTTAATTGATGTTATATTATTGATGTTAAATTTAATCTGACTTAGAAGATGAAAAAGAAATAATTTATCTAATTTATTGATAAATAAATGTGTTGATTTTGTAATTGATGTTGTACTGATAATTATAGTGTATGTAATTGTTGACTTAACAATTGCATATACCATTTTTATTTATTCAAATAAATGAATTATTAAAATCATTGTCATTTTAGATATTTCTTATCTTTTAAATATCCAGTTTATTTGATTTTCTTTTTTTTTAATTGTAGTTTCTTCTTTTGTTTCCATCACATCTAACCTTCCATGACCTTGAATATAAAAAAAAATGACTGTTAATATGTATTTTATTTTTTGTTTCAGGACGATGGGGTCGATCTAGACTGCATCAAGTGTAGAAGAATAATACATCTGTCTTTTTTTCATGGTTAATACATATAAGCAATCAATTTATTTTAGCAGTTAAATAATTATTCGGTCAATTTATTTATAACAAACATTGTTTTTGTGTTTTTAAAAATTTATTTAACTTGTTGTCGTGCTTGTCAGCCAGTTTTTGGTATAATATAATCGATAGACAAAGTCTAAAAAATATAAAGAAAAATATGGAGAGTAAAAAAAAGCAAAAGGTAAATGATATTAAATGTCGAGATATAATTGAAAATGAAATTAATATTTCATCAACTAACACAAAGCAAGAGGTCAGTTGTTTATGTTTTTATTATTGTTGATTAAAAAACTATAACGAAGAGTGTGTAATATTTATTTTTTATTTTTTACAGTACAATGATGTTGATGATGGTGATGATAATGCAACATGCATGCAAAATAAAGTAATTGAACGTGTTAATAATGATTGTTTGGCACAAATATTTACACATATACCACCATTTGAGAGGCCAAAAGTTGCACAAGGTATGTCAATTAACACAATAAAATTATATTAATAAATAGATTATTTATAGTCATTAATACGTGTGCAATTATTTGATGTTTTAGTATGTAAAAAATGGAAAGAAGCTCTCCCTTATTCTTGGTCCAATAATGTACAAAAACTTGAATATCTTTATTGGAAATATGATCGTGATGAAACTGAACAAACAAATAAAAAATCGAGATGTTTAAAAAGACTAATAAATCAGTGTGGTCGTTATTTAACAGAGTTAGATATAATTGGCTATGGTAATTCAAATATAATGCCATTGATTAAAAAAACTTGTCCACAAATTGTAAGCCTACGATTGAGATTTGCAAATGTTAAAAATGTACATTTTAAAAATGCATTTTCAAACATGTCTAGTCTTCAATCGCTAAAAATAATATTTCAATGTAATTCAAGCATACCAACTGAGTTGATAAATTCATTGATTGATGTTGCTGATACATTGAATCATCTTGCATTTTTCAATTGGAGAATAACTAGACGTAACGAAGAAATACCAAATATATTTACTTCAGTAAGTTTAGATTTTACAATAATAATATCAAAAAAAAAATTATAAATATATTTCTTTTATAAGAAAATAATAATGAATGTTTTTATCTTTATTTTTTTTTGCCTTAGGTGCTTTCTCAATTAAATGCCTTGGAATATTTTGATTTATTCGGTTATCTGAATGATGTCAATAGACCATTATTTTACGCAGCACCAATGAATGCTGACGTTTTTCACCAAGATGACCTTATTCCGCTCAGATATGAAGGACGCTTTGGAGAAGCTGAATACATAAATGATACTGATAATGACGGCGTAACAGATGATTTTCTAATCAATGTTGCTAATAATTTTAGAAAATTAGAAACTTTAAAAATATGGGGTTTTCAAGTTACAGATATTGGTATAATTGCACTTACACATAAAAAATCACTGAGACAACTTAGAATTAGATTTGAAGATGATTCTTTTAATTATTATATCACTGATTCATCAGTCCAGTTTTTTAAAAATATGACATACTTAGATGTACGAATGTGTAGTGTTACTAATTATTCAATCATTAAAGTTATTGAAAATTCACCAGAATTAAAGATACTGAGAGTTGCATTTACAAAAGTAACTCATGAACTTGTTAAAAAAGCTGCTGAATTAACAAGAAATCGCAAGAATGGAATTATTTTATCAATGATGATTTCTCTTGCAAATATTGATGGTATATTTGATACTCCAGAATATAAATCACCATTTTTAGAAATTGAATGCGTCGTTTCAACTCGAGATTTATTAGATGATGACGAATAATTTTTTCATTTATATCTAAAATAATTTTGTTCATGATATTTTTATTATATTAAGAATGTTATTCAATTTATTCTCATGCAACTTGAAGATGAAAAAAAATAATTGATTGATAAATAAATGTGTTAACATTACCTTTGTACTTGATGTTTTTTCTAAATTTTGATGTAATGATTGTTGACTCAATTATTATTATTACAATATTATTAATTATTCACATAAATTAACTAATAAAATTAATGTGCTTTTTAATATTTTTTATCCATTGTCAAAGTTCTAGTTTTATTATTATTTTATTACAAGAAAAAGACAAAAAATTAAGAACAACTTGTTAAAATCGAAATGAGCACAGCCATTGACTTGATTTTTTTTTTTGCAGACTTATTGGCTGTAGAGATTTAGATAAGCCCATAAGCCCATCCCATTTTTTGAGATTAATATCACCGGGTCACCGGGAATGAGGTGTGATATGAGTCATATCTGAGGTGCTAGGTTTTTGCAAGTAATTTTAATTAAGCCAATTCTATAAATAATATTTACAATTATCTTGTTATTATTTAGTTGATTTATTTATAAAAATATTTGTTTTTTAATTTATGAAGATATATAATTAATTTGATATAAAATTAAAAAATATCCAAACGTGTTGTTTTTGTAGTTTTATTAATTTTGGTATAATAATTGTTGTAAAATTAACAATTACATACACTGTTATTAATTACATAAGAATAAAAATAAATTATTAAAATTGTTGTTGTTTTAAATATATTTTTTCTTATTTTAATTTTTTTTTTAAACTCATAGTTTATTTGAATTATTATTTTTAAATAGAAGTTTACTATTTTGTTTACACAAGTTTACATCACATTCTAACATGTCGATCTAAATTGGTGATTACCCAAGTAAACAATATATCAATTATAATAACAATGCAACTATTATATAATATTTTAATAATAATTTTGATTTATAAAAATTATTTAAATGTTCAAATTTAAAATGTACAAGATTTAGCCACTCATCGGCAAAGTAGATATTCACAATAATTAATCGCCATTTTGGTGCTTATTATTTTGATCAATTATTATTGTTATTAAATATTATTATAATAATAATCAAACGCCATTGTGAGGCACAATAATGAGCCCATCAGAAACAGCACTTTATGGACAATCATGAATAGATATTTTTATAATCGTGTATGTTCATCCGGTTTAGAATCTGATTTCTTGTTTTGTGTGTGTGTCACTGTATGCCTTGATCATCATCAGACTGAAAATAAATTTAAAACCGGTGGGGAGTGAATTATAATTTTGTAAAATAAAATAATAAAAAAAAAAAAAACGTCATCTCAGTTGAGCACCAAACTCGAACAAGGCTGGATGACCAAAAATTGACAGAAACACAAGAAAAATAATAAAAAAGTTATTTAACAATAATTAATAAACAATTAATAATTTTACAAGTCAAACAATGTCAAGTAAATATTGGTCAATAACCCCAGATGATCCTCGGTAACAATTTAATTATTTTTTCAATAATTTATTTCATTCAACAAATATCCAAGAAATAAAAAAAAAAAAAAAAAACGTGGTGTACTTTTCGAAATTAAAATAAAGCAAATTGAGTAAAGAAAAAAAAAAAAAAAAATGGCAACTACAAATGATGAATTACGATCGGAAATTGAAAGACTATCAAGAGAACTTGATTTGGCATCAACTGAAAAAATTCAATCAGCTCAATATGGTCTTGCACTTTTGGAAGAAAAATCAACACTTGAACAACGGTGCAATGATCTTGAATCACTCTATGAAAATGCCAGGCATGATCTCGAAATTACCCAAGAGGTTAGTCCAAAAATTATTTACTCATTAAATTTTAATACTTAAAAATACACATCCAATATTCTTTATTATATAAAATTTATTTTGATAAGAAAAAAAAAACTTGAAACAATATTTATTGTTAAGTTTGTTTTGAAGCTTGTTGTCAAGAAAATATTTATATTTTAATTTTTCATACAATAATAAAAACAAATAAAAATAAAAATATATTTATTATCTTTCAGGCATTAGCAAAATTTCATACAACAACAAAGCTAACAACAAAAAGTGGCATTGAACAAGAAGAGAGTTTACTTAATGAAACAGCAGCTCGAGAAACGTCATTGCAAACACAAATAATTGAATTGGAAAATGAAATAAAACAGGTAAATAAACAAGAAAAAAAAAGAAAACAAATAAAATTAATATATTGTAATAATTTTATTTGCTTTTAATATGTTGATTAACTGATGAGATGTATGTATTAATTTATCATTTGATAATGAGACCAATAAAATGATGATTATTATTGTTTTGTAATAAATAATAGGTGCGACATGAATTGGATCGTGTGGAAGCAGAGCGTGACCATGCCCTTCAAGAACGTGAAGATGTTGGAAAAGATCATCAACATGCTGAAAGTGAACGTAAAAAATTACGTACTGATTTACGTGAATGTCGTTTTCGTGAAACTCGTTTATTACAAGATTATTCTGAGCTTGAAGATGAAAATATAACATTACAAAAACAAGTATCAACATTACGTTCAAGTCAAGTTGAATTTGAAAGTGCAAAATATGAAATACGTAGATTAAATGAAGAAGTTGAATTATTAAATAGTCAAGTTAAAGAATTATCAAAATTAAAAAATATTGCTGAAGAACAAATGGAAGAAGCACTTGAATCATTACAAGCTGAACGTGAAGCAAAATATTCATTAAAAAAAGAACTTGATCAACGTATGAATAATGAATCAATATATAATTTAAGTAATTTAGCATTATCAATACGTGGTATAACTGATGATCAAACAATTTGTAGTGATGGTGAAGATGATTCACCAGCATTACGACGTATTGAAGATGATTTAAAAACACAAGAACCAGGTACATCTGCCACAAGTGTTAAACAAGTTGATTTATTTTCGGAAATTCATTTAAATGAATTAAAAAAACTAGAAAAACAATTGGAAATTGTTGAAAATGAAAAAATAATATTAACACAAAATTTACGTGATAGTCAGCATGTTATTGAAAAAAGTCAAGGTGAATTACAAGCATTTGTTGCTAGAATTGTACAATTAGCAGCACATGTACAATCATTACAACATTTACATTCAAAATTACCAGATAAACAAACTGATGAAACTGCATTGGACAAATTAACTCAGGTAATTAATTTAATGCTTAATTTAATTTAAACAAACAATGCAATATTTTGCTAATATTAATTTATTATTAGGCTGTCATGCAGTATCATCAATGGAGTACAATGTCTGCTCGTGAAATTAATCAACTACAAAATGATCTTGCTGAACTTGAAGCTGGACTAACAATATCTGATACAACTCAACAATTAAGAACAGAGCTAACAAATCTTCGTAATAAGGTAAATATTTTAAACAACAATCAGAATTAATTTTAATTAGTAAATTAATTTTTATACATTATTGTTATATAATTTATTAATATTGTTTTTTTTAAAAAAAAAACAAATCTATTATTGTCCTCTTGGTGATGGTTTTTAAATTGGTGAATTTTTATGTTGAACAAATAATTATGGCGTTCCAGATACCAATGTCAGAGATGTGCATTAAAAAAAAGGTTGGAACGTGTTAATTTGAAAATTGTTCTATAAATTAATATTAGGTTTATAAAATTAGATGACTAATATCAAAATTATTGCTTTAAATTTCTAACAGTGTCTGTTACGTGCTGCTTCAACAAAAATAAAATTAACTATTAACTTAAAATCACAGTTTACATCAACAACATGGCATGAAATCATCAAATTTTTCATTCAACTCATTTTACAAATGTCTTTTTGATAATAATTAAATAATTTTTCTAAAATTCATAAAAATATTTATAATAATTTTTTAGGAAATATAAAAATCATCAATCTAAACAATTCATTTTCATTTTTTTAAATCAATGTTTAATTTAAAAAACTAATAATTTTATTTTTTTTTGTTAATTAATTTTACAGTTATTGGATACTGAGAGTAAAAATTCACAGCTTGAATCAGATATTATTGTATTATCAAAATTAGCTGGTGATGCTGGTGGTTGTTTGGATAAAGCACAAAATGATTTACAAAATATATCTGATGAACTTGCACAATTGTATCATCATGTTTGTACAGTTAATGGTGAAACACCATCAAGAGTTATACTTGATCATGAAAAAATAGTTCCTGATAAAGATGATGAAGAAGATAATGGTAAAATTGAGTGGTTTAGAACATTATCAAAAACTGATTTACCAATAAAAGAACTTGAGAGTTTAAGTAAAGCCAAGGAAATTAGTAAATCAATTGAAACAGCTATGGATCAAATAAAACATTTGAAAAATGCTGTTGAACATACTATTGACATGTCAAAATTAAAAGGAAGTCAAGCAAATATATCTGACTGTAAGTTTATATTTATTTACAATTTTTAATTATACTTACAATTAATTATCTTGAATATAATTTAATTTTTTTTTTGATAATCTTTAGGTGAAAATAAAGCTGAAGAAGGTGATCTTCAAGAACAAGTTATTAAATTAAAAGCATTGTTGTCAGCAAAACGTGAACAAATAGCAACATTAAGAACAGTACTTAAATCAAATAAAAATACAGCTGAAGTTGCATTGACCAATCTCAAGAGCAAGTATGAAAGTGAAAAGATTATTGTCGGTGAAACAATATCAAAATTACGAAATGAATTGAGAAGATTGAAAGAAAACGCAGCAACATTTTCAAGTATGTTAATTATTTATTATTATTATTGATGATTTTATTGTTATGATTTTTTGATCCTTATTAATTCCAAATATTATTTTTATCCTTGTTTTTTTTCTCTTCCTTTAACATGAATTTTAATATAAAAAAAAAAACATTTAAATATTATCGTTAACAATTATTTTTTTTTCTTTTAGTTTTTTTTTCTATTGTCATATTAATATCGAGCTCGACTGTCATTGATTTGGCTGTTGCACTTGGTGATTGCCATCGTGTTTATTGCACCAAATATAATTCATAAATTTTTTTTTTTTTTATTTATTAAATTTAGTTATAAAAAGAATTTATTTAATCTTGTTGCCATAATAGATTTTTTTTTTTTTTTTTCTTATTAAATTACTTAGTAGAATAAAACGAAAAGAAATATATATTTTTATATTTACAAGAAATTCATGCTCCTTGCATTCGTGTGTATTCTTTTTTTTTTTATAATTTTCACTTGAAGTTTACAATAAAAATAAAAAATTCAATTAAAAATTACTTTACGTACAAATCCAACAAGTTTACAAGCAAACGTGATTTCATGAATTTAGAAATATATTACTGTAAAAAAAATAAAAAAAAAGAAAAGTAATACTGTAAATGGCAATCGTAAAAAGAAAAAAAAATCAATTTTTATTCACTTGGATATATATAAACTTCTATTCATTTATTTTTCATTAAAAACAAAAAAAAAGTCTCTCAAAAAAGGCCAAGGATTTTAAAAGCTATTACAAATAATTGACCTTTATATTCATTTTATTAATCAACTTTGTTTTTTTTTAACACGAATTAATCTATTTGAAAAAATTGAGTCATTTTTTTTTCTTTATTTCATTTATCATTGTTTGTTTAATTAATTAATTTAAAAAAATGTTTTTCAATGTTCATATGGCACGCAAAAAAAAAAAACAAACCAAAAATACTCCTAGCTATTCCAATGTGTATCCTAAATTCCCTATCACTGATTAATTATTCATTGAAGATAAAAGAAATCTTTAAAAAATGATAAAAAAAAAACAACATAAACCATTTATACCCTTTGGTGTTTTTTTAATACCTTCTAACCGTACGATACCAACAGGTTTACGTGCAATGTTTGCTGCACGATGTGAGGAATATGTAACACAAGTTGAAGAATTACAACGTCAACTTGCTGTTGCTGAAGAAGATAGAAAAACATTGAATCATTTATTACGTCTAGCTGTACAACAAAAATTGGGACTTACAATGAAACTTGAAGAGCTTGAAGTTGATCGTGAATTAAGAAATACACGTAGACATGGTACTGGTGGTAATGGACGTGGTCGTGCACGTTTACAGCAACAATCAAACCGTCCACATATGGGTCGTGATTTTTTTTAGAAAATGGTCAAGATGTGGAGCAAAGCTTTTTAATTGTGACAAAATTAAACAATAAATTTAATAAATAATAAAAGAAATAGTAGGAAAAACAAAAATATAAATATCAAATTAAAATCTCAAATTTATCTCAAGTTTAAAAAATAATCATTGCCAATAATCATTACTGCAATTGATAAATATTATCAAAACAAAAAAAAAAATTTATAAATATTTTTGCAAAGCTACGAAAAGAGATAATTTGAGAATTTTTTTTTTATTATTTTTAAAATAATATTAGTCACAAAAAAGCTCCATATCACATTTATATTTATATATTTATATATATTTTTTTTTCTCATCGTTACCAGTATCATAATTTAAAAAATGAGATTTTTTTTTTTTTCTTTATTTACGTTTGTTTTTATTGTAGAAATTTCAACGTGTTATTTTCGGGTTGAAAATAATTATATCAAATTTTAAATCATTTTAAATAGTGATTTAATTGTAGTGACAATACTATTGTGTGGTGAAAAAAAAAAAATATGATAATTATTATCAAGCGAAAATGAATAATTTGTAGTTGTTTATAATTAATTTTTAGTATAGAAAAATGAATATAAATTTTTAAACAAAAATAATTACATAAACTAGAATGATAGAAAGTTTTTTGTATTTTAGTGAAAAATATATATTCGTAGATTTTTAATTAATCAGTTTATTCTGACGCTGGTAGCTGAGGAAAAGAAAAAAAAAAGAAAATTTATTAACAAACAAAAAGAAAAAAAATTCCGTCGAATTTCGAATTAATTTTTTAAAAATTTATTTACATTTTTTTAATTTAAAAAATTTTTCTTTTCAATTTATAATAAAATATATAACGATTTTTAAAATTATATATATTATTTTGATTTAATTATTAATTTGGTCTATTAATAGATCACTTGAACATCAAATTAGGCAGCTAGTTTAAAAAATAAAATCTAAAAAAAAAATCGTATTACTGATTTTAAAAATGAAAAAAAAAAATAATAATAATTATATTTGTTATCAGTCACATAGTATTATTTTTAATTAACATAATCAAATTAATTTTATTTCAATTAGCTATTTTTATTGACACAAGTTAATTGTTAATTAATGATTACAATTTTTTTTTTTTTTTTTTTTTTTTGGCAGCTCAATAGTAAATTTGAAAAAAAAATAAAACAAATTTTCTTTAAATACAATTTTTTTTGCGTTTTAAAAAAATCTTTAAATATAAAATAAAATATTGTTATTATTGTCCATTTTTCATTTGACTTGTTGAAAAATAAAATTTAATTAATAAAAAGAAATACCATTAAATCGTTATAAAAGTCATGAAGTTTTTTTTTTTATTTCTCGTGCGAATTTATTGATGAAAAAATAATAATAAAAATAATTTCTAAGTGTTTGTTTTTTTTCTCATTAATATTTTTATTTTTAATTATTATTTTTTCATTTTAAATTGAGTTTATTGTTACATTATTAATAATAATAAATTGTACATTGAATTAGTAATTATAATATTCATTTATTGTTATATTAAACGATAATAAAATAATTTAAATAACAAAAAAATTAACAAAATTTGTAAACTAAAAATAACAATAATTCAAGTTGATTGTTCTATTGAATAATTGACCAATTTAAAATTATATTTATACAGTTTTTAATCACCCGTGTCAATATGACGATAAAAAAGAAAATAAATAAAACAATCACATAATAATTTAAATATAAAATCAATAAAATTCTAATATAGAATTTTCTTTGTTTCTCGTTGATTTTATAAAACATCGCAGTATTTTAAATATATCCGTCGCAATTGGCTAAATATTATTTATATTTTTTAATTTTACCAATTGATGTAAATGTTAATTTAAGGCCGTCCTCAATTTTTATTGATATTTAAAATTATAACACGACACGGGTGATGTATTATTATGAAAATTAAATTTTTAAATGTTTATACGTTATGTCCAAAAACCGAGCCAGCCTCAGACCACCGTCCCTTCCCTGTAAAATTTAATAAAAATTAAATGAAAAACAAATTTTTTTAAAAATTCAATCATCACGTTGTCACAGGATAATTATTTTGTCAAAAGCTTTTTTTATTTTTATTTTCCTGCCAAATATTACCATCTAAACAAAAAAAAAACGAAAAAGTTTTTTTTAAATAATGTATATTATTGTTGCATTTAAAATAAATTTTTAAAAGTCATTTTATCAATCAATATCATCTGATTTAGATTTTTTTTTATTTATTGACATTTAAAAATTTAAAGATTATGTTATAATTTATCTCTTGCACTTTTATTTTAATCAATAAATAATATCGCCGAATTGATTCACCAATTTGCCTTTGCACTGATTTGAAAAAAAATTATAAAAATCGACACATTTATCGCGAAATTATTGCCATTTATATAAACAATAAGTAAATTTAAAAAAAAAAACAAAATAGTAATAGTATTTTTAAATTATCAAAGCGTGATCATTATCATTAAAAAAAATAAAAAAAAACTAATATATAAAATATATATTCAATTGCGTCCCTGGCAATATTAATAATTCCTGCGACTTCGTGATGTTCAATAATAATATAAACAATGTTTAGCTATAGTTTAATGAATAATAAAAAAATTATCGAATAATAAAATCATGAATAACAAATTGTATCTATATAATAATATATCTGTATACAAAAATTGAAATAATAAAAAAGAAATTTAGATCATAAGTAAATGTAAAATAACTGGTGATGGATTTCTGAATAATTAATTATAATTAATTTATAATAGCTAATAAATAAAAAAAATAATAATGAATTTGGGGTGATATTATAATATCTCGTTGTATTTTTTTTTTTTCAATAAGTTTGATGAGTTTTTATAATTCATTTGAACCCTTTTTGAACTTATCGATTTTCTTGAATATTTAAATTCATTTTTTTTTTTTTTCGATAAAGTTTGATGTGATAACATCTAAGGTACTTTAATAATTAATCATTTTTTTGAAATATTAATATTAATTGATTTTTTAAATTTGATGAAATATAAATTGAATTTTTTTTATTGATTATTACATTTAAAAAAAAAAAAAACATTTTATCAGAATTTAAATCTTTTCACAATTTATAAATTATAAATTTAGTTTATTATTATTTAACGCGAAATTATTTATATATTGATTTTATTATGAAAAAAAAGATTATATTTGTATTTATTTTTTATTTATTTTATTTTGTTTTTACATTGGGTTAATTGTTTTTTCTTTTTTTATGAAATTAAAAAGTTTGTTTGAACAATTGAGAGAAATATATTTTATTTATTTATTTATTTTGACATGAAGAAATAAATAATATAAAAATTTTATTTACAATTAATTTAATGTTTTGAAAATTAAATTAAAGAATTTTTTTTTTTTTATTTGAAAAATTTAAGTGAATCAAATTGTTTATAGATAGTCATCCTCTCATTTCTTTACTCCTTTTCTCGTATATTTGCAGCCAGTGCATGTGATTCAATGTCACACTCATTAGTCCCTTTTGTAATTCTAAAATAACCATTTTCTCCCCAGTTGGTGCCCCAAGAATTAGCAGCAATCTAAAAATTATATATTTATAAAAATTAATATTTTAATACTTATAATTTTAATACTTATTTATTTACCCAATATTGTTTGTTGTTTTTTGTCTCAGACCAGCCAACTATTCGTACTGAATGATATCCAATTGTAGGTAAACTTTTAAGACACTCGTGAATCCCAGACTCGTAAAGAGAAAATTTTTTGTTCACTCTCATTGTTGCTAATAACAAAAGCAAACAACAAAAAATGATATTTAAAGACAAAAAAAGTGTAATTTAATTTGTATACCTTGAATGGATCCTTCGTAAAGAATTTCATTCATGAGATCAACATGAGAAGATGGTAAATGAACAACACTATCGACAGAATATAATTTATTCAAATGACAATTTTCATCCTGGCATTGTTTAGTAGAAACTTGACACTTGTTATTTAAACCAGTCCAGGGATAAGATTTTTCACTCATTAATCTAAAAAAAAAAGTATTATTAATTAACATTTGTGTGTAAATAAAATTTTCTATATATAAATTTAAATAAGTTCAGTTTACTTTGCTGTTTTGGCATAATTCCATGCATTGACTGGATTGCCTGGAGCACATTGTGATTTTTCATCAATGCAGTCAATAAATTGTTGAGCACTTAGTGTAATATTGCGGTTCATTTTTAATGATAGTCTGTCTGAAATAACATCAGCAACTGAAACAGCCCATGATGATCGACATCGTCCTTGATCCCTGATAGGTGACACACTTCTTGTCTTATCAAATCTTGGATCAAATGTTTTTGGTGGTGGAACACTATCTATAGCTAAAAGTGGCCCTTGCACTGATGACAGCCATTGTACTGGATCTTTTGTTCCAATTGAATTTTCTTTTTTTTATTCAACAACAATATGTGGTGTCAAAATTTTTTATTTTGTATTTATTAAAGTGATTTATTATAAAAGATAATATTTTGTGTGACTTACTTGGATTAATCGTTCTGTACTTTGGTTTATCTTCCATCTAAAATGATAATGAATTATTTTTTAATTTTATTAACATAGTCTATGGCCAAATAGACCACTAGGTATGTGATCTCAATAAAGCCTTAATATTAATTCATATACAATTCATAAATATATTAAAAATTTTTTTTATATAAAATTACAAAATTTATGTTTAACAAAATAAACAAACTCACCGAAATAAATGTACCATGGGATCTTCCAGGCTGTCCAAAAAATACCACACAAATGGGAAGTAATACAATAATTACTGAAATATTATTGAAATTTAAATGATAATTTATATTATCGTACTTGATTGCCAAAAAAAAACGAAATATAATTTAAAAGCATGATATACTTATTATCGTTGGTGAATTGACAAAAAAAAAAAAACAAAAAATCCAATAAATTATATATTTTATTTAATAATTTAAAAATACTTACCGAATTTCATTTCGATTAATGAAAATTAAGCTCGACAAGTCAATGATTTTTAAAATTGATTTTGAAGACAAAAAAAAAACCAGACAGTTAGTTTTGGACTTTGATTACTGCAACAATTGTACTAAATAGTTTAAAATTATTATTCTCAAAACAAACTAGTCCACATTTTTTTTCTTTTTTTTTAATATTTGCTAATAAAAAAAAAATATTATTTCAATAAAATGAATACTACTTACATGGAAAATTTTTTGTACCAACTACCAAGGTTATAATTTAATGATGATATTAAAACTAAAGAATGCAAGATAGTATATGATTTTATGACTTTATGCAAACATTCAGGAAATTAAATTTCGGTTTCCTCAATAATTTTCTTGTAAATAAAATCAAAATATTATTATTATTTTGCATTATTTTTTTCAACAAATTAATATTTATTTTATATAAAATTTTCAAAATACAATATTTATTTCGAATATAATCTCCACAACATTGTCTCATCTCTTTACACTAAAAATATAAATTTGATATAATTTATATAAAGTTTAATGATTGATGACAATGTATTTTTCAGCAGCTAAATTCTTTCAATGGTATAAAATTTTATCTTTATTGAATCTTTCTAATTCATAATTGCCATTATAGTGTATAAAATAATTTATAAAATTTATAATATTAAATTTAGTAAAAATAAAATTTTACATTATTTACTTAAATTATACTGACATGTATATTTTAATAATTTACTTCCATCAAATATCTTGACTATTGATCGTCTTTTGACTTTTCGAATTCTTTCAAAATTACCTCACTAAGTCTCAATACCATTATTACATTTTTTATTATCAGAAAAAAAAAAAAAAAAGAATAAAAATAACAAACTAAATGATGATGGAACATACACAATGGAAAAGTAATAATTGATTGATTAATTAACTGATTTATCACAAGCTAAAGGTCAAACATAGGTCAAATTATTTTACGATATTTTTGATATCAACAACTTCCTTTACACAAAACAAAATAAAAGGTCAAAGAAAAATAAAAAATACAAATACCAATATAAAATGAAAAATAAATTAAATTAATTTAAAATCAATCAAATTATTTAAAAAACAAAAAAAAAAAAAAATAATAAATTTGTTTTTCAAAATAAAATTTTTCTTTTGTAAAAATAAATTGATAATTAATTTATTTTTTCATCTAAATAAAGAGAAATTATTTTCTTAATTTAATTACGATATTATTGTGGTTAATTATGAAAAAAAATATTAAATTAAAACAATGTTTTGATAAGTTGGGAAATAAATTTTTGAGTATAGTAAAAAAGACACAAGGATAATCTTGAATGAATTAATGACAAAGCTTTTTCATAAATTCCCAAGGGTTTTCTATCAAGATAACTATCCGATTAACCTGATTAACAAGCTTAATTATTGTTCCAATTAACTTTGACCCATCAAAGAAAATATAAATAAATAAGAAAATCAATAAATTTTCTTTTTTTGTTTACGTAACTTCATTTTATTCATTTTTGTTCGTGAAATAATTTTGTTTATTTATTCATTTATTTTTCCTACAATAACTTTTTATATATGTCAGCTTGGTTTATTCAAATATGATGACTTTTTTTTTTTTTTTATTTTTTAAATATCAAAATGACTCAACTGATTGACTAAAAAACCCTGAACTCATCATAATGTTTCTTCTTGTATTTGGAATATTGCCACGTACTGAATAAATATTTTATCGGACACCGTTTTGGTTTTTATGACATTGTAGAAAAATGAAAATAATTTCACATTTGAACTTTTGGGCTCGTAAATATTTAAACAAAAAAATCGATTTAATTTACACGATTTTATAAAAAATTTAATTCAAAATGGTGTTATTATTATTATTTTTAGATCAACTTGAAAAAATTAAATTGAATCAAACAAAAATATAATTTTCATTGTTCGAAATATTTTTATAATTTATTTATATACACTTGTAATTATTATTAACAAAATAATAATAATAATAATAATTTATTCTTTGCGCCAATCAGAGCAATTGCAAGTTCAAGGTCAAGTTTTTTTATAATTTTTTTTCTCTGGTGATTAATTAATAACAATTGAAATAAATAATTTTTTGAAATTTAAAAATTGATTATTTATTTTAATTATTATATTTAAAAATTTATTTATTTATTTTTATTTATTTGTATTTATTGCTATCATGAAAATTAAGTTTTGTATTTTCATTTTTTTTTATTTATTTTTTTTGTTATTTCATTGGCCCCCCTTGTGGGAAAAAAAAACAACAATCCAGTTTGTTTTTGGCACGCGCGGTGGTACAGTCTGCTCCGGATTAATTAATTAGTTATTGTTTTGTCAATTATTAGTGCAAATAAATTATTATAAAAATATAATAATCTTGTAGTTTAAATAGTGGAGAATATATTTGTGTTTTTAAGTGATAATTTAAGGGTATTTTGTGGAGTTTATGGAGAAAAAATTAATAACGCGATCAAATTTTTTTACTAAAAATTAAATTTGTCGTTATTTATCAACAAAAAACATTAATTATTATTTAGCTACTAAAATATTTATTATTGATTTCGGATATGTTGATTAAACCTACGATTGTTTATTGACATTTTATTGAAAATTATTTGCATAATTTGATTGTAAAAATTACAAAACTCGGCGTCCATTTTCGGTGGTTATTATTTCACTTTCCTGCCACAGAAAAAAAAATAAATAAAAATGACCTTGATTGTCAGCCATTATGTGACACTATATTATGCTGTACAGGACTCGCAAATATTTAATATTGCTTTGATGATTTTAAGTGCTAATTAATTATCAGAATATCATTATATTCTAAATTTAAAATATTACACCGGCAAGAATATTATTGTGTCTAGTGAATTTAATATTTATTTCAAGAACAATCATGATGCAATTGACTTTTTCGATACGCAATGTACGTTATTTAATTTTAATAATATTTTTTTATATTTATCATTAAATTATTATTATGTTTTTTCACTCAACAAGGCTCCAATTAATTTTTTTCTCTATTTATTTTATTTTGGAGCAAAAAAAAAAAAAAAAATGAAAATACACAATAAACAATAGACTCAAAAATTTTTAATTAATATTTGATCATTAAAAATGATTGAAATTAAAATATAATTATTAAAAAATAAATAGTTAAAAAGTGGCTTGGAATATTCATGAAAAAAATTAAAACAAAACAAAACTCTTTTGTCGAAATATATATCCTATTATATTTTTTTTTACATACAGCTTTTTTTGTAATTTTATTATTTTCTATTGTTATTAATATTATTATTTTTCAAAAAAAAAATAATCTATCGTTAAACCAGTTTTATTTTTTTCTATTGTTATTATCAATATTATTTGTTTTTCGAATAAATTACCGTAAAATTTGCTTTTTCCTTTTTTTTTCATTTAATTCCAATGGACATTGAGCTTGCAAGCTCAGAGAAGATAGTCATCCTTGTCCATGGTAAATTTGCACCTCTTTTCTGTAACGAAAACAACAATTTGTCTATTATAAATATAATACGAGAAATAAATAATACGATGATTAGTATTTTTCATTCAAAAACTTGAATTATGCAATGATTCTTGAATAATAAATATTGTTCGAAAGCTTTTTATTATCCAAGACATCATATTATTCAAACTCATTATTATTATTTTTATTGTTATATATTTTTCACATCATTGTGGTGTTTTTTTTTTATATTTTTTCTACATACATTTGCATTAAGCTGTGTTACAATAACACAATAATAATAAATGTAGAAACACTGACGCCTTTGTCGACTATGTAGTGTACCCAGTTATTTTGGCAATCATCCAGGACTTCCCACGAAAACATATTAAACTACAAGTTGCTCATTTTTACTCAAATATAATTTTACTAAATGCTATATAATTTTTTTTTTTTTTTATTCAACAGTAAGACATTTAACATTCAATTTTTTTTTACCTTCATAAAAAATAAAATTTCATATAATTTTTTTAATTTTAAATTAATTTTCTTTTATAATTAAAAATTCTATTAATATTTGAAAATTAAATTAAATCATTTATTTATTAAATTTAAAAAAAATAATAATGAAAATTTAAAAGAATTTTATTTCATCAAAAGATTACCGAAGAATATACATAAATTCTTTGAATTTTTTTTTAGTATTTTTTTTGTTTCATCAGCTGTTAAAGTTGCTTCTGTTTAATTTAAAAAAAAAAAAAAAAAATTATATTTATCGAGGTGAAAATACTTGAGAGGTGATCGAACTCAATTTCGTAAATCTCACCAAGGTCTAATATTTATATATATATATAAAAAAAACATTAATATATAACAAAAAATACAGCCACGTGACTAAAAAATAAAACAAGATTTTCTCGTGTCTTTGAGTGTCTTTAAATCTCATTAAAATAAATCCACGTTGTGTTATAATATGGCATTGAGTGTGACAAAATTTCAGGATATAAAAAAAAAAAAAAAATAAAAAATCTATATATATAGATATTATGATCCCAGTGTCGATTTAGCCTCGAGACATTTGTATTTTTATACCCTATTTTTGTACGATATTTTACCGACAAAATAATTCGATAAAAATAAAAAACGTATTATTTAAAAAAAACAAATAAATAAAAAATGACTAGATAAATTATAAAATAGATAATTTATTTTTAATTTATATATAAAATAAATTTTTAAAGCTTCCGTTCAAGATGCCGGAGTTTTTTAATTCAAAATGAATAAAAATTTTGAATATAATTTTTAAAATATAGATTGACCGTTTTGTGTGTTTCAAATGATTTTTGCTAAGTCGTAATGTTTGTATGTGTATGTAGAACTATTAATAAGTACGAGGGTCGACGTTTAACCTTGTCCGTTGCAAAGACCATCTTCATCTCGCTCTAAAAATTGAAAAAAATAAATATATATTTATTTTTCTTATACACGTCACCTTGTTGAAGAAAAAAATAATTTAAATTGTTCATTTGATGCAATAATGTATAGTATTATATCCGGCCACAGTAGCCAGATATCAAATTCAAATTGGGTCAACTCTCAGTAGGAAAAAAATACATTCAAATATGACAAGACAATCAAAACATAACAAAAAAATAAATAATGTATTATCTGTGTTTTTTTTAAAAAAAAAAACTTGTTACATTTATTTTTTCTAGCAGACGATGTTTAGGTGTCAGTTCCATTAATGAACTGTCGAAAAAAAAATTTTTTTTTTTTTCTTTTATAAACAAAAAATGACGAAAAAAAAAGAGAAAAAAAAATATATATAATTCGTTATTTCGAAATTTGAATAGATGAAAATAAAAAAGTATATATTCATCAAGAATATTTATTATTTTTTTAATATAAATTTTTTTTTATTTTTTAAATACCCTATTACACAATTTTTTTAAATCCTTCAAAATACTAAAGCCTCAAAAACATTAGTATATTTTACGACAAACAAATCTTGTCAAAAAAAAAAAAAATTCGTCGAGACGAAATAATTTAGTAAAAAAAAAAACTTTTCTTTGAAAATTAACGAAAAAGCAAGCTGTTTAATAATCAAACAGATATCAAATATACATTTACGATTTTTTTATTATTTTACATTCAGAGGGTGATATATAAAAAAAATAAAAAAAAAAAAATTCATCGTGCAAAAGGGCGTCGGCGAAAAGCCGAAGAAAATCTTTGATAAAATGAAGAAAAAAAAAAAGGGCGTTTTCAAGGGATTCAAACATACATAAAAAACAAATATATATATTTTAAAAAATAAAAAACTGATATTTAACTAAATCAGTAAAAATAAAAGGAAAAAAAAAAAATTGTATATTTATAAAATTATGAGTTATTTGAACGAGTCCCTGACCTCGGTGCGTTTTGATCAGCTGTTAAAGGTATTTCACATGTATGCGTATTTGCTTGTATAGAAAATGATGAAAAAAAAAAAGAAAAAAATAGAAAATGGGTGCGACATATGCGTATTACGAGGATAGACAAGAACAGATAGAAATAGTGCTAGATCAAGTGAGTGAGTGAGTTAGAGAGGGTAGGAACCACGCCCTCACGAAGAAACACAGTCGACAGTGTCGACGCTCGAACTTTGTGAACCTGCCAAAGCTCGCACAAGAAAGCTTTTCTTTATATTTTTTTTTTCTTTTTATTTATTTCATTCTTACCCTTTTTTCAACCCTTCACCTACCACCCACTATCCAATATATATTTATTTATTTTTTCTTCTATTTTATTTCGTCGAGAAATATATATTTGATTTTTTTTTTAACTCAGTCTCTCTTTCTGGTGTATGGCTATTGTCTTTATTTATTTTTTGAACATTTAGATGTGTGTATGGATATTGGATGTGTATGTTATTCAGCCATAACAACTGTACAAGTGTCTCTCACTCACTTGGTTTGGATGAATTTTATCAAAGATATGAGAGAAGAGTGCGAGCACAAGTAAAGTAACAGCGTTGGCTAACCACCACCCACCCAGCATCCTCGACGCTGACGACGCTGACGCTGACGATAAATACAACTACGATGAACATTTGTATTTGTGTATATATACGTTTGTTCATATGTACGTTAGTTTGACTTGCAAGCTACCCAACGAATAACCAACCCAACAGTCTACCACCGACCCTGTTAATGTTAACATCACGGAAAAATAAATTTCATTCAAATAAAATTTATTTTTTTAAATTTATTTAGACTCGATTGTTTATGTTTTATTTATATATAAACATTTAATTATTTTTTTTTTTTTGAATAATTATTTGAATAATTATAGAAAGTACATTTTTTTTTTTTTATAAAAAAAAAAATAAATAAATAAAGTGAAAAATGAGATAATGAAAATTTATGAAAAATTTGAAAATTAATATAAAATATATTAATGAGTGGTTTTTTTTTTTTTTAATTTAAAATATGCCTCGAATTTGAGATATTTTTTTTTTTTTTTTTTTCAACGAGTGAGAGTGTGTGGTAGTTTTTTAAATTTGAAAAATTTTATTATTTTTTTTCGAAATTATATGTATCTAGTGCGTGGAGATTAAGAAGATTTAAAACTATTAAAAGTATTTTTTTGTGATTGGAATTTTACCGAGTGGATTATATATATTATTTGATTTATTTTTTTGTTATTTTATTTTACGTATTTTTTTGGGAAGATTTACTCTGGGACCAGCCGGTTCAAACGACCGGTGTTACATCAAAATTTGTGAGTCCAATATTTTATATATCAAATATAAAAAATAAAAATTATTTATTTCAAAAAATTTTTCATAAATTTATATATTTTTATATGCCAATTAATTAACACGTGTAAGTTTGTGTTAATATATTTGAATATTAATCACAAAAATAAATGATTGAAAATTAAAAAAAAATAAACCCTTTCAACAATGTAAATTTTCAAATTATTAATTACAATTTAATATTTAAATATTCATTTTAAAGGATCAATTATAAATTTTCATTTTCAAAATAATCTTTATTATTATTATTAATTGAAATATTAATTAATATGAATTCAATTAATTTTTAAAACTTGTAAATTTAATTTAATCATTAAAACAATGGTTTTTATAAATTGTAATGTATATATATTTTGTTACCAAGTGGATTTTAAATAACATATTCCAGTGTGAGTTTTAAATAAAAATAAATAAATTATTGTCTCATATATATTACATAAAAGATGTGACAGCATGTAATACAATATTTTAGTATAATACACAATATAGTAGTGAAGTGCACCGACCTATAGATTCACGTTCATTTCGTCATTTATTATTTATGAGTAAAAGGTAAATGTCCGAGGGTTGATGTGTATTTTATATATATATTTTCATACGTGATAAAAATAAAATATTGAAAATACATATGAATTTTAATATGACAACTGAAAATCTATTATTTTTTTTAATATTCAATATGTACACTTGTATATAACGAAACAAAACAAATAATTTAAAACATCATATCAAATTATAATTTATTTTTTGAAAATATTATTACACTACTGGTTTTAATTTTTTTTGAAAATATATATTTACAAAAATCAAAAATTAACTTGTACTTTAAAAAGTAATCATTTTTTTTCAACTAGTTATTTTATAAACAATTAATAAATAATATTACAATAAACAAATAATTTTTTTTTTTAAATATTATATCGATAGTTTAAATATTTTTAATAAATTTATTTATAAAAATTTACTTGTACCGTTAAAAGTATTTTATCTTGTGGATATGAAAAAAAGGATGGTTGAATTTCAGTAGATAAGTCCACGTTGGGTCAGACACAATTCCCATTGGTATTTTCAAGATGTTCAGAGGGCGCCTTCTAGCCGATTGTGATAAACTCATGGTCACATTTATTATTACACTTTTTTATTTATTTATATCTATACATCTGTCTGTTTTTTTTTTTTTAAATTTATTTTTTTCATTTTTATCCATTTATTTATCTATATTTGTGTTTTTTCATTTTTTTTTTTTATTTAATCCATTAAGAGTATCTTGATAACTAAGCATTGCCAAAAATAAAAAATAAAATAACATTATAAATAATAAAGTAAAGAAAAATAATAATAATTTATATAAAATAAGACACAGCCTGTTTATATATATTTATTTTTTTTTTTCGCTGATTTTTATTCACCAAGTAAATGACATAAATATAAATTCAACAAAAGTTTAAAATAAATAATATATTTTATAAATATAATAAACACTTGTCAAGTCACATAAAATTATCAATATTTTTTTTAAATGTTATTTTTTTTTTTTCTTGTAAAATATTGTTTTTTTATTTTCTATTTAAAAAATAGACGGATGAAATATTTATCTAGATAACTGTTTTCAAACTTTTTACTTTTTATCATCTATCATCATCTTGTTATTTTATTATTATTACTATTGGATTATGAGTGTGTGTGTTTTTTTTATTTTCTTGAAAATAAATTTATTCGTTTTTATGTGACACACGGATATTAGAAGAGAAAAAAAAATTATGTGTATCTGAAGCCTCGAGGCTGACAAGATACATCAACCAAAAAAAAAAGTTTAATCAACTTTTTTAATTCTATTATTTATGCAATTTTTAATAATCAAACTTTTCTTTTATCTTTAATCTAAATAGAAATAAAATAATAGCTGAATTAATATTAAAAATTTCCTTTGTAAAAAATAAAATAAACTACAAAATTAATTTAAATTTAAAAAAAAATATAATTTAATAAAATTAAAAAGCATATTTGACATGAGTTGATAATTTTTATCTATAAATACTATTTTAGTGCTGATAATTATGAGAAATATTATCCATATAAATTTTATATTATTATTATAAATTAATTTATTATTATTATGCATTAAAAATCAAAGAGATTGACTATCAACGATCAAATTATTTCCAACTGACCGATGTCACAAAGGTTTCTTTTTTTATTTCGTATTTTTATCACTTGATATACTAATTATTAAAATTAAATTTATCAATATATATAGTAATAAAAATTGTAATTCATTAGACTGTTTGAATATATTATTAACAATATTATTTATAAATACAAAGGTACATTATTACGAAATAATAATATGTCATTTGTAAATTGTTTCAAATTGTTTCCGTTTATTGATTAAATCATTATTGACATTTTCGAAAAATACCGTGCTGTAAATTGTATTGAATTATTTTACAGTTGGATTTCGAAACAATTCAATTGTCATTTTAATTTAATTTTATTGACTATTTATTTGAGTGGTTGATTTTTTTTTAATAATTAAAAAGTATAGAAAATTATTCAAATGAGATTCACGAAATTCATCAAATATTTTTTCCTAAAATTATTTATTTTATGGTTATAAAAAGTCGATAAATCAATCGATTGGCTATAAATATATTCTGCGATTTTCTGAATTTAATAAAATCATAAATTAAAGTATTAAATTGTAAAGAGAAAAAAAATTGAATTAAAAATTTCACATCTAAAATACAACTTAATATTACGCTTTTTTTTATTCAACTAAAAACGTGTGCAATTGTTTTTTTTTGTCATTGAGTAATTCGATTATTTGCAAATTTAATAATAACTAAAATGCAGTCATGCTTCCTCGAAATTGCGATGTTAGAATTTTCAGAATCAAAACATGCAATAAAAATATAGACACACATAACTTGAAATAATTTTCTCGACAAATTACATTGTGCCTTTTTTAGTTCTATACAAAATTTTATTAAAAAGTCGTATATTTATTTATCCAGTTTAAGTTTCGTACGTGATGTAATTTTATTATTCTTCATTTGAAAATTAAAAGTTGAGCTTAAAATATAAAAATAGAAAAAAGTTCTATAAAAAAAGTTGATTTAATAAAAAAAATTACCGTCAAATCAGTTGGAAAATATAAGCTGATTATTCATGTCTTTGTTGTGTGTTATAAAAAATTGTGATTAAATTAAGAGAGAAAAAAGAAAATTTATATATAAAAGTCAACGCATGATGAATAGAGATTTTAGGATTTCGTTGAGAAAAAAAAAAAAAAATACGTAGGTAGATATTTATTTAATATTGGAATAAATAATAGTATAAATAAATGAAAAAAATGGTGATGAAGGGAATAAATATCAGTCTGAGGGTCACCCACGTTTTTTTTTTTTCTATTTATTTTTTTTCATCGCCAAGATGCTTTTCCGGCTAGTTCATCGTCGTCTCGTTAAAACTTAAATTTGAGAAATCGAAAAAAAAGTTGGCTATATGTTGCGTCGGTTTTTTAAATTTTTTTTTCTCCACCAAATATAATATCAAGTTCCAGTATATGATGAACAATTTTTCTCGCTGTATGTTATATTTTTTTTCTCTATGATGATAAAAAAATTCCTTTTCTAAATTATAATCATTTTTTATTACTAAAAAATTTAAATATCCCTAAAAAAATAGTACTTTTTTTGTTGATACTTTTCCAACAATATTAACTGGATTTTATCCTCAAGAAAAAAAAACAATTTTTATTTATTTATTTATTTTTTATCTCAATTTTATGTCATTTGAAAATACCAAAAAAACACACACAAAAGCTTGCTTTTTTTTTTTTTTTTTGAATTATTTATTATCATGTTTTTGAGATTTTTTTTTTTTGTTATTATTTTTATTTTAAAAAGTATATAGTATCCTTGAGATTGTGATTGTGTGTTTTGTAAATAATTTTAGAAAAATAACAGTAAAAATGTCGAGGTCAGTTGGTCAACAACCTGGAAATTTTATTTTTTTTTAGCAATAACTGACCTATAAAAGTTTTGTTGATTTTCTTATAAAAACTATTTTAATTTTTTTTTCTCGTCATCTAGATGCATATTGGAGTCATGATAATTACTTTTGCTGAAATAATATACTCATCTCTATTATAAAAGAAAAAAAATAAAAATTCCGATAATTATTTCTACCTGAATGGCCACCCTAAAAATGAAAATCAATATTAAAAAAAAAAGTTATTTTCTAAATTTAGCATTCATTAAATTACCGTAAATTTTAAAAAATAAATTATTAAAATTAAACAAGTTTAACCGAAAAAAAAAAACCAAAACAAAGTAAAATGAAAATTCAACTTTTCTTATTAATTTTAATAAATTGTTGAAAAAGTTTTTTTTGTTTTTATACGAAAGTTTATATCAACTATTTTGGTGTGATCAATAATCATTGTTAATAATTGAAAAAAATATTATATTGAATATTTATTAATTAAATAAATTTTTCACTGATGTGACATTAATTTTCTACTTGTTTTTCAATTTTATTATTTTAAAATAATTTTTAACCTGTCAAAAAAGCTCACTTTTTGAATTTACAAAATTCAATTTATCAAGTAAATTAAAAAAATCCAACATTGAATTTAAAAATATCCTAGATTCAGTGCTTTATTTATTCAAATAAAATTTATCCTTTAATAATATCTCAATTTTTTATCTACAAATAAAACTTTGTGAAATATAAAAAATAAAAAACTTAAATTTAATTTAAAAATAAAAAAAACATAATACGAACAAAGAAGATAAACATATTTGTTTCAAGAATATAAAAAACACGTGTTACATAAAATAATATCAAAGAAAATGAAAAAAATGAAAATTGCAAAAAAAAAAAAAAAAAACTGACAGTTGGAAATTGTTGGTATACATTTATTCAGCTACTGTGCATGTGAAATTTTTTTTTTTGTTATTTTTTTATATCCTTTATTTATAAAAAAAAGTTATTTATTTATTTTTAAAAAATTTTATATTTTGACATGTTAGAGAAGAAAATTGAAAGAAAAGCAGTCGTCGAGTTGACTCGTTGTTTTGTCGTAGCTTCACTTGCCAGCTGGCTCCAACCTGCCACTTCAGTATTATAATATATGACACCGCATTTTCATCGCCAAGTTTAAAATATTGTCCTTCCCCAGACACAAATTTTTATTACTAATAGTCTATTACAAATAAATAAATAAATATTAATTTAATCTAATAAACAATTTTTTTTCATTATTTTTTCATTACTTGACTGTATACATATTGAAACAAACTTTATATTTTTCATTTAAAAATCCTTTTTGATCTTTAAACTACATCAATTGTCACATATATATATTTTATTATCATCATTATTATTATTAATAATATACTCGTAAGTTCTATCACTATTATTGTCAACGTTGAAAGAAAATAAAAATAAAAAGTTTCATATTAATTTCAACTTTCAATAAATTCACTCGACAGTTTGAAATAAAAATAATAAAAAACAAATGTTCTTTTATTATTATTGCGCATTGGTAACTTTTTTTTTTTTTATTATTTCAATGACATTTACATTTGTTAATAATAAAAATATAAAAATAATTATAAAATTTGATGGATTATTTTTGTATTTAAAATATAATTAAATATAAAATTTGTTTTGATGGATATTTATTTAATTTTTCTATAATGAATAAATGACAAATTTGATGATTGATTGAATATAATTTTTGATAATTTTTACAGAACAATGTCTTCATTACGTACACAATCAAGTGGTGGTGCAGTGGTTGGTTTTAGCAGTGTTGGTTCTGATCGTACTGGTGGTACATCAACAGCTGGTGGTTCACATTCACATTCTCATTCACATAGAAAACATCATCATCATCATAGAAGTAGAAGTGCACCAAGAACACCTGATAAACCACCACGTAAACGTCATTTAAATACTGGACAAAGTCTTGCATCAATACCAAGTCAAATTAAACTTTCAATGCTCAACAGTGGTTTGATATCATTTGGTAAGTTTTTAAATTTTTAATATGATTATTAATAACAAATAAAAAATAAAAAAAATAATAAATAAATTGAATTATTAATAAGGTCATAGAAAAATATTTTATTTTGTTTAAAAAATATAAATTAAACTAAATTAAATTAATTATCATCAAAATTTAAAATTGCTTTTATTTATTTTTATTTAAAGCTTATAATTAAAATTATTTTTACTTGTTATAAATGTTTTATTTGTCAGGAAAAATATATAGCAATGAAAATTTAAAGAAAATATAGAAAAATATATTTATTTATCTTCGATTTATTATTATGATATCAATTTAAATTATCATTTAAAAATACTTAATTTAGACTAAGTTATTTCTACTAAATAAATAAATATTTTGATAAGACTATCTACTGGCTTTCAGCCATAAAACTTTCTATATTAAAAAAAAAAAATTTCTTTCTTTTGTTATATTTAATTTATTATTTTTCTCGATTAATATATACAAGATTTAATAAAAGAAAAATAAATAAACAAATTCAAATATTAAATCGTTTGAGGTATATAAAAATATAATTTTTTCATTTTTTTTTATTAAAATATACTTATAAAAATGAGAAAAATGTATAATTTATTATTCAAATAAAAAAATATAAGTTTGTCGTATTCTGGATCATGAAAAGAATAAAAAAATAAAATCCAAGTGAAAAAAATAAATAAAAAATGAATTTGTAAATATATAAAAAATAAAAAAAAATATAGTAAAGAAAAAACTGGGTTAATGAAAATTTTTTTTTCCTATTTTATTCGTTGACTCGTTGGATATATATACTTTTTTTTTTTTTTTTCGTTTATTCAGATAGGGGTGTGTGTAAACAGATGGTGGGGATATAGGGGGATTAGATAAAATGGAAATCGGGTATATGGTGATTGGTTTGATAATTTGAATGTTAAATTTTCGAAAACTATTATAAAGGCGTAGTTTATATTGTCATTGAAACTGTCCAATCATTTATCTAACATTATCACTTGAAAGTTTATATTGTCTTTGGTTATATTGTCTCAATATATTGTTGAATTTAGTTATTATAATTTTTACAAGATTGTCGATAATTTAAAGATAATAATACCAATAACAACTATTATTATCAAACAAATTACACGTTGATAAATTAAAACTTTATTCAATTTATTTTTTAGATTTTATTTGATTTAATTTTAGTGTTTTTTTTTTTGTTCAATTTAAATTTAATTATAACAGCTTTTTTTAACAGTATTATGACATTATTTTGAAGCATAAATTTTCATAATAATACTGGTAAAATCAAATGATAATTTATAGGTTTATAATAAACATTAAAAAAAATTAAATTAAAAATCAATTTTTATTGAAAAATATTTTTTTTTGATATCAATTTACATGGTATTACACAACGAGGCATTGAATAATATAAAAAAAAAATAATTTTGTTCATTAAAATAAAAAAAAACTATTGGTTTTATTTATTTTTATTATTTGAAATTCCAAATTTGATATTTCTTCGTTTTTTTTTCCTCTTTTGAATTGGGAAATAATAACAAACCATAAACGCAAAAAAAATATAATAATAATGAAATTTACGAGAAAAAAAATTGGCATCGATTTTATAGCATTAATATTCATGATATGAATTTTTTTTCAACTATTCTAATTTGAGCGACTAGCTTGTTATTTTAAAAACCATAAAAAAATAATTAAATTCTATTTAAAATGACTTTAACTACCCTTTGATAAATAAATCAGTTGACAACATATCATGTCAACTATTTATCAATATTTACTATTCTCGTCCCACGTAAATTATTCAACTTAGTGTTTATTTTATCTCTCAAATAATTTTATTTACATGGTTTTATTAATTTTTATAATTGCCTCTTTGATTTTGGTAAACCAATCTAATATTGTATATTTGAAATTCAATATTTATTCAGCTCCAAAAATGAAAAAAAATCCTTCGATTAAATAATTTTGTTATGCAAATTTTTCACTATCAAACAGACAATTTTATTATTTATTTTTATATGAAAAAAAAAAAATGTATTCTCATTTTTTTAACCATGAAAATTCAATGTAATTTTCAAGCTTTCATTTTTTCATAGTGAAAGAATTTTCCGGGTTAAAAAAATAATTGAAGAATAGAAAAATAAATTGAAATAGAAAATTAAATAACGAGAAGTTATTTTTTTTCTTCTATTGTATTTATAAATTAATTAATTACAAACGAAAATTTAAATATCAAGTTAAAAGTTTTAAAGCAGTTTTTTTTATTTTAGAGTAAATAGAATAGGATTTGTGAATAATACAAAAATATTATTTAAAAAAGTTAATAGATATTTTCGATAATGTTTTTAACAAATAAAAAAAAATAATTTGACTGAACAAGATAAACAAATAATTTTTTTTCGTAATCAACAATTACCAGGGATGAATTGAGAGTCCTTCAAATGATTTTTTAATTTTTTTTATGTTATTTTAGTATTTAAATATTTAGAAAAAATTACATATACACTAATACACATCTCTTTGTTTCTTTTAGTTTTTGAAAAAATTAATCCATCACTTTTTAAATCATGAAATTTGACTCTGATCTTGACACAAATTATTTGGTTTTACTGACTCAACTATTATATTTTTTTTTACATGATTATTTTCTTCATTTCATTCAACTTTTTTTTTTTATTCATATTTCAACGTTGATTCACACTACTAAAAATATTACAAGGTTTTTTTAATGTCGTTAAATATTTTAAACATTCAGAATTATTTATTCATTTTTTTTTCTATTTATTTTTCAAAAATTCTCAACATTTTTTTACTCCTCCATATTTTTATGACTCTTTTTTTTTTTATTTCGTAATGGTGGATAAATGTAGAAGAAAAATTTACACTATTTATTGCTTTTTTTTAAAATAACTTAATGACAAGTTGAGAAGTTTGTCGTTGAAAATTTTTTTATGATAATAACCATAACGACGATAAAAGTTGTTCTATCATTTTGATCGAAATTTATATCCATTTATAAACAAAAAAAAACTGCTTATTTTGTATTTGAATATTTAAATTTTTGTTTAGTTTTTTTTTTTTTAATTACATTCTATTTATAAATATTGATTCTGGGATATTTTTTTTTTCAATTTTTGTATCAGTAAATTATTACAATAAAGCTGGCAAATTACTTGACAAAGCAATTGTCATTTTCATAGTTGAAATGAGTCACGACAATTTTGTAATTGACCAAGCGAATTGGCAAAGCGACAAAGACTTTGAATTTTGTGATTTAACATATTTGAACTTTCGACTTGCAAGCTTTACTTGTACTGAATGTACTTTAATGAAATTTCAAGTATTAAAACACTCTTTCATAAAAAATCCACCTTTTATATTTAAAAAATACGTTGAAAAATTAAAAAGGTAAATAAATAAAAAGTTGATTTATAATTTTTGATCTTTTAAATTTTCTAAATAATTATTACTATCACTTTAGAATATTTGAATTGAAAAAAAAAGCTCCATTTTTATTTAGACATTATTAATTTTTTTCATTTTAAAACTTGAAATAATATAAATAAATAATGTACGTTGACGATAAAAGAAAATAGCAAAGCATTTCATTTTGCGAAATATTTTACACAAAAAATAAATGGATAAGCCCTCATTCATCTTATAGAATAATCCCAGCCATTTCTTTCATCGTTTGAAACTTTTTTAAAATAAACGGTGTATGAAGAATAAAAAAAACAATACGTTTTAAATTTTTTTAGATTGCGATTAGGCAATAAAAATAAAATGAGACAATAAAATAAAAAATAGAAGATGCCTCATTTGCTGTGGTAAATGAAAAACGAAACCCAATCGAGAATTTTATTTAATTTTATGATTAAATTGCGCAATTGTAGAGTTTCATGTCTGTGTTTTTGAAATTGAAATCTGTCAATGTTTTTTTTTTTTTATTTCATTCCATGATAAACCAGATATTCATCAAACAATTATTAAAAAAAAAAAACACTATCCTTGTAATATTTTTTCACTATTAAAAAAACATATTAATATTTAAAAAAAAAATTACTAGAATAATTTAAAACGTTTACAATAATTTAAAGAAATAAATTGATAAAAACTAGGTCAATAAATAGTATTTTAAAATTTTTGAATTGTCGGGTTGATTCATAATATCTAAAAAAAAAAAAATAAAAAAAAAATAATTCTAAAATTATTCAGGTTTTTAGGATAAAATAGATATGATTATTTAAAAAAAAAAAAAAAAATGAATTTTAAATTCAAAATAAACATTTGGCTTTTAATATATTAAGGTGTGAAAAAGAAAAAACAAGTAATCATCTGTTTAAAGCATTATCATAAAAGCTTTCAACTGTACTAGCAATAAACGAAGGCTTGACTGATGATATTGACTAGTTCCAGATTTTATACCTTTCATCGCCATTACCACAAGAAACCACACCCCTTGTATGAGACTTATATACACGTTTTCTGGGATAAAACCACACGAATCTCTGCTCTGAATTTTGAATCGATCCACTCACAATTCTTTTCTTTTTATTTATTTTTTACCTCAATCATAAATCGGTTGATTTAAAATTCCATCTAAATTCATCCCGAATAAATAAATAAATAAATAAATAAATAAAAATTTATTATTAATAATATTTGATAGAGAAAAAAGGCTTCTCACTATTGGATAAAAAAAATTGATTAAAAATTAATATCAATCATTTTATTATTAAGCAATTAAATATTATTCATCAAGCTTTATTTGCAACAAGTACAATTTCATTTAGCTGCTGTGTAGTACTTGTGTAATTTTTAAATGTAATTTTTTTATTTTTCTTTATTACCAATGAATCAATAAGTTTTAATGATACCAGCAAATCGGATTATCCACTTTCACAGTCTCTTCCTATCTCACGATGATAGTTTTGTGATCCTTATTGGTAAATTAATGCCAACCAATAATACACTTGGCTATATTGGCTCTGGCTTATTACATAACCCCTCAAATTTCCTCTTCATCTTTTTTTTTTTTTATTATTTTTCCAACACTTTTTACAAAGACAAAATTATCATGTAAAAAAAAAAAAGCTATCATCTTTATAAAACAGATACAAAAAATAAAAAATAAAAGAAATAAAAAAAAGATGTTATTCTATTTATAAAAGTGTATAATTGTTGAATTCAATAATGCATATTCAAAAGAGTATTTATATTTTATTTTTACTTTTTTTTTTCTGTATAAATTCAAACGAGTCAAATAAATTATTTCACTATGCTACTTTAAAAAGCTTTTGATTCAATTCAAATTAACCATCAAATAGTTAAATCCATGAAAATAGATTTAATCATGTGTTTTACTAACACCACATAAAAAATATTTAATCTCCAATTAAATATTTTAATAATACCTCAGTTGGATTTAATATTTTAAAAATAAAAAAATTATATTAAAACTTTTTATCTTTAAAATAATTTATTTAATTTACTTTTTGTTTTGTAAAAATGAAATATAAATACAACAATTGTTTCTAAATGAATGACTTGAAAAAAAATTGATAATATCGTTTTATTGGAAAGAGCAAAAAATAATAGATGAAAAAAGAAAAAAAAAAAAATAACAGTGTTAGATAATATCAAATATATATATTTTTAAATAGAAAAAATGAAAAAATAAATGAAAAAATAAATATGGCTGATATGAGATGATACAAGTGACATGAAGAATTCTTATCGTTTCAAGTCACGATTCTATATATATTTATTTATTTCTACAATTGTAGAGTTAGAGTTTCGATATAGCAAAAGCTTCCCATCAAAGAGGAGTTACTTTGTCGAATCAAGCTGTTTCACTATAGCAATTTCAACACACACACACAAATACATCAAGACACACACAAACATTTTACTTTTACTCTTTGACTGTATCACGATCAAACCTATTGTTTGCTACCCCCTTTTTATACTTCCACCCTCTTTTGCACTATCAACTTCCTCTATTCATAACTCTAATCTTTTTTACCTCTTGTAATTAAAGCACGTATCATTATTTTTTTAAATTTATTATGTTCTCTTTATTATATTATTTATTAGTCAAAGTTTAGTCATTTTTTTTTTTTTTTTGTATTTATTTAAATTATTAAAATTAACAAAAATATTTTTATTATTTTTGTCTATTTATTTGTTCAGTTATTTAATAATTTTTTTTCAATGTAAATTCCAGGTCTTGAAAAATTTGTGATACATTTTTTTACACGGTTGACAACATCCTGACAATATATTTTTTTTTTCATTTAAATTCAATAAATGAATTCCTAGAGTATTTGGTTGCATTGTCAGGTTGACCGATTTCACTTTAAATTCAAATTTTATTTTTAAAATATCAACAAGCAAATATAAATAAATAAATTATATAAAAATAATTAAAATTGGTATTTTAGTTTAAAATTTATTGTTAACTAAATTTAATTTTCAATTTTTATATACATTAGTTTTGAATCAATCGATATTATTTATTAAAATTCAATATTTAATTTTTTTGTCTTTTCCTTTTTTTATATTCGAATAAATATTAAATTTATGAATATTTATTAATCTGATGGTTTAAAATGAATATACCGAATTTAAAAAACTGCAAGAATAATATAAAAGTATTATTTTTTTTTCAAGTACATACAAATATCAAGAAGGTCAGATTAAAAAGTAAGACGTGTAAAATAAAAAGGTTAAGAAAACCGAGTACAAAATGAGAGAGTAAAGATATAGTTAAAAAAAAAAAAATAAAAGCGATACTTGAAACTTGTGGTGTCATGAGAAACTTGAGAATCTTAGAGACTTAATATCGAGTGGTTTAAAACCACAACCCTTCACTTTGTCCTCCCATCACCCCCTTCCCTCCCACTTTTCATTCGCCCATATTTAACCCCTAGATTCATCCTATCACATTTTCTCAACTGTTAATTAATTTCGTAATACACCTATGCATCTATAAAATCAAATTAAATAGTTTTATATTTTTAATTTAGCTTTGATCTTTATTTTCATTAAAAATCAATTATAAATTTTTAGATATTTATAAACAAATAAATAAAATAGCAAAAAGGAAAATATATACATTAGTTGATTTATTAATTTTAATATAAGCACTTGAGAAATCATGAAAGATAAATGTTCAAAGTTTGATAGTTACGTGAGGTGAAAAAGAATTGAAAAGAAAAAAAAAAAAATATATATATATAATGTCTGAGAAATAGAGATTTATCGATTGGCTTGAGTAAGAAAAATAAAAAAGTTAAAAAAAAAAGAGTCAAGCTTAGTCGATAAAGAAAAGTAAAAGGTTTAAAAGAAAAAAAAAAAAAAAAAAAAACGTGAGGATAGTAAAAATGGAGGAGATTTAGTTGAACTATCGGGAAAAAAGGAAAATGGTAAATGAGAAAAACAAAACGAAAGAGTGAAATGAAAAAAAATAAAAAAAAAAATGTGAAATGCTATCGGCAATGGAGGAGCTTACTGTCAAAGGCAGAAAAAGATAAAAAAGTTTTAACATTGTAAAAAAATGTTGAGTGTTAAATTGAAAGGTCAGTGTACTCTCAAAATAAAAAATATATAAACTTCATATTAAATTAAAAAGAAATAGAAAAAAAAAAATACATGTGTGTTAAAAAAGTTTTAATGAGTTGGTTAATTTTCTAGCTTATTTGTTGGATAATTCAATTTTTTGCATTTTTTTGGAAATTAGTTTTATATAGAAAGTAGTACGACAGTTGATATGTCAGACAAAGAAAAAATATTTTTTTCATTTCAGTTTTTTCTATATATGAGGGAAATATCAATTGTCAAATTTTATTTCCTGTTCATATTTGAGTGAACAAAAGAAATTATTATCAGCTAAAAAGTGCCTATAATAGCTAAAATATATAGAAAAAAAAAATTCTTTTCAATAGTATTGAGTACCTCAAAGACATACTATTCTTCAAATAAATTTCAAGTAGAATATCGAGTGACTTTTTTGTTCATCGTTTATTAATGTTTTAATTTTTTTTTTTACTAAATATATTTATAAACTTTTTTTATTCCACTTGCTCAGTACTTTCGTGATTCAATGAATAAAAAAAGAAATTTATTATTTCAAAAATAAATAACCTAAACTAATGTTTGATATATTTATAAAAGAATTTTTTTTTTTTTTTTTTTCATTATATATTTTCTCGTTATTTGAACACAAGATGTTGTCACACACGTGTAACGTAAATTTAATTAAACTAAAATAAATGAAAAAAAAAAATGGAAAATAAATTCTTTAAAAATAAAATATAATTGTTAAAATTAAAATTAATTTCATTTTATTAATAAAATTATTATTAATCACAATTATACAAATTAAAATTTTAATTTTAACTAATTTAATTAATTTTTTTAATAATAATTAAACACAAAATAAATACAACTATTTTAACGATTAAAATTTCTATAATTTATAATTATAAAAACAAATTTTAAAATAACAATTTTAACTAGTAAAATTTGATTTCATTTAATTATTTATTTTTTGACAAATTAGATAATGAATTTGATAACAATCAGGAAGGGTTTATACAAGTGTATTTAATTGAAATAAGGTCATTATGTATGAGCTGGTATATAGCAAAACTCGAAAGCTCTCTCAGCATTATCTGCTCTGTAATGACATACCACAGTTTAACTATCCCAGTCTTTTTCATTGTTACCTCTTGTCCTGGCACCTCTACAACATTAAGTACCAAATGATGCATTCCACATTTTCAATCAGCTCATACACATCTATCTACCAGTACATACATTCCATTTTATAATACATTATTATATCAGTAAATTTATATTATTCAATGAACTGATTCAAATGTAAACCCCAATCACTGCAACAGTATTCAAGATTAATTGGTTCATCAAATTTTCAATAATTAAAAGCATTGTTTTGATTTTTTAATCAATTCAAAATATTATTAAAGTATTTTTATATAATTAAAAGTTAAAAATAAGTTTTTAAATTTTTACTAATAAAATTATTTAAATATAAAATTTATTTATAAAATTTTATTTATAAATTATTATTTTCACAGGTTAATCAATTTATCATGAAATATAAATATTTAAATTATACTTATTATTATTATATATATTCTTTGATGTTTTATCGATGATTCATAAATGTAAAAATATTTTTGTTGAATATTTTTTATTTTTATTATTGATGTGTATATGACCTCGTTGTTGATTTATAGAATTTTATTAAAAATCCACATGTTAGATGGATTGATTGAGGCACTGTGAGATAGAGGAATATGCAATTGACTTTATTAGATACACAGTGGGAGTGAATTCATGACCTAGTAAGATCAAATTGAAAGGCAACTAGCTTTCCTGGCTTTTTTTTTATCATGTCCTTAATTTGTATTATATACAAACAAAAAATATATATGATTTTTTTCCTGTAATTATTGTCACTTTTTTTTTACTCATTAGAAAAGCTCTATAATTTTAGAAAACATTACAGTTTTTCTATGTGTTTAATTAATTTAATTTAATATAATTTTTTTTTTATTTTTTGTTAGTAATTTTGTTTACAAATTACAAACAAAAAAAAATAATGAATTATTGATTTATTTTGACAATTGATTCTATAAAAAAATTAAAAGAAATAAAAATATTTATATATTATTTTTAGTTGTTTGTTGTTTATTATAAAAGCTCTATAATTTTTAAATACAACAGCTTTATTATGTCATTAAAAAAATTGAATTTTATATTTTTATTGAAATTATTTATCGTTTGCTTATTTGAAAATTATAATTTTAACAATATTATCATGATATTAGTTTTTTAAAAGTGTCTAGACTCATCAAGATACTTATCTGTCTTTAAAGTTTCAACTTGTTGTCAAGCTAACTTTGAAGTACTTAAAATTTTCCTATATATGAAAGATAGACATTAAATTTTCTTTATTTTTCCACTCTTGAAATACTTAAACTTGTCCAAGTTTAGTTTATTTCTAACTATCTGTACTTGACATGAATATAATGAATAAAATGAATAAAATTATAATTCAAAAAACTAATTATTAACTTGTATAAATCAAAATAATAAATACATAAAATTACATAATAATAAAACTGAAGAAAAATTATAAAAACTACTTGTATAATAATTAAAAATTTAATATTATAATATTATTTAATTTAACAACAAATTTATTTAATTATATACAATTATTCTTTTTTTTTTTATTTTCAACTTTTAATTAAATTATTTAATTAAATGTAAATATACCTTGTGTGTAGTTTTTCTTTTTTTTAAAGTGTTACAAATTAAATAATTTATGAAAAAAAAAAAAAAAAAAAATTACAGTATAGTTTGTTTTATTTTAAGTATGCTTGAAAGGATCGATAGAGCAAGAACCTCGAGAGAGTCATTTAAACATTTTTTTTTTTTTATATTTATTTATTTATTTTCTTTATCAATGTATTGAAAATGTACATAGCCATCCAACAGTCACTTTGAAGGAACGAAACGTTTTGAATTAAAAATAGATTTCGATTGATTTTTAGTAGTGTGGAAAAGTACCAAGCTGGAGACTAAAGACACAAATTGAAATAGGGTAGAGTTCAAAAAAAAAAAGGTGAATGTATTGAAAGTACAAATAGATTTTCGTATAGCAATTATATTAATTTATTTTTATATTTTTTTTACTTTAATTTATCATTGTTTTATTAACTCGGAAAATTAATGTCGTGAATTTTTATTTCATCGAATACTTATTTATACAAGTATAAAAAAAAATACAAGGAAAAATAAAAAAAAAAAGGAATTGTCACGTATGTCATTAAGAGGTAGTTTGATAAAATTTAGGGTGAATTTGGTTAACGTCATTCTTGTAAACAAGTGAATGAATTGTAATGACATATTTCGTTTTTTTTTTGTTTATTTTTATTATTTTTCTAATGAATTTTTTACTATTTACCACATTAGCGTTTTTCCAATTTTTTTTTTTCTATTTTTTTCTTAATTATGTTGTTTCTTTGTAGGTGTATTGATTATAAATATAAATATTTTTTGTTTGTATTTTTTGAAGGAGATATTTATCAAAGGAAAACGAAAAACATTATTTGACAATTTGACTTTATTTATTTATTTTTCTATTCAATTTTTTTATTACTATTTATTTTGTCTGATCATGGCAGTTATCAATGAAAAATGTTGATTTATATGTACATGACATTTTTGTATTTATCAAATTATTGATGTTTAATATAAATCAAAATTTTATCGATACGAAATTTTAAGCACGAAAGCTTATCGAGGCATTTGTCGATTTTTATGATGAAATATAAAAGCTCAATAAATTTACAAAAAAATTAATAAGCTTTTCAAGTAAATATTACAAACAAATAAATACAAAAAGTTTAAAAAACATCAAAGCAAAATATTGTGGTGAAAAAAACTGATGAAAAAAGTTCATAAAGGAACATTTAATTCTTCAAAAATGGCTTTTAAAAAAAAAAAAAAGTACAATTTATTTAAAAAAAAAAACTTCGTTGGGAAATTATTTTTCTCTTTTAATTTTATAAATGCCTTGATGAAATGACGACACATGACCCTGAAGCAAATTTAAATATCATTTCAAGGAACTAAAAATATTAAAAGACAAGTTTAGCAAATTTTTTAGTGATTATTTTTATTTAAAAAATATGTACATGTTGCGTGTCAATTACATTCATGTGTACGGATAATATAAAAATTTTATATTTTCAAAATATATCTTGAAGTATTTGATATTCTCAATGTTGATAGATAACGCAAATATAAGTTTACATATATGTTTTTAAATCACGCAAATGTATCTTAAATAAATGATGAAATTGACAAACATCATTTCCGGTTGACAGCAAGTGTTTAATTTCCCAATGAAAAAAATAAGGAAATATATTTGATATACGCATTTTTATAAACGTAATAAATAAAGATTGGATATATACAATATATAGGAATAATATTTAAATAAAAAAAAAAAATATACATGAAGGATTCGTGCCAATAAAATCTTGCTCTTTCGTCTCAGTTGGCCTCGTTGTTTGTCATTGCCAATTCATTGCTTTGGTATTTATTTATAAACAACCAGACGACTGATGAATGAAAAAATTTAAACAAAGAAATATTATGTATATCATTCAAAAAAAAAAAAAAAAATCCATATACACGCTCACGTTAAAAATAAACTTTTTTTTCAAAGTTACAAAATTTGTTGTTTTTAAAGTTGATGGAAAAAAAATTATTTTTACAGTTGAAAAATAAAAAAAAAAAAAGTTTTTAAATTATAAAAATAATAATATGTATTTGTTGAATAATATTATTATTAAATTTTTGTTATAAATTTATTTTTTTTAATGATAGATTTAATATAAGTTTATGTGAATTAAAAAATAGAAAGATAAATTAATTTTTAATATGATTTTAAATAAATAAAATAAATTGACAAATAATATAAATTATTCAATTATAAAATATTTATTTTTCATGATAAATAAATAAAAATAAATGATGAATATATTTTTTAATAGAAATATTAATAGACTCATTTGAAAAATAAAAAAAAAAATAATTTAAATGCCTGAGAAATGGCAGCTCAAAGAATTCAATTGTTGATGAATAATAAGATTGGTAGATAAATGTCTATCATAGTGGAAAATATAATATGCTTGAGGGCAAAATAATCAACGAGACAAGAAATCTATCTCGAGGTCGACTTGATAAAACGATAATTGTATTTTCCTTGCAGCTTGCTTTAAAGGCCATCATCAAAATAATGCATTTATCGATTTTATTCACCATCATTATGTGAATCACGTTTCAATGCTTTGATTTTTATTTTTCATTTCAATTTTCATTTTTCATCATGGAAATATAAAATAATAAAGAAATAATAATAAATAGTTACTTCAACGTGATTTATCACATGTCTCGATGAAATATATAAAATTGAAAATTCCACAGTTGTTTTGATAGCTAAGATGAATTGTTATATGTTCATTTGCCAGTGTGAAAATTTTTTTACAACTCAAAAAATAATATTTTATACTGATTTAGATTACCCTGAAATTTAAAAGTATTCGAAAAATTTATATTTTACATTTTAAAATGACGCTTAAATAATATACAATAATATTTTTAATAAACAAAAAATATTAATATTTGTTTTTTATAACAAAAAAATACAGCGTTATTCGTATTTTCATATTATTATACAGTTTATTTGATGGAAAAATAATTAATTGAGTCATCATCATTAATCATACAATGTCGTGTATAATATTTTTATTATTATTCAAATGATTTTTATTACAGCAAAACTATTTTCATAATTTTTTATTATATATATTACTACTAATAAATCAATTTGAATATTTTTTATAAAAAAGGAATTTAATAATTTTATATTTACCATGGTTTACAAAAAAAAGAAAAAAGTAATATGTATATAGTTTGTGCGATCATGTGATAAATATTAGATCAATAAAAGCACCTGGAAACTGAAAAAGAAAAAAAATTCAAAACCGCAATAAATCATATTGTAAATTGAAAAAAAAAAGGAGAAAATAATTGGAAAAACATGAATAAATAAAATAAAAAAAAATCAAGTGTATATAATGAAGGAAAATAAAATTCATTTTGAATTTGACTGTATTACCGAGTTAATTTATTTTTTTAATATTTTTTTTTTTTCGTGTTAATATATCACAGTTGTTCTGGATATTTTAAAATTATTATTATCCACTTTTGGACACTTCAATTGGCAGGAATGTATCAGAGTAAATATATAGCTGCAATAAGTTTGTACATCTGTAAATTTTTTGAGCTAAAAATATATTTAAATATCTGCTTTGTATATTTATTCAAAAATTACTGTAGTCATACAATTATTATCATGCATGTTAGTCATACTTGAACCACTACAAATTAATTATTATTTTACTTGAAATATTTTTTTATTAAAAATAACAATAAAATTTGAATTTTAAATATCATTTTGTGATAAATTTCAAGTTAGATTATTTTTTGTGATAAAAATTAAATCGATAGTGAAAAAAAAGGCTTAAAATTAATTTAAAATTCAAAATAAACATTTTAATTTTACAAAAAATTTATATATTTATTGAATTCTCGACAAACACAACAGGATGTCGTTAAAAAAAATGAGTAAATATCATTTGATACGAAAAACCCACGTATTTTGAAAATATTATTCAAATTTTTTTTATGTCATTTTAAAGTCGTTAAGTATTTTTATATATATTTTCATGTTGTTTAAAAAATAAACATTATTTCAATAATAATAAATACATTTAAAATGTCAGAATAAAAAATATTAACAACGACAATAATAATTAAGGATGAGAGATACATCTTGTCTTTTTATTTTTTATTTTGTTTTTCATTCTCGATGAAATTTTATTTGAAATCGTTTTTCCTTTTATATAGAAGATTATTATTTTTCCTGTTTTTTATATTCATTCATATAGCCAAGGAACTCTAAATAAACAAAATAAAAATATAAAAATCACCGAAATATATAAGTATTTTCAAATAAAAATAAAAAAAATAAAAAAATAAATATTCATGAATTTTCTTTTCATCTTTGTCCTTTGATTTTTTTTTCTGCTTTTTTTTTTATTTATTTATACATATTGTTTATTTTATTTTATTAATATATATTTTCATTTTTTTAATTTTATCTATGAGCTTTGTACTTTAAACTTATTTTCCACTTTTCATTCATTTTTTAAAAAACTTTTTATTCAACTAAAACATTGTTCTCTTTATCCAAAAAAAAAAGTCTTCAGTGGTAAAAATTTTACCATATTTTTTTGCCAATTCATTCATTTTATCATAAAAAAAAAATAATAATAATAATCATAATATATGGTAATTGAAAAATTGTACAGAATACATGAAAACTTTTTTAAAATATTTTCATTTGAATTTTGTTTAGACATACAAGCTTGTTGTATATTTTTTTTCAAATTATAACTTTATGAATTTCATTGTTTATTATTTTTAATAACTCTTGTAAATTTATCTAATTGGCAATTTCAAAACTGATCATCCCGCCAATTTTAAAATAAGAAAATACAAAGCACATATATAAAAAATCTTTTTGACATATAAATATATGATTGGATCAGTTTTAGTTTGAGAGACACTTCAGGTTTTGCTGACGTTGCTAAAAAAAAAAAACAAATAACAACGACAAACAAATAATAATAAAAAACAATAAAATCAATGTTTAAAAAAAAAATAGTACAAAGAGAAAAATGTGCAAACTCTGGAGATTCGTAATTGGGATTTGTATATAACAAGTGCTGAAAAGAAAAAAATAATAAAATAAAAATAAATATATATTTATAAAAAATGGTAAAATCTGAAAAGTAAAAATGAAAAAAAATTGGATAGACAATAGAGATGTTTTTAACAACATTGAATGGGATTTACGAAGCAACGAGTAGGAAAATTTGGGTCATTGGGGGTGGGTCCTTTGGCATTAGCAGTTTGGCCAAGTACGTCTGATCGATAAAAAGAAAACTCTGTCTGTACAAATACAACGACAAAGGACAAAAATAAGATCCTATTTGTCTGGTTAAATTTAACTCACCCTATCATTCCCTAAAAATGAAAAAGGCTTTGTCTATATGATTTTTTTTCTATCTATTCGTCATTTACAAAAGAAAAAACTTACTAAATCATCATCATAAAACAAAAAGGAAAAAAAATATAAATAAATAAATATAAGAGGGATTATTAAAAAAAGGAAAATATGAAAATTCATATCAATTCAATAAAATTCTGATTGGCATAAAAATTGCGAAAGAAAAAAAAAAAAAAGATGAGATAAAAGAAAAAAAAATGATAGACAAAAGTTTACGATCTTTGACCTGGTTTATATAGTGGGTAAAATATATTTAGGGTGGTAAAAATAGAGAAAAAAAAAAGGACATAAAAAGTAGAATGATGTAAAAATATAATAAATTATTTGATAATATGTGTGAGTAAGATCAAAGAGGTGTACGTTTATGTGTGTGTGTTGGGGGATGAAGTGTAGAATTATCATCACTTGTGATCTCTCTGGGTAATATTCCAATCGATATTCTTAATGAACCACACGAATAGTTACTCCGATATTGTAGCCACAAATATATGTAGTTAAAAATTCAATATACTTAAAAATTTAATCATTAAAAAAAATTTAAAATAACAAATTAAATAATTAAATAAAAAATACTTACTCAATATTATCTTAAATTATTTCTCTAAAAAAAGTGTTAGAAAAATTAACTTTTCCAAGTTAATATATATTATTTAAATAAAAATTAAGTTGCTAATTAATAATGACTATTTTAAATATAAAAAATTTTTAATTAAATTAATAACAAACAAACAATTATTCTTCAAATGAAAAAAATTAAATAAATAATAATTTTTATATAGTAAATTAAAGTTATTCGTTTTTTTTTCTTTATAAAATTTATTATACTATAAAAAATAGTAAATTTCAAAGGCTAGATATTTGAAAAAGGGAAAAAAAAGAAAAAAAAGGAAAAAAAAAATAAATAAAAGTGGCGCCAAAGAAGAGTTGAAACAATGGGTGATAAAAGCTTTTTAGAATGAGCCACTCGAATTTGTTATAGAATATATGTTTGGATATATTTTCGAAATGAAAATAATAATAATAATAATGTTTTATAAAGGTAATGGAATAACAGTAGTTTGTGTCAGTGTCAAGAGTAGAGAATTGTTGGATCAACTGGAGGGTTGTTGGCGCCAAGTGTGATCCAATTTCACTTGGTGTGTCACATCGATTTTAATCTGACCATTAAAAAAAGAAAAAACTAATTATATAATTTTTATAAAAATAATTTTATCATTTTATCTGATGATTAATCTATGTACTTGTAATATTTTTTTTTCTTTTTTTTCCACAATGTTTGAGGATTATTGTTTACATTGTCACAAAATACATAGAGCTTTTTATTATGTGTAGATAAATATTCTTTTGAATAATCTACTTGTATATAAAAATATTTAATATATGTTCATTTAATTATCATGTGAAAAACATTATTTAAAATACATAAAATACACTCAAATTTAATAAAAACTTTTTATATTTGACAATGAAAATGACAATAAAATATTTGAGCTTTTTTAATTTTTTGTTTATTAAAATTATTATTGAAATTGTTGTTTTTTATTAGGTTGAATTTATTTGTTCAGTTGATTTTCATTTTTTACTGTGCCAATTTAAAGTTGATGATAGATTTTAGCTGATGATTTATATAAGCTCGTTCAATTTTGTAAATATCGATATTTTGAAATTGCGGTTGAAAGAAAAAAATGAGTTTAAATTTATTTTTTTTATTATGTAGTTTATTTTGTGGATGAGTGATCTTTGATGTACTTGTATTTTTGAAATATAGGTTTATTTTATTTATACAAAAATGAAAAATTCAAATGGAAATAAAAATATTTTATATAAAAATATTAAATTGATAATGTCAATGATATTTTTGTTCGGTGATATTTCATTTTGATTGATTATTATTATTATTGAATGTAAGGTTAACAAAAATATTTTTAGAAAAATTACAAATTAAATTAAGAATAATAAATGATGTTATCAACTCAACTCTAACGAATTAAAAATAAATTAAAATTTCCAATTGGACCAGTTTAAAATGATAAATTCTCAATTCAATAATTATTTATAAATAAAACAAGAATTCTATTTGATATTTTTTTGTGGATAAATTACCGAGCTATTTTTAGAAATAGGTATATAAAAATAAAACTAAATAATACAGTGTATTATTGAGGGTGTTATATTGAGACTCGAAAAGTAACAAAAGAGTCTGTTATATTTCATAATTATGAAGCTTAAAGTCCATCCTTAATTTCAAAAGGAATTACAACTAAAACTATGGCATGTATCAAGTCAACATCATTACAAAAAAAAAGTATAAAAGCACTTATTTTTTCATTGAACAATTTATAATCATTGAGTGTTGAATTAATTTGAAATTATTGCGAAATAATTTACAGATATTTTAATTAAATAAAATTAAGCAAATGCCATCATTTATACTATGTTCTAGCTTTAGCACTTGCATTAGTTTAACTGTAATTATTATTTAGTTTCATTTTTATTATTGGTTTTGTATTTTTTTATTTTTTTCTTACGAGTGGCTTACCACATATAGTTAACCAATAATCGACCAGCCTCTGGCACGTCCACCTGCTCCAATTGAATTTTAAAATAAAAGAAATATACGAGAACTTTTATTTCTAAATTCAGTACAGAATTTATAAAAAAAAAAATAATAGAGCTTGCAATAAATCATTGATTTATATTTGAATAATATGTATATTTTAATTTTTTTTATTGTAATTTTTATTATTCTAGAAAAAGTTTTGAGGATTTAAATTTTAAAGTGAAAAATAATTCATAAAATATATTTATAAGTTTAGTAATAAAACGGGTTATTTGAAGAGACATTCAAATATCAATACAATAAAATATTTCAATTGGTATTTGAATTACCAAGAAAAAATAAAAGTTTTTGTCTAATAAAAATTAAAGAATGGAATTTGAAAAAGGAAACTATTATAAATGAAAATAATAAAAAAAATTACAAGTGCATTACAACGAATACTTGAATTATCAAACTAAATAATATATATTAAATATTTAAAATATTTAAAATTTATTTGCTAAAGTATTTAAACCTGCTAAAATGAGTTTTTTTAAAAAAAAAAAAAAAACTGTGACAGTTTGCGGAAATAACGAGTAACAATAATATAATGTTAAAATATTTCTAGCATCAAAAAATATAAGGTTGGTGTTGTATCAGCTAGCCTAGTTTGCATATAACACCACCAAGTCCCAAGGTATATCAAAATTTATGAGGTCGCACGCAAGCTCACGAGGATGACAGCTCCATCGTTTGATTCAACCCCATACATTTTTATCAAAAAAAAAGAACTTGACAAAAAAAATTAAAATAGAATAAATTAAATAATAACTGATATGAAAATATTATATAAAAAATAAAAACTAGAGCTTACATTTTTATTATTTTTATGATCGGGATAATGTATTATGTACTCTCTTACAGTAGATGGATTTTTCCAGTTGTCTTGCTTTCGTTTTTTTATTATTATTATCTTTATTTTCTTTTTATGAATATAGAATACAATTTTTCTTTGCCAAAAAATTTTTTGCGTATATACTTTTTGGCAACACTTTGATATATATCTGACATTCTAAATTTTTTGTAAATACACACGTGTTTTAGCATTTATATTTTTATAATAAAAAACAGAAAACAATTTTCTATGGCTGAGAAAATGGCAAGTAATTTGTTGGTGCTGTGGAATTTTATTACTTGATGTTTTTCACAGTGTCGAATGGGTAAATAATACAGTAGCTAAAGTCTAGGAAATAGAAAAAAAAATAAAAAAATAAATAAGGAGAAAATAAAAAACGAAATATTTGAAATGTCTAGATGAACTCGTGACTTGAACCTTTTGCACGCGAGGCAGGTGCATTTCTTGTTTTATTCAACTTTGGGTTATTTTATTTTAAAAAATTTTTTTTTTCAGTATTATACTGCTGGCAATAAAACCGAGGGAGTTTTAGTTTAGCTAATCTATTTTATGACATTGCCCAGAATATTTGTTAATCAACAAAAAACAATAAAATACTTGAGTAATTAGATATTTAAAATTTTTATTATCAAGCTAATTATTGCAACATATCTGATTGTATTATTCAACAAATTCATTATCATCATCATTATTATTACGTAGAAAAATTGAATGAAAATTAGAAATCATCTAGTTAATGTATTTTCATTTTATCGATATTATTATTATTTTTTTCCTTTCAAAAGAAATGTAAACTGTCACGTGCAAAACTCAACTATAAATTTTATTTTTATTTTTATTTTTTTTTTGTATTTTAATTTGCTTTTTTATGTAAAGTATAAAATGAGATAATTAAATACATTGCTCAGAAATATTACAAATGAAAATGCATTTTATAACCATGTTATCTTTCATTTTTTTTTTTGTCTTTATTACAACTATTTTATATTTATATACATTTTTTTTAATTCCTTTTTTTTGAAAATGTTTCGTCATTTTGGAAAATTAATGTAAATTCTATTTCATCATTTTTAGACAGATCCTTTTATTCACTTGTTTAAGGCTCTAATAAATGTAAATTCAAATAAATTATTTTTCTCTTGAAGTAAATTATTATTTACCATAAAAAATAGACAAAAACGAATATCTTCTTATTATATAATGAAAATCTCCTCTATTTTATTCTCACTTTTTTTCAATCCAATTTTTTTTACGTATACCATTTTCATATACCTCTATTTTTTTTCTGTTTTTTAACTTCCGGTGATCTGAGTCGTATACCCACGCAAATACTCAAACCACAAGCGAATAAAAAGAGAGAAAAAAAAAAAAAAAAAAGTTAAATAAATATCTTAAGAAAAGCTGAATCATATTGAAACGAGTTCTCGGAAAAAAAAGAAATTTTCTTCTTTAAAACTTTTATAATCAGACATGTATCAAAAAAATTCATAACAATAACAATCATAAAAATAATAATACTATCAAAGTTTTGAATTATTGCTTTTCTTTTTTCGATGACCATGCATGTCAATAAATTTTTTTTCCTGATTTTTATTTTCCCAATTTTTTTACTTTTTCAATTTTTCTTTTGGACTTTATTTATTGTTTTATTATTATTAAAATATTCCAAAATTTATTCTTAAAAAATTAGATCAATATTTTCATAATAATTATTTAAATATTGACAAAAATTTCTAATCATTATTTATTTTTATTTTTTGTTTCAACGCTTTTTCTTCGTGGGAAAATTAAAAACAAAATTTTCATATTGTTGTGCGATTAGTCTCATTAATTTACTTGTATTTTAATAAGTAAAACTTTTTTAATTAATCATTAATTTAACAAAAACCACAAACTCTCAACACAACTTTTATGAAAAAAAAAAAAAAAAAATTCCCAAGTATTTTAATATGATGCATTTAATTATTTATTTATTTTTGTTTAAATTTATGAACATAAAACATGTTTTATTAATGATTCAAAGCTCGTTGACTTTTCAAAATTTGTATTAACCATCATGAAAAAAAAAAAAAAAATACAAATTTACTAAACTGTAAATAACAAAAGCACCAAAGTTTTAAACACTGCATATATTTTCATGATTTTAATACTGTAAGTAACGAAGAAAAGAGAATTAAATTTCACAGACACTGCAAGCCCAGCAAGTATTTCCTAATGTATATAAAATAAAATTATTTCAAGTATCATGAAGCTCTGTAATACATCTTTCAAACTAAAATATTAATATTAAATTTTCTTCTTTGTATTCAATATAACAAAGAACTCCATTAATAATTTAATAAAAATATAAAAAACGTTATTTAAAATTGTCCATTAACGTCAGCTAGATTTACAATATTAAAAAGCAAAAAATAACCAGATATTTTTTCAATATTTTCAGGATATTTCCCTCAATTTGAATAATCATTAAAATTTTTTTAATATTTATTTTCTAAACTATGATTTGCAAGCTTGCAACAAAAAAAAAAATAAAAATAGTATATTTAAAAAATCCGGATAATTTAAATGATTTAAAATAATTATTTTTGATTAAATATTAAAACATCAATGACATTATTAAAGTGATGATTTCGTTGATGAAAAACACGTGTTGGAATATTACCAAGCACAACTATGTCAAGGCGGCTTTTACGCTTTTTCAAATGTGCTTCCCTAACCCTCGGTTCAAAGTCAACGCTGCGTAAATATACAGTTAAATGACCTAACAACGCGACGAAAGACCAGAAATTTTTGTATTTTTTATTTACCTTTTTTTCTGTATAATATTTATCAATTTATTTTTCCAGCCTCGTTACACTTTTTCAAAGAAAATTTTTTTTTTTTTTCTATATTCAAACTCATCAGTTATTTTTCACAAGCTGATACCCTCATCACCTCACACTGGTCTCTTTTTTTTTTATTTTTAACATTTTATTTTATTTTTTTTACAACAACACGTTATAAGCCTTTGGTTTTCAATGTTATTTATTTTTTATTTTGTTGTGTTTGCAATCACGAAACATCACCCTGGAGAATTTTCTCTCAGACTTTCTTGATGATTTGGGTAAAACGTGATCAATCACTGTAACATGCTGTATTTATGTTACCTTTTTTTTTTTTAAATTATAAAATAAATAATATATACTGCAAATAATAATCTTGTTATTAAAATGCGTTTGTTTTTAGGTTGTTTTTAGTAAATGAGAAAGCTCATTTGAATTTGTAAAACGTTGCCAAGTGGGTCAGGGTGTTTCAATAGCGTTTAATTGTAACAAGAAACAAAATTTCAAACACGTACAGTGTGTATAATACCAATTTCAATGAATACTTTATTTAAAATATTGACAATATCTTTTTTTTATTTCATGAAAAATCAAATAAAATGTATAAAAAATTCAAAGAAATATGGGTTCTCTTTTTTTTGAAATCTACAAATTAATATATCAATTATTTTTATGAAATAATTTTTTCAATAACTTAAAATTTTGTTTAACTTTTTCATCAAATTAAAAAATATATATTTTATATTCTATTTAAATTTATCTCAAATAATTTTATAAAATAAATTTTTCCAAGTATTTCGTATTAATTAAAAATAAAAAAAGTATAAAATATATTAAATTTTTTTTTTTCATATTTATTTTTATTAAATTATTATCTCAATATTAAAGTACTTAATTTATATTTTTTAATTATATATTTTTTGCTAATTAAATATGTACATTAATTTATTTTTCATTTTTCATAAAAAGTTTTAAAAAAAATATTTTTATTTTTAAAATACTTCCTTATTTATTAATTTATTTAGTAAATTTTATTTTTTATTTTTATATGATTGTCATGATACTGACATGGTACATTGAATATTAAAATTTCATAGCCATAACGTGTGTATTTTATTAGTTAAAAAAAAAACAAAAAGAAAAAATTAGGGAGTTTTATTTGCATGAGTATATTGCTAAACAGCAAGTGTTTATTCACACGCAATAATGTTATAACTATTAAATAATATTATCTTGATGTATAGTTAACGCTAACATAACGTTAACGATGATAATAATAAGAGAAAAAAAAAGAAAACAATAATTATATTATATATTTTAAAACAATAATAATTTACGGAATTGAATTTTTCTTCAATTTATTATAGTCATAAATTCCAGTCGATTTTTATATAGTTATTTATTAATTTATTTATAGGATAAATACAAAAATTTATTGGTAATATTGATAATTGAAATGTTATTTATTTTGTTTTTTATTATTTGATTATAGCTGTCGAGGAGCTTGGGGGTATACAAACAACTTTACCATCAGCACCAACACCACTATCACAATATCCAAAACTTTGTGAATTACGACGTAAATTTCCAGTTTTGTATCGTGTTGAATTTCAGGTAAATTATATTTTATTATTAATATAAATTTTTTATTATTCAACATTCTTTATTCAGGTCAATAAATAACTTAAGATACTTGAGAGTGATGTGAATTTGTTCAATCGATTTAAACATTATTAAAGAAAAAAAATAAAATAAAATAAACCACAAGAATTTAATTTTTACTTTAAAAATAGTTTATTTGCTCCTGACGTTATAGATCTTGTTGAAACTTTTTGGTTATTTCAAACGAGTTCAAGTAGAATTTAATACATTGAACAAGTTTGTGGTGACAAATTTATATTCACACAAAACAAAGATAAATTCATGTGTTGAAAAGAATAAAATAATGGTTTAAATATAAAAAGTTTTAAGTAGAGTAATAAAAAAATTAAATAATGTAACTTGTCATATCAATTCAATCAATACTGAGAGATATCTGACAACTTGAAATACTTTGCTTTTTTAAACTTTTAAGTGAACAAACATTTAACTGAGAAAATGGCAAGTAATTTGTTGATGCTGAGGAATTTTATTACTTGATGTTTTTCACAGTGTCGAATGGGTAAATAATACAGTAGCTAAAGTCTAGGAAATAGAAAAAAAAATAAAAAAATAAATAAGGAGAAAATAAAAAACGAAATATTTGAAATGTCTAGATGAACTCGTGACTTGAACCTTTTGCACGCGAGGCAGGTGCATTTCTTGTTTTATTCAACTTTGGGTTATTTTATTTAAAAAAATTTTTTTTTTCATTATTATACTGCTGGCAATAAAACCGAGGGAGTTTTAGTTTAGCTAATCTATTTTATGACATTGCCCAGAATATTTGTTAATCAACAAAAAAAAAAATAAAATACTTGAGTAATTAGATATTTAAAATTTTTATTATCAAGCTAATTATTGCAACATATCTGATTGTATTATTCAACAAATTCATTATCATCATCATTATTATTACGTAGAAAAATTGAATGAAAATTAGGAATCATCTAGTTAATGTATTTTCATTTTATAGATATTATTATTATTTTTTTTCTTTCAAAAGAAATGTAAACTGTCACGTGCAAAACTCAACTATAAATTTTATTTTTCTTTTTTTTTTTTTTGTATTTTAATTTTATTTTTTATGTAAAGTATAAAGTGAGATAATTAAATACATTGCTCAGAAATATTACAAATGAAAATGCATTTTATAACCATGTTATCTTTCTGACTTTACATTAAATTTATTTCCTTTTTTTTTGCTCTCTTTTACAATTATTTTATGTTTATATATTATTTTGTCTCAATGAGAATGAGACAACATATTCAATTTAATCAATTAACAAGTTAATTATTATTATTATTACTTTGGGAAATTAAATGAAAATTATTTCAACAAATTGTCATGCTCAATAGCTTGATCTGATTTTAATATATCTGTCAGATGTTTGTCAACACAACTGTCTGAACATACTGAATAACCGGAAAATCCCCGGTGAATTTATTGATATATATAAGTAGATATATGTAGTAAGTAGTGCAATTTCGATTGCTTGAATATTACGTGTGTGTGTATATATCAAAGTTTCGCATTATTGATTAAACATTTGGTCCAGGTCTCGATAAAGATACTCACGCACATTTACACATTTAATATAACCACCCTTTTCAAAGCCAATTTCATATACTATATATCAAGAATAAAAATAAAAAAATAAAGATAATATAATACGAGATAAAAGAAAAAAAGATATATATATGTCAAAGAAAAATAACTCCACGTGTATACAATAGCTACATGGAATATCCAACGAAAAACTTTGTTAATAAAAAAAAAAAAATTTCGGTTTTTTCTCTTTTATCGTTAAAGTGTCGTTTTCACCTTGATTATACTATAAAAGTTTTTTTTTTGAATTATTAAACAAAATAGTTTTCACCACTCAAAAATTTGAACTTTTTTTTTTTATAGTTTAATAACAAAATTAGATTTTTAATCCTATTTTTTTTATCAGCTTGTTGTTTTATATTTTTATATTTTTAAGAATATTCAGATTAGCTTAATTTCAGTTGAATATTTTTCATATTTATAGTGGTTCATTTTTCATTCAAGTTTTTAGAGTGGAATAATATTATTTTTTAAATTTTAAAACCGATAGTATTCAATGGTTTTTATTTTAAATTGAGTGTATCATCCAAAAGTGAAATTTATATTTTCATATCCGATTTATTTTTTTTTTTTTATGATTTGCATGATATTTTTTATATATTTACAAATATTCATTTGCATTCTCTGGTAAATTTAAAATTTTATATAACCACAGTCTTTGTGCAGTATCATTTCGATTATGAATTTTCCCATTTTTTTTTTAATAAAGTACTCTTCGATATTACCCTTGAAAATGTCAAAAGAAAATTTATGTTTTCGACATTGACAAAAAGTAAAAAAAAACCATGATAAAAATAATAAAAAATAATATATATGTTTTATTTAAAAAATGTTTTCGACATGCTTGATTGACTCTCTCTCTCTCTCTCTGTAAAATAAATATGCAATAATAAAACAATAAAATTTAAAAAATTGTTATCCTTAAAAAAAAAAAAAGAATCTTTTATTTAACAGTGCCTTGACAAAATTGACGGACAAGAGTAATAAAAAGATATGACATGGAAAACAAAAAAAAATGAAATGAAATAAGTATAAAAAAAAAAAAGTAAAAAAAAAATTTGAAGAAGAACATAAAGATATATAGAGTGTAGTGAACTTGTGGCAATCTCATGGGAATGTTAAAAAATAAATAAATAAAAGTAACTCTAAGAAAAAGTAGAAGAAAAAAAAAAAAAAAAACCACGATAAAAGAAAAAAGAAATTTTAAGGGATGTAAAAAAAGCAAAAGAAAAAAAAACACCTGGGGGATGTAAAAAAATCGAGAATGAAAATGGTTTTCGTTTGTCATTGAGGGGTTTTTTTGTTGGCAAACCATATTTTTATCACTCACGTAATTCCAGTGACTCCTTGAAAAAGGACAGTATCCTTTGGCCATACTTCAAAACTTTTTAAATATATTTATTTATTTTTTAATACTTGTTATTATTATTTATTATCCCCATGAGAATTATTGATTAATTGTGTTTAATTCCATTAACTTTATTAATAATTTTTTAGCTTTTTTTTTCCCAATGAAAATTGAGTATTTATAATATTCTTTGAGTATAAATTATTTCATTAGTTGATTAATTAAAAGTACAGGAAAAATAGTTAATAGATGTTTGAAATATTAAATAAATATTATTTAAATATTATGTTTGAAATTTTTTTATATGTATTTTTTTATTTTTTTTCTTATTAACGAAATATGTTTTGATGAAATCCATCACATGATCAATCCAACTATCAAGTTCTCAATGTTCAATATATACGTTTCAACCCATGTCATCACAAAAAAATCCTTTGGGAAATGAAATGAAAAAATAATATATAAAAAAAATAAATTAAACTTACAAAAAATAGAAAAAAAAAAAACCTGTCAATCCTCTGAGAGTACCATAAACTTAGATTTCAAAGCGATTTAATTTTTCGCATGGTTGTCTTTTCCACTGTAAAGTGTCAAACTAAAAAAAAAATAAATAAATGAGATAAAAAAGTAATAGAAAAAAAAAAAAGAAAAAAATCATTCATAGTTTTATGATTTTTTAAAGAAGATGAAAAAAATTCAAATATTTTTCAAGTAATTTTGTGCAAAAGTATATGACAAAAAACAAACAATTTTTTTTTGTTTAAACAATAAAAAAATAAAAAAACTATTTGAGATATTTTTATTTATTTATTTGATATATTTTATTATTTATTTTATTTAAAAACGTGAGTGTGAATTGCTTGACTGAAGCTTTAGCTAAAGCTTTCGCTGAGATCAGAGAAAAATATGTGTACCCAAGTGACAAAAAATAAAAAAATATATAAAGCTAAAAGTATGTTTGTTTATACAATGAATAACCCTCTAGCATTTTTATTTTAATTTTTTATTTTTTCATTTTATTTCACAATATACAGATGTAGGTATTTGAGATTGTATGTGGTTTTATATTTTTTTTTACATATATTGTAAAAAATAATATGAATACTTTTCGTGTCCTTGTGGTTGTGTCATCCCTTAGTATATTTACTGTCCAATATTTCTATGTACATATAAGTCTGTATTATGTACTACGAATGCTTACATTAGAAAAAAATAAAAAAGACTGGTTTCGAATTATTTATGAGCTTTCTTGAGTAGGTCATTCCTCGTTCGCGTTTTATCCACGTCAACACCATCAGCAACATCATAACTTTTATCCTCAATATTATCTTAAATATAAATAAATAATAAATAACAAAAAATATCCATTAAAAGTGCTTTTTTTTTTTATTTATCTTTAGTTGTAAATATGTCTCAAACTCTCAACTGAATACATCATTTATAATATTAAGATTAATTTGTATTTTTTCTTTTTTGCTTTTAGACTGCAGCTAAGGTTGAATCACACTCTTGTATACATGCAAAAAGATTATCAAATAGAGAAAAAAATCAAAATCAACGTTGTATTCCATGTGAGTATACTCAAATAACTCAAAAATATAAAAATAAATATCGAAAATTAAATTTAAATTATTTTTCGAATCGAAATTTGATCAATTAAATTTATTTAATTTTTATTTCTACAAGTTAGATATCCTATTGATTTAATGAAAAATAAATCAAGCTAATTTATAATATTTAAAATTTATTAATAGTAATTTTATTATCAATATAAAAATATGCAAAAAATAAAATTATGAAATTTAATTTTCCATCAAGTGTTGCATTTCACTAGCGGCTTGCAACAAAAAAAAATAAAAAAAAAACTACATTTTTTACACTGTAATATAAAACTAATGACAAAATTTTTTATTATGAAATTTTTATACTGAAAATATAAAGACAAGAAAAAAAGATAATATACAGTATTTATAAATTTTTTTTTGTATATTTTTATTGATGTATTTTTTATTCAAAGTAAAATAGGGTAGATGATAATCTTTATAAATAGAGAAATAAAATATTATCTATTTTTCATAAATAAACTATGATTTATAACTCGTGTGTTATTTATTTTTATGTTTTTTTTTATAGATGATTACAACAGAGTTGTTCTTGACACAATTGAAGGACAGTCAGATTCTGATTACATCAATGCATCTTATGTAGACGTGAGTATTTCATAAAAATAAATTTTATTTGTTAAAAATTAATTTATATTATAATGGTAAATGTAATTTTATTATTTTTACAGAGTATATTAAAGCCAAACGCTTATATTGTAACTCAGGGGCCTATTGAGACAACAGTCACTGAATTTTGGCGTATGGTATGGCAAGAAAAAGCATCTTGTATTGTCATGTTGACAAAAACATTTGATTTTATAAAGGTAAATAATTATTAAAAATAAATTATAAATATTCCAAATACATAAAAAACAAACAGGTTAATTAAAAAAAGAAAAATAAATTAAACTAAATAATATTAAACAATAAATTGTAGATAAATAATAAATGTCGGGGGAAGCGGGGCAAAATGGAAAAAATATAAATCGATGTATGACAATAGTATTTTCCGATTAGTTTTTCTCACTTAAAAAAAAAAATAAATAATTTTTAAAAATTAAAAAAAAAAAATATTATTATAAATTTATTTATTGTTGTTTAATAAAATGTGATATTGTTCACAAAAATTAATTTTTTTTTATTTCTCTTCATTTATAATTACGAACAATTGCTTTTAAATTAATTTATCACCATTTTTCTCGACGAACAAAAAAAAAAACATATAAAAAATAATTTTCTTTGTTCTTAAAAAAAATGCTCAAAAAATTTTCTAAAAATTTTTTTTTTTATCGAATCTATTTTCTTCCGGCTTTTTTAATCGAAGAGTGACGAAAAAATGAAAAAAAAATATGAGTCAAAATATTTTTTTGGGTGTTCCATTTTGCCCCGCTTTCCCCTATTGAATAATCTTGATAATGAATTAAATAAATTTTAGTTTATTTTATTTAATGATTTATTGTAAAAATGTCAATGTCAATAATTCAAAAAAAAATAACAAACAAGTGACAATTGAACTTATCAAAATGATGTGTGTGTTGTGTGTGAGACTGCATTCATTATCGATTTATCCAATTATCTATTGAACATATATATTTTATTTAAAACACACAAATTTTGATTGAGTATGTCTGACCAATTGTATTACACACATTGAACACTGATTGGCATGACCCATCGAGTAAATAAAAAATAAAATTTTGTTTTTATATTTTATAAATTTTATGACTACTTATTATTAAATAATATAAATATAACAATAAATCACGGTGTTATATTATATATAGTAATTTGATCATTAACAATAGTGTGTTGAGTATCTGATGGCATTGATGCTGTTGACACTAATTGATATTTTGTTTCAATAATTAATTAACGTATCAGATTTTGTTTGTTTTTTTTTTTTTGTTATTTAAAAATATAAATATACTCTTAGTGTATTATTTATTATTTATTTCCAGGTCATGTGTGTACAATATTGGCCACCAAATACCGACAAGGATGAAGAATATGGTGGCATTGGTGTATCAGTTTTAAAAGAAGAAGAACTTGCAAATTTTCACATACGAACAATAAAACTTTGGAAGAAAAATGACAAGGGAGTCAGTATTGATTTTATATTCAAAATATCAAGTGATCGATATTAATATGAAGGACAAAATAATTGTTTTTAAATTTGTTTTTTTAGGAAATCAGTGAAGAACGTACATTGTTGCAATTTCATTATACAGAATGGCATTCACATACATGTCCATTTGGTAATGCAGTTATTGAATTTAGAAGACGTGTTAGAGCTGTTGTTGGTTCAACAATTAAAAATGAATCTGGTCCAATGGTTGTACACTGCAAGTGAGTTGTTATTTATTAGGTTTTATTAATTTTTAAATTTATTTTATCATATATTTTTAATTTTTATTATTAGTGATGGAGGTGGTCGTTCAGGTGTTTATTTGGCAATTGATGCTAATATGGAATTGGCTGAGGAAGAAGATGCATTTGATGTATTTGGTTATTTAAAAAAATTAAGACAAAGTAGACGAGGGCTTATTGAAAATATGGTAATTAATAATAAGCTTAAAACAAAAAATAATGATGTATAATTTAATTGATTGACTGATATGAATCACGTGGTTTTTTAAATATAAAAATAATATGTCAAGAATTTATTGATGGATGGATAAATAAAATTTTAAAATATTTTATTTATTTAATTTTTTTTTTACCATGTCGATAAATAGTTAAAAATATTTTTATAACTTTTTATTTTTTTTTATTCTTCAGGATCAATATAAATTTATCTATGACACCCTGGAGGAATTTGTCATATGTGGAGCATCATGGTTTCCAGTATCAGAGTTATCACAAAGACTAAAGCAAAAAAGTGTTAAAAATCCAATAACAAAAATGAATGAATATCAACGTGAGTATGCACAAATTTGTAAACAAACACCAAGATTTACAATTGGTGATTGTGCTGGTGGACATCGTGCTGATAATCGTGAAAAAAATCGTGATGTTTTAGTTGTACCACGTAAGTGTTTTAATTAACATTTTTTTTCATTAAAAAATTAATAAATTAAATGAAAAAAGTTTTAATAATATTGATATTACAAGTATAATTATCATTCATCAACAACAATGTATTTATGAAATTGTATAACATAATTATGTCTAAAACAGCTGACAACTTTCGGCCTTATCTCACGAGTTTCCAAGGTAACAGTTTCACCGACTACATTAATGCAGTCTTTGTTGACGTGAGTAATACTATGAAAGGATTTATCAAGACAATATATAATAATGCTTAGCTTTTATAATAAATATATATAACATTGTGTATTTAACACGTGTATTATGTAATTAATTAATAAATAATATTTTTACAACAGGGATATACTAAACCACGTGAATATATTGTAACTGAATGGCCATTAAAACATACTTGTGGTGAATTTTGGTCACTTGTTTATGATTATGAATGTTCAGCTGTTGTTGTACTATGTGTACCACCAACAACATCAACAAATTTTCCAAGTTTTTGGCCAGAAGGAAGACATTCAAAAAAATATGGTCCAGTATTTACAATTGATCATATTAGCCATAATCATTATACAAATATCAAAACTTGGGTAAGTAATTTTAAAAAATCACTTGTTAACATTCAACTGTATATTTGTAATAGAAGATGTTTTTTTTTTTTTTTCTTTTTTCTTTCCATTTATTAATTAAATGAGAGAGAAAAAAAAAAAAAAAAAAAAAATGAATAATATATTTTTTAGGTATTTCGAATAAATAAAAAAATAGTATCATTGACTGAATTGATGGCGGGTGTTAAAGCACCACCAAAAACAGTACAATTATTTCAATTAACATGTTGGCCAATGGGACAAGCAGTACCAACATCAACAAATAGCCTTGTTGAATTGATGAATATGGTTGAACGTTGGCGTCAAAGAACAGATTATGGTCCAGTTGCTGTTGTATCACCAGATGGACGTAGTCGTTGTGGTGTTTATTGTGCAGCAAATGCATGTATTGAACAAGTTATACAACATGGTGAAGTTGATATATTTCAAGCTGTTAAAACTGTACGTCGTCATAGACCACAACTTGTTGGTAATATGGTAAATAAAATTAATGGTTTATCATATTACATAAATCATAATCCAAGTTTATGGAAAAAAAAACAATATCAGTACATTATTTCATTACAGACGGAGTATAAATACTGCTATGATTTGGTACTACATTATGTATTGCATTATTTAAATAAGGATATGAATGAAAAAAAGTGAGAAAGCGAGTTGAGGGACGAGCTATGGTTTATTGAATTTGGACGTGGTGCTGCATTACCATTAACACCAGATGAACAACCAATTATAAATGATGGTGATACAATAATAATACCATGTGCACAAGGACGTATTGTTATTGAAACAGCACATCCAGCACCACCACATTTTGCAACATGTTCAACATACAGACATCATACACTTGTTGTTTGTGATTCAACAAATATTATACAAAAACAATTACAATTACAATTACAACAACAAAATAAACAACAATCATTATCACCACCACAATCATTGTCATCACCATCACCACTCCAACAACAACAAAATTCAACATTTATAGATTCATCATCATTAAATAATATTAATCAACAATCATGTCTTGGTGCTGTATCAAAAAAATTATATCAACGTCAATATACAATAAATAATAATAATAATAATAATACATCATTAAGACCAGAAGAACTTGATATAACACCATTTTATTTTGATGATAATGATGCAATAATAAATGATGATAATTACTATTATGATAAATGCTCGAATCCCTCATCATCAAAAAATAATTATAATTATAATGATAATAATATAACACGACGACCAAATATATATTCAATAATAAAAGACGATAGTGGTGATAGTGATATTATACAACAACAACATACACAAACAAAATTACCAAGAAAAGCATATATGGATTTAAATGATGCAATTGCATTACTCGATGAAACATGTCCAAATCCAGATGCAAGTCCTTCATTGATAACTAAAAAACAACACGAGTTATTAAATACACGTAATAAACGTGCACGTTCAAAAAGTAGTGATAATAGTAAAAATTTAAGTTGTGAAAAAATAAATGATAATAAAAAACGTCCATTTTTACGTAAAATTGGTATATCAAAAACTGAAGATAGACCATTTTTATTATCAAAATTAACACCACGTATTATTGGTAAACCATATTTAGAAAAAATTGGTCCAAGTAAAGCTGTTGAAAGGCCATTTTTAGATAAAATTGGTCCATCAAGAACACTTGATAAATTTACATTTGAAGCACTTAAAGAATTACCAAGATCAATGATTAGAAGAACACATACAACTGTTGAAACATCAACAATACAAAGAACTAAAAGTGATTATCCAAAAGATAATAATGTATTAGTTGTTGAAGAAGCTGAAGAACCTGAAACATCATCATTACCATCATTACATAATAATACTAATAATTATCATCAACATCATCATCACAGTGGTGGTGGTGGTATTGAAAGAAAACGTAGTGGTAAAGGACTTTTATTAAAAATGTATTCATTTGATTCAGATGATTTAAATGATGTTCCATCAACGTCAATGAAAATAAATCAATCATCACTTGATAAAACAAATGAAGAAAATGAAAATCAAGATGAAAATAAACAAGTAGAAATTGTAAATGAATTACAACAAGAAGAAATTGAATATATAGAAAAAGAAGAAGAAGAAATAATTAGTCCAAAATCATTACCACAAATAAATAATCAATTTAAACCAGAACTTGTTAAATGTCGTGTTACAACAAGTGAAGAAATAATATCTGGTAGTAGTGGAAATATTGAAATATCACGAGAAACAAGTAGTTGGTCAAATACACCAAAATTACAAATGAAAAAATTAACAACAACAACAAAAACAACATTTAAAAAATCAAATAATGAAAATAGTGATGATGAAAGTATACCAAATTCACCAACCAAAAGAAGAATATCAAAAGTATCACCAGAGCCACAATTACCAATACGTATTATACCAGTTAAAACAAAAAATTCATCATTACCACGGGACATTGATTTATCACCTAAAAAAACACGTCGTCAAGAATCAGATGAAAAAATTGATGATAAATTAAAATTCAATGAATTAAAATATATTGATGATAATAATAGAATTGGTAGTGGTGAATTAATACAATTGAGTTTTTGTAAAAAAAAATTTAATGATAATATTGAAAAATTTGGTGGTAGTAATTTTAAAAATTCAATAACACGTAGACAAATATCAGAGGATATACTTGATAAAACTGAATTAGTTAAAACAAATACATATTGTAAATATATTGATGATAGAATGGGTATATCATCTGATAATTTACAATATTCACGTGAAACAATTGTTGAATCAGCACCATCAGCATCATCACTTGGTTATCAAAGTGGTGATTCATCATTTACAAGTTATCGTTCATCAAATAATAGTCAAGATATGTTACGTTGTACATTTAAATTATTACAAAATAAATATGAATTACAAGATGTACCAGCTGAAAGTTATGCTGCATTTAAATTAAGAACACGTGGTAATTATCATTCACTTGATAGATATAATTATTTTAATAAAACTACAACAACAACAACAACAACAACAACAACTGTTGATGATTCAACATCAATTAATAAACAAAATAATGATCAAGATCAAGATGATGATGATGATGACGATGATGATAAACCAAAAGTATCACATGAATCACGTTTAACTGAAACAATTATTGATAAAAATATGAAAAGAAGTGGTACAATTAAATCAGTATTAAGAAAACAAAATAAAATTGATATACGAGATGATGAACATGATAATATAACATCATCATCATCATCATCAACAATTAAAAATGATAACAATAAAAAATTAATACACGAACCATCACAAGAAACAATGGAATTATTGACTGAATTAAAAAAAGTAAAAAGTTTATTGAAAACACCATCAGAAGAAAAATGTGATTGGAGCTGTGATGGAATAATAAAAGTACGTATACCAAAAAAAATATCATTATCTGATAAAGAATTTTGTTTATCAGTTGAACGTGAAAATAGCATAAGACGTGTTACAAGTGTTAAATTAATAAAAGATAATTGTAAAAAAATTGAAGAAATTATAAATGATAATAGTGATAATATAATTATAAAAAATGATGATGTTGATGTTGATGTTAATGTTGAAACTAATAAATCACATGGTTCATCATTATTTGAAAAAAAATGTTTATCACTTGATTATGCTGATGATGTTAAATCAATAAAACCAGATCCACGTGCAATATCACTTGCATCAGAAAGAACAACACCAAAATCAGATGATGATGAGACTGATGGCTCATCTGGCTCTTGTTTATTGTGTGAATCAAAAAGTTGTTTATCTGATGTATTTATACAATCACCATGTGAAAAAAATGCTGATGAATTAACTAATAATAAAATTGATATTATTAAAAAAAATAATATTGATAATGGTAATAAATTATTGGATATTGATATTGCTATTCCAATTGATATTAAAAGATCAATTAGTCCAAGAAGACGTTTTAATATACAAGGAAGAACAAGTGATGTTTATGAAATAATATCACCAAGAACAACACCATTTAGAATGAAAAAACGTCTTGGTAGAATATCCGTTGAAGAAAGTGTTAAACAAGAAAGTTTTACACTTGATGATAAAGTTGATTGTAGAACAATTACAATACATAAAAAAACAAAGTGTTTTCCATTGTAACCAACGTTATTGAGTCTACGTTTTATTGGTAATTATTTTTTTTCATTTTCTTTTTTTTTTTTTTTACTATTTTTCTTTAGGTATTTCGATAGCCAATATAACGTGGGCTCTTCTTGGACCATTTTTTGTATTTTCTTATAAATATAAAACAACATCAACATTTATTTCATTATTTAAAAATTTATAAATAAATAATTATTCAAATATTTTTATTACAAAATAAAAAAGCAAAGAAATTGATTTTATATTTATTTTTTTTTTCTTCTTTTTTCATTGGAATTTTAAATAAAATTTTTACTGTCAAATAATTTTTTTAAATTGTAACAAATTTATAAAATATTTATTACAATTTTTATGTAACATACAAGTGTGTGTGTCTGTGTGTGTATGTGTGTGATTATTTTTTTAAATTTCTTAATTTTTTTGGGATTAAAAATACTGTGGATATTTGAGGTGAGATAAAATAGAAATAAAAAAAAAAAAAGGGAAATAACGATCAATGCTAGTCGTATATCGTTAAATGAGAATAATTTTTATTCCAAGATGAAAATGCCTTGAGGGAGAAAAACGTATTGATCGTTTTTATTTTATTCTCATGGGAAATTTTACGTCCATTCAGTCATATATTTTTATTATAAACAATTATATTTATTTAGCTGGAAAAAAAACTAATTCATTCATTCAAAAATGCTAGTTTTTTCATGAAAAAAAAATAATGCACAAAACTTAGTAAATAACAAACGAAAAATAATTAATAAATTGATTGAAAATAGTAGAAATGAAATTTCATTATTCATTATAAATTCATTGAAATATAAATTTAATAATTAACTGAATTAAAAAAAAATCCAGCTGATGGATTTAATGGAGAATAAAAAAATAGTCCAATGATTTTTTTTTTCAATGTTAAAAAACCTACAAATAATAAAATACTAAATCTACAATTATATTACTATTAATATTTAATTAGTAAAATTATAAATAAATTAAATATTTAGGAAAGATTAATAAAAATGGAAACGAACATCGTGAAGTTTTTTTTGCGAGCAGTGCCTTGTTTATAGATAAAAAAAAATATATGTATTTAATGAAAATAAATATGTGAAAATTAAATAATATAAAAAAATCTATTATTGAAAAATTCCGACAGCGGGCCGGATTTTATGAAAGGGTCCACAAGAGAATTGCAACCTTGAAAAATAAATTTTACAAATTAAATTAACTGTCTCCATCCAAAAAATATGAAAAAAAAAATTTTTTAATTTTAAAAATAGTTTAAAAATCATGCTCTTTCATTTTTCTACAAGCAAATAAATAAATTGATTAATATAATAAATATTCAAATAACTATAAGTAAATGTAATTAAATTTATTTATTTTTGCTATTATTTTAATTTTTTTTCTTAACGAGGTTGCAAACTCCCACGCAGTTGCGTCTGCCTGCCAAGCCTTTTTTCCATTTGGAGAGGCACGTGATGTTTAAAAACACTCTAAAAACATAAAAAAAAAAAATATATATATATAATAAAAATATTAATAATTAATAATGAATATATATATTGTAATATTATTGTAATAATTTTTCTTGTAATTTGTCTAAATGTCTAGAAACATGAGAAAACGATAATTATTCTCAAATTAAAATACGCAGAAAGTAATATTAAAAGTAAAAAAACTCAAAAAAAAAAAAAAAAATTAGATAGTATATAAATAGTTGAATATATTAAGAATAAACATAGAATAATAATGATATTAATAGCAATTAATAAAAAATAATTAAAAAAAAAAAACAAAAAAAAAATATAGTATATTGTTGCATTGATCGAATATTTGTACGTATTTGTTAAATATTTAGATAATAAGTAAAAAAAAAAACACTTTGTGTAAATAATTATACAAATAAAAATAATTTGAAAAAAAAATATAATAAAAAGGTAAATTAATAAAGATTTAAAATTATTTATGTGCCAATTAACATTTATTTTGAAAAATAAAAAAAAATATATATTAAATTTAAAATAAATAACAGAGGTAAAAAATTATTTATCGAATTATAAAATATGCGTGGGTTTTATTACAAAATAAAACAAAAGGTAAATTTTACGTAGCATATATATTTTCCAATTAAAATAATATATTATGTCACGAGATTAAAAATAAACAAGCTAAATTTTATAGTAAATTTTTCATTTGTCAACAGATTTTTATTGAAAAATTCAAAAAAAATAAATAAAATATTATATTACAGAGTTAATTTAGGACATTGGTATGAAATAATGATTAATTGAATTATTGATAAATTTAAAATTGAATATGAATATTTTAAAAGCTACAAAAATGAAAAAAAATAATTTTAAAAATTATCCAAAATGTGTACGGTTATTTTTTCGAAATTTTATCTCGATAATTTCGTTGGTAAATATTTTATTTTTATTTTCTTTTCTTATCTTTGATAAATGGCTTATACCGGAACAAACAATAAGATAACTGGCCAAAAAAAAAAAAAAAAAAAAAAACAGGGTTTAAAAGTTTTATCTTGTATATTTATTGAGAAATTATTTATGATTTATTTTGCCAATTACGGCAGACATCCGTCCATCATTTTGGCAATATATTATTACTGACCACAATATATTTTTAAAAACTGTAAAAAAAGAAAATTTATATCATGAAAATTGAGTTAAATTAAAGTACACACTTCAGTGTAATTAGGAAATTTATTTTCATGCTAGCGAGATTTTATGTTTTGCATAAATAAATGTCATTCACATCGTTAAACGAAATTATTATTCGAAAATTTTATTATTGTTTTTTTTTTTTGGCTACATATTTCGATGATATTTTAAAATAATTTTTCTTGAAAATGTATGTTAAAACGTACAATAATTAAAATTCATAAATGAATAAAAATTACCGGTTAATTATAAAATGATTGTCTACGTAGTAATTATTAAAATTACAAAAAACTCGTGATCGAAAAATAAATAAATAAAACGCGATTGAACATGTTTTATATATAAACAATATAATAAATAATTGCGATACTTGAAAAACGTAAATAAAATTAATTCATAAATATATATATACGCATTGTTGTAAATAATATATTTAAAAAGAAAAAAAAAATAGATTGTCCTTTCGAATAATGAACAAAGAGTTTAATTTTATTTCAAGTAAATTGTTCCATATCTCTGTAGAAATAGAAATCAATCCCTATTATATAAAATGAAACGAAATCGAATTAATTGCAATTAATTGAGTAGAAACATTTCGAGTGACACAAAAGAAAATTTCCATGAACAAAATTTATACAATTTTCAATTAAATAAATGTTTTTTTTTGCAAACAATATTAGATGATATTTAGGTTCAACAAATGAGATTTAAATATTTAAAAATTATATTATCAAAAAAAAATATACAAAATATTGTGAGACTCGTGAGACTGTTGTATTTTCAGTTGATAAAGAAATGTTCATTCAAGTCGACAAAAGGCTACGGTAAATTTACCAAAACATTTTGATGAATCAAGTTTTTTTTTTTTGACATTGGAGGCACACATGTGAGTAAATAAAATTTATAAAAATATTATGAGTGTCACGTATACATTGAACACATAAACTTGGTTCTAAAAAAATACTAATACGCACTCGAAAATTGTTTATACTCTAAGGTAAATAAATAAATAAATAAATAAAATTTTAGTTAATAATAAAAATATTAATTTAAATAATTCAATTGTATGTTTTAGAAAACACTTGTTGATGATTTAACAAAAGAAAATATAATGCCAATTTCATTGGGTCGATTTTACAAAAAAATAAATAAGGTTAGTCTCGAAATTAATCAACTTGTTTTTGTTGGTATTTATAATTTATATTTTCTCAGTTTATTCATCGTTTGATAAAAAAAAAAAAAGATTGTCTTGATGATGACTGCCTGGCTGAAATATTCATGTACATACCAGCATTGGAGCGACCAAAACTTGCACTAGGTATAAATAGCTAAAATTAAGTCATTAATTTATAATTTCTGTTTAGTTAATCGAGTAAATAATTAATTTTTCAGTATGCAAAAAATGGAAAAGAGCACTTGGTTATTCATGGTCTAATGAGAGAAAAGTTGCATTTAATTATTTTAAATATCATAGCAAATATGATGGCAAAATTATTGACAAAAAATCAAGATGTTTTAAGCAGCTATTGCTCAATCAATGTGGTAATTATTTGAGAGAGCTAGATGTATCCTATCCAAGTTCTGAAATAATGCCATTTATTAAAAAATCATGTCCAAATATTGAGATACTTAAATTGACATTTAATGATGTACAAGATGTCGATTGTAAAAGAGCATTTGCAAATATGTCACGTCTTAAAATATTACGTATTAAATTAAATTGTAATTATCGAATGCCTGAGTCGTTGATCAACTCATTGAAAGCAGTTGTTAATACATTGGAAGATCTTACTTTTATTAATTCAACATCACAATATTTGTGGTCTTATGTGTTACCAAATTCTGCCAAATCAGTAAGTCAAGCTAGTATAAATTATTTCTTAATTTTTGCATTTTAATGTTGGTTTTTTTTTGCACAGATATTTCAACAATTTAAAGTACTAAAACATCTTTGTTTGGATCAATATGCTATTGATGATTCATTGGTTGAGTCAATAAGTCAATTGAAAAATTTAATTACACTCAAGTGTCATTATAATCATGAACACTTTCATAGAATTTATTCAGAAGCAAATATTAATCCAATTTTAAATTTAAAAAATCTTGAAGTTTTAATTGTTGATGCTTGTAAAGATGTTGATGATGGTTTTTTGATAAATCTTTCAAGCAATGCAGAGAAATTAAAAACTTTAAAAATATGGTGTTCAAGTATAACAGACAATGGTCTTATTGCATTGACAGAATTAAAACAATTAGAAGTACTAAGATTACATTGGAGTGTTGAAAGTAAAATAACAGACTCATCTGTTCAATGGTTTAAAAATATGAAATCTTTATATTTATCTGAATCAAATAACATCACTGACTATTCAATTGGTAAAGTTATTAAAAATTCACCGAGTTTAGAATTTTTTTATATTTCATCTTCTAATTTAACTATTGAAGCTGTTAAAAAAGCTGATGAATTAACGAAACATAGAAATAATAATGTTATTTTATCGTTATATCTTGAAGTTAAAAATTGTAATCGTAGCTATGTACCACCATGTGAATCACCATATTTAAATCTTTATTATTCGTAATAATATATTTTTATTTTTTTATACTATTGTTATACATACAATGATTGATTTATTATAAATATTTTAAAAGTTAACTGGTTTAAAAAACTTGAATAAATATATTTGCAAAAAAAAAATAAAAAATACAATTTATTGTTATTAATAATTAATAATGTTAATAATATAAATAAGTTATTAATAATTATTATAATTTAATTAATTGTAATTTCAATTATAAATAATGCATTTTTATTTTATTGATTGTAGGAAAAGTAAACAACTGCAGTTGGTAATATAAAATTTACTTTTGATTACAATTGATAAATTAATTTTAAATAAATTGTTTATAAATTTAAAAAATAATAACAAACATTTATTCCATTTTAATAAAAAATATAATCATCTTGGATATAATTTATTTAACGATATAAAATACTGACAAGATTATCTGATTGATAATAATTATTTATCTGATTGCGTAATTTAAAAAGAAACATGTATATTTTTATGTAGATTCTCTGACGTGTTTGAACCAGTCTGAACATAAAAATATAATACCGTTAATTTCTGGCAAAATAAAAAATATATTATAGGTGAGTAAACGAGTGACTCATCAAAGGTCCATTTGAAAAGAGATAAATTTACAATGAAAATTTCCTTCGAAATCTGGGTAAATAATTTACCTGGTTTAAAATTTGAAGAATTGACTAGACTGTAGTTACATATTGTTAGCACAAACAAATTGTAAACAATGACCTTTGCAAAATAACAATTTCAAACCCCATGTATTTTTGACAATGAACCTATTATATCAAGGCAAATATTGTCTCAAAAAAATAACATAAATTTATTTTTCCTCTTGAAAATTTTCACAAAACAAATTTAAATTTTACTTAAACTGTTAAAAAGTTTATCCCTTAAAAATTAAATATTAAAATTTAATAAAAACTAACAAATTTTAAAAATAATCTATGCACAAATTAGACAAAAATTATAATAATTATCAGCCTTGATAAAAGCCAGATTAAAAATAACTCAATTACAATAATTATCTGCAAAAAAATAAAAAGAAAGTTTTAAAAAATAAAAAATTTATGACTCATCTGTTTTATCTAAGAAAAAAAAAAAAAAAATATCCTGTTTCTAATCATAATGCTATATTTTTTTAGAGTGAAAAAAAAAAAATTTCCAAAAAAAATCTTCTAATCTTTGCAAGTAAATTTTGGAGTAATTTTTATTTTCTACACGTGCGTTAATTTTTGCGCGTGTTACTTGACAATATACTCTGAAAAAAAAATTAAAAAACCCATATAAAATACAAAAGACACAAGTGGGGGATAAATAATAAAGAAAAAAAAAAAAATTAAAAATTAATGTGTATTTACCAGGTGTACATTAACCGGCATTAAAAATTGCTCTCACTTGTATCAGCTGTCTTGGTGTGTGTTCCAAATACATGCGTGCACACACATGTAAAATAAAAAGAAAAAAAAAAAAGTAAAAACTACGCATGCGTTGATGTATAATTCTCAGTACCGCGCGTCAATTGACCAATGACAGTAGCCGAGTGTCGTCACCAACAGCCAATGAAACTTCGTGATTCTGACGCTAGATGTTATTTTTAGATGTTGTGAGTCACAAGAAATAAAGCTGTACATTTTGTTGGGTGTTCACAAGTTGCCGAGACACCGTGCAGTTCGCGTCGTAAAACCAAGCGTCCAAAAAAAAAAAAAAATAAAAAAAAAGTAGATAATCAAAGTTAAGACACAGTGTCATTGTTAAAAAATCAAAGTGTTACAATTACATGACTCATTGACTCAAACGTTTAATTGTTAAAGTGATTGTTTATAATAAAAATTAATTTACTCAAAAATAATAATAATAACAAAAAGTGCTTGACACATTGCGGGACAAGAAAATCCGCATGTGGTTGGTTGCTCAGTGATAAGTAAATTGTTATTAAAATTATTATTAATTTTTTTAAAAAAATAATCAAGACATTTTGTTGATTAAATAATTCAAAAAAAAAAAAATACATCATTGTTGATGTAATTATTTTATTATAAATAATAATAGACTGAATTTGTTGATAATTGTTTGATTTTTTCGTCAATTGTTTATTAAAAATACCACGTTAAAAATAATAGAAATTATTTTATAATTTTTTTTGTCATTTAATATTGAATATACTGTTTAAAGCTTGGGTTATGTAACCGCATGGCACGTTTATATTCACACAAGAAAATAATACATACGCAGTTGTGTGTTGAAATTGAAATCTACAAGTGGGAGAAATATTTAATAAATAAATATTAAACATACTGAAAGTGTGTCTATGATATTTGTTTTGAAAATAACAAAAAAAAAAATAAAAGTGCCATCATAATAATAAACAATAATAATAATTATAAATTGCAATATTAAATATTTAATTAAAACAAGTGATAATAATTTTATAATAACAAAAAAAAAAGTGTGTTATTGGACCTGATGGTTCGTGATTCAACAATGGAAACGACGTTCTATGAGGAGAATTCATTTTACATGAATAGTAATAATGAAAATGTTGGACAATTAAAACGTAGTTTAACACTTGATTTAAATAATCATCAACAAAAAAATATACAACAAAATAAACGACCACGTTTATCACAATTACCATCAATAACAAATCGTGCACCAATGTTAACATCACCAGATTTAAATTTACTTGGTTTAACAACACCAGATCTTGAAAAATTTATAATAAATCCACAAAATGGTTTATTAACACCAACAACAAATAGTGATAATCAAAATGTATTTTTACGTACACCAGTTACTGAAGCACAAGAACAATATGTACGTGGTTTTGTTGATGCATTAAATGAATTACATCATTCTGATTCATCACAAGAACCAAGTTCAATACATGGTGCAACATATACTAATTTAGAACCACCTGGTTCAGTACAAAGTAATGAATCAATATCACAAAATTTATTATTAATTAAAGATGAACCACAAACAGTACCAAGTGTTACAAGTTCACCACCAATGTCACCAATTGACATGGAAAATCAAGAAAAAATTAAACTTGAAAGAAAACGTCAAAGAAATCGTGTTGCTGCATCAAAATGTCGTAGACGTAAACTTGAAAGAATATCACGTCTTGAAGATAAAGTTAAATTATTAAAAGGTGAAAATACTGAATTAAGTGCCATGGTACATAGACTAAAAGAACATGTGTGTCTATTGAAGGAACAAGTCATGGAACATTTTCAATCTGGTTGTCAAATAATGAATGTACCAGTTCATTATACATCATAGATATTAATTTCATTTATTTTATATTTTTAAAATTAATTTATAAATAATTATTTCAAGCTAAAATAAATGAAATTTAATTATACAAATTTATTTTTATTTTGGTATTGTCAGGTACAATATTCATCAATGAGTTTCGATTTTATTTCATGTAATAAATCTGCTCGAAATATTGTGTGTGATTGGACGATAAATAATTAAAAATAGACATTATTGTCTTATGCCATGTGGACAACCATCAAAATGTTTATTTAAAAAAAAATAAATTTGTTATTTATTTTTTTTTTTTGCTGCTGGTGGAGGTGGTGGTGCGAGGAAAAATATAAATTTTTCATACAATGACCTCGAGGAGAATCTGATGGGAGTGCCTTTCCGAGTGCTGTGTAAAGAAACGGACGCAAAAATAAAAAAAAAAAAATTGATGATAGAGAGAGAGAAGAAAAAAAAAATGAGAAAATATATATATACGTGTTTATCTTTGAATTCACGCACGTACACTGTTGACAATATGGAGGCGAAAGAAAAGCAGAAATTAAAAAGAGGCCAGTGAAAGAAGACAAAAAACAAAAATACAAAATTATATATTCATAAACTATATAAGTATAATCATAAAAATTTAAATAAAAAGCATAAATTTTGATTTAAATAAATAAAAAAAAATATAACAATAATAATCATGCTAGTAGTGGCCATTTTGGATAACAAAAAAGCGCGGTAAATTTTGAATAATTTAAAAATGAATTTAAATAAAAACAAAAAAAATTAATGATTTTTCTCAATGCCTGTATTTTTGTGGTTTACAAATTTTCAATTACTTGTGCATCTAGTCATGTGTCTGGTATCACCATCTTTACTTGTTAATGCACAAGTGAAAAATAAATAAAATAAAAAAAAAAAAAGTCTTCATATAAATAAACTGATTACTTTTAAAAATATATAAATTTGTAAACATGATATTTTTGTGAGCAGAGTTTCTTTGCAATTGAAGATGATATTTTACATTCAAAAAAAACATTCGAAATTTTTCGAAATACATAAATTTTCATTTCGAAATTTTATTCTTAAATAAAAACATAAAATAAAAGCTGTATTATTATTATTATTAATAGTAGATAAAAAGAGAGTCCAAGGGTTAAATTAAAAAGTAAAATTTTATAATAAAAAAATATCATCTTCACGCCTACTCGTTGTGTAGAAAATAATAGGCATTAAGTAGACAAGGTTAGACATATTTGACCTTCGTTTTTGATTAACG